>NW_024429200.1:27466305-28066305 GCF_017639785.1 Mesocricetus auratus
GAGAGAAAGGGGTGGAACTTTTGTTCACCATTGAAACAGAATCCGGCTAGCAGTGTTTGCACATTCTTATTTACACAACTGGACAGCATCGCGCACACTTATGTACGAGTTTACTTTCAAAGGTGATTACAGGACAATGTGTTGAATTTGACACAGACTAACCGCGGTCACATTGTTACTGAGAATGGACTGAAGTTGAAAAAAAAGAACGCTTAAGAAAGTGCTCAACTGCTTTCTGACAGTGAGTTCTGTTCTGTTCCCTTATAGATTCATAAATACCGCTCCTCACATGAAGTAATTCAGAAGGCACGGCTTCAGAATAAATGACCAACACTGATGCTTTGTATAAATATGCAGGGATAATAGCACGCCACTAGAACAGCGTTTGACTCCTTGGGTGATGATGAATTTCAATGTCAGTTATTCGTCATCCAGAAGCCTGTCCCGAGATGATTCCTTTTATTGGTGTATCCTCGCAAATATATTTCACCGCACCATGTGCCAGGGAGTTCTTGGGGCGGACGCGTGGGGTCTGGGTGCTGGCACTGTGCCTTTGCTGTCCCCTGCCCTTGGTCCCCTCGGGTCCCCTCGGGTCTTCTCTTCTCTCGCCCCCCTCCCTTCCCTACAGCTGGCGGCGGGGGCTGCTCCTTGCAGAGGTCTGGGCTGGCTCTGTCAGCTGGGGCCCCCTGTGGCTGGCTGTGTCCCTAGCCGCTAGGACCTGCCAGTCTGCACGCCATGGCAGAGGAGGCAGCATCCCCGCCAGCATCCCCGCCAGCGGCGGCGGCAGTGGCGTCCACGGCCGCCGCGGATGCTATTGTTCCCTAGTGTTAGTTGCTCTTTGGCTGCTTTTCATCTGGAGCGAACAATAGCAGCTGAGAGAGCTTTGCTTGCGTTCTCTGCTGGTAAGAGAAGAAGGACCGTCCCCCGCGAGAGTACTGCGGCTCCGGAGGCTGGAGCGGCTGCGGACAGCATGGGACTGCGAGAAGGGCTCCTGGAGTCCCGTAGCCGGGGCGTCCTGCAGCTGTTGAGGCTGCCACTGCTCTGGCTGCTCCTGCTGAGCTCCTGTGCCCACGGGGCTGCTGCGCAGGGAGACGCCGAGGTGCCCACCCTCTATCTGTGGAAGACCGGTAAGTGGGACAGAGTTACCTTTTCCTCCATCTGCATATCTGGGGCCATGATTGGGAGTTGAGGGGACCCCTGTGCTTCCAGCTCGTCCTGATTATGCCGGGATCCTCAGGTCAAAAGTATGATTCCTGCAAGCGAATTAGGTCATGCCCTAAGTCATCAGGAAAGAACAACATAACTAAGAGGCAACTGTGAGTCACTGGGGTGATTGTTTCTCTTGCAGCTGGCAGTTCGACAGTGAATGAGGGCAGCGCTATACTTTCATTACAAAGTGAAGTGTTTTTCTTCTCTGGGTTTGCAGTCGAAGACGTTCTAAAATGACAGTCTAGCAGAAAACAAGTTAACAGTTTCACCTATGTTTATGCCGTGTTTTGGTAAACAGTATTATTGTTGTTATATATAAGGGGGCAGAGTTAAATTTAAGTGTAGATTTGTGGTGTGTGGGATAGTCAAGCTCTCTGAGGACAGATCGAACAGTAAGAGGCAAAAGAGGTTCCTAGATACCCTTAGGGAAGGCTGGACAGTGCAATTTGTAATGAGTGAGTTAGAGTGATTTTTATAGTGTGGGGTGATTAGCTTAGCGTGTGCGTTTTGAAACTTTTCCTTCAGGGAAAGAAGTCTTTTCTCTTTGTTTTTTCGATCAAGCCAGAAAGGCAGCAACTCACTGCTCCTAAGATTCCCTGCAAAGCACTGTACAGGCAAGAACCCACAGGGAAACAACAAAACCCACTGCCCCAAGGCTCCCCTCCCTATCTGGTGGGTGGATACTCTGTCCATGATGGGAGATGGAATTCCTGAGCCAGCCTGAGACTTCATAAGCTCTTAGGAAAAAGAGTGGAGGAGGTATTCTCCTTGCAGTGAGCTGAGGATGACTTGAGAGTTCCTGGGTGATACCTAAATATTGAGAGGGACGAGATAAAAGCAAAAGTGTCTCAATCACAAAATAGAGATCAGGTCTCCTTTCTGGCTTCAGCCCTCCTATCCCCATTTGGAGTGGCAGAACCATTTACACCAAACACACTGATAACTGATGGTTTAAAGAGGGTCCATGCATCCAAGCAACTTAGTGAGGGAAATAAACAGAAATTCACTTAAAGACAAAACACAGTTTGTCTTGGAACAGTGCATGAAATGCACATGCCTGCTTGTACATGCACAAATATAGACACAGATTAGGCAAAGCAAAATCATTCTTGCTAACACTCTGAAGACCAACTGATTGGTGAATGCTGCTAAAATTAAATAAATTCCTTTGATTTTAAACAAAGAATTGAAAGGGATTGTTATTGGTGTTGCTGTTGTTCGTTTGTTTTGTTTTTCTAAACTGGTAGTAACTGGTAGCACTTGGGAGTTTAGAAAGAGCTTCTCAGATAAATAAGTATTGGGCAAACAGTGCTGGGCTAGTTGAAATTTGTACTATCATAGGAACATGAGCCAAGTAGTAACTTAGATGAAAAAGGATGTATTCAGTATTCACTGAGCTGCCTCTTGGGTACCAATATATGTAAACATTAGTGTCAATGCAGGAACACAAGCCAATTAACAGTTTAAAATAGAAGGAAGCGTCAAGAGGATGGAGACCTTGATTCCAGTGCCAGGTTCAGCTCTAGGCTGCCCTAAGAACAGTTCACTTGACTTTGGACTACTGCTTCCCCAGCTGCCTTCATTTTGATAACACTTGCTTTTGGCTGTTTGTCTGTACATGCTATGGTGAAATCAAGTGGATTATCAGGAACTAACTCGTGCACTGTGCAAACAGAAGGTGGTGTGATGTTTCTCACAGTGATCCCCTCTTGGATGGAAAATTTAACCTGCTGAGCAAAATAACAATTTCTTCATTTTTTTAACCCATTCAGAGAAAGGGAAATGTTACTAGGTCCGAAATGAGTTGAGAATAGTTGAGAATAGTTCTCAGAGGAAGTAGTACATATGCAAAGAGACAGAATACATTGTGACTGAAAGTGCAGAGGTGATAGAATCATGTGTCTACCGTTTGATAAAAAGCAAGCAAGTAAATTTGATTTAAATGAGAAACAAAAGAGGGAGAGAGAGAGAGAGAGAGAGAGAGAGAGAGAGAGAGAGAGAGAGAGAGAGAGAGAGAGAGAGAGAGAGAGAGAGAGAGAGAGAGAGAGAGAGAGAGAGAAGGACAGGAAAGGAAATGGGAAAGGAGGATAGAGAAGTTAAGGGGACTTGCTCTTTCTACTCTTTACAGGAAATGACATGAAAGATGACTTCATTAAAGTGGAATTTTCACAGACAAAGGTCTGGGAAAGGATCTTTAACTGTTCATAGCATGCTGTCCATTGTGGTGAAGTCAGTGCCTGGTACAATTATTAGAAAAGATAATACCTAACTATCTCCTCAGCCATTAAGCATTTTATTTACATAAATATATGTAAATGCACACATCATTAAATACAGTATGTTCGTGTAGGAAAATACTTGTGATTTATGCAGAATGTGTCAGATTTATGACATATGATTTACAATATATTATATGTGTCATACAACAGTTTTAGGTCAACTCGCAACAGAATTTTTAAGGATTGGCAGTTAGCTATCACTTTATAGAGGAAGAATGTGATATTGCCATCTTTGCTTTTCACCACCTAAAAACTAAACAATACAATAAATATACAATAATTAATGTATAGCATACCATACTCATGAACATTATTCAATGAGAGCAGAGCTTCTAACCCTCCCTGGGCAGCAGAAAGGGGATGAGATAGGGTGTCTGGTGGGGGACAGGGGATGAGAGGAGGGAAAGGGAGCTGAAATTGACGTGTAAAACAAGCTTGATTCTAATTAAAATTAAAAAATCTTGAGGTTATGGATCAATGAGGAATTGCCATTAGCTTCTGATCTTGGCTTATTTTTTTTTTGCCAAGGAGGAAGTAAAGCAGAGAAGGAAGAGAATACATACATACATACATGCATATATACATACATGCATACATAAACACACACATATCTATATCTATCTATCTATATATATTTGTATATATAATTTTTGAAGGGCCAATAAGAAAAGGAAAACAGAATCAGGGTCATAGAACTTATAGTAAAAGCGTGGAGAACAACTCTGCTTTGCATTGCAGAAGTGTTATCTCAGGTTTAACATCATTCTTAAAGAAGTCATCAAGGAACCCATCATTTCAGCACCCGAGAAGTGAGACAGAAAGTGACAAGGAAGAAATATCAGATTTCTTAGGGTTGGGAAGGATATCAGTTTAATTCAGATACATTAAACTTGAGGTACATTGAGGTAATTCAAAAAACGATCTAATAATCTAATGGATGATTAGCAGATAGAGCTATGCTGAATTTGGAAACTTGAAAGTCAATTCTGAGTTTTCAAGTTATGAGTAGTTTGCAAATGAAAGCATATACTGAAAAGTAAAATAAGGATAGTTCACAAAGATTATTAAGTTTTTAAGGAGCATATCAGAATCTAGTGAAAAAAGTTGAGAAAGCATTATCAGAAAAGTTATAAGGAAAATAGCAACATGTACTCATTGGTAGATGTGTATTAGTAAATCATAGTGCAAAACATAAGTAATTTCAGAAATTCTTGGGTTTAGAGGTAATAACATGCAAGATGAAAAACTGGTAAGGAAACTTGTTTTGAAATGGACATAATAGCTAGAATGTTAGATATATAATCTTTTTAAATTAATAAACAAGACAATAGAAAACATGGACCATTGATTGTATTACTCCTCCTCCTCCTCCTCCTCCTCCTCCTTCTCCTCCTCCTCCTCCTCCTTCTTTTGGCAGGGTCTTTCTGTGTAGTTCTGGTATCCTGGTTGTCCTGGAACTAGCTCAGTAAATCAAGCTGAACTTCAACTTAGAGATCTGCCTGCCTCTGCTTCCCGAGTGCTAGAATTAAAGGTAGAATTAAAGGTGTGCACCACCTCTGCTTCCCATTCCCATTTTTATTCTTTTTCTTTACTTATTACTATCCAGTGAGTTCACTTAGTGCTACCCATAGTATGAGATCATGTGGTGGAGCATGGGCAACCTACCAGTGGCCACCTTCTGAGAGAAGAACTGTCCCTCTTCCAGCAGTCATCAATGCCCATAGTTCCTCAATCCAGCTTTATGTATTGGTTTGCTTTACTTTGTAGTTAATCACTTAAATAAACATTTCAAGTCCTGGAAGTTTATACTGTACCATGCCCTTCTTTCTTTCTTCAAGGTACATGGGAAATTAAGTAGAATTTTCCCTTTCAGTTAACTCACCATCTCTCCCTATTTTCCCATATTATTTAAACTTGTGCCAATATTATATATTTGTTACAATCTATTACTGACTCATTATTCTTAACTAATGTCCGTGGTTTCCATTAATGATCACTCTTTCTGTTATACATTCTATGGATTTGACACATACATGAAGATTTATGCTATACTATGCTAATATTTTATAAGAAAATTTCACTGACATAAAATTCTCTATGCTCAGTCTATTTATTTCTCATTTGCTGCCCCTGAGTATCTAGCAACAGCTGATATTACTGTCTCTACACTTGGTGTTTTCTAGTGTCAAAAAGCTGAAATCATACAGTGTGTAGCCTCTTCACACTGGCTTCCTTCCCTTACAACAACCATTTACAATTTCCTCCAATTTTTCATGGCCTTATAGCTGTGTAGACCAGGCTGGCCTTGAACTCACAGAAACCTGCGTGCCTCTGCCTCCAGAGTTCTAAGATTAATGGTACATGCCACCATGTCAAGCAAATTTGCAGCACCTAGGCTTCCTAGGCAGTTTCCCATCTGATTATTAAGCAGGTCAGACCTTGCTTAGCTTTTAAGATTAGGCAAGATGAGGGTCATTCAGTGTTGTATGTCCTTAGACTGGGTTACATCTGTTTACACATTATTTTTATTCTCTCTACCAGTGTCTGAGAATGTAATAGTCAATGGTACCCACCCACCCTCCCAGATTCCGCCCCTGACAGAGAAAGACATGAGTGCTGGTGAACTAAATCCACAGTTAGAAAGAAAGCAGCAATAATTACTGGGAGGTATACACTCACACATACCTGAATCTGTATTTAATAAAGTGAGATATTTAAGAACAGAATTTGGGGACAGGTATGCATGAGTTGCTCAAAATTTTAGAACTATGACTTCTAATCTCCCTTTGTATCTTGTTCTTCAGCTATAAATTAGGTATGCATTATTTTGTACTTCATACATTTTAAAGACAATAAGATAAACTTGTACAGAACATAGACAATGTTTGGCAATTACTCAGAAAATGGCTATCAACTGCCTGACAGTTATCCCAGTATCCCCCCTCTCCCTGGGAAAGAGTATGTGGCAAGTATCTTTTACTTCTTCAGTTTGGTTCTTCATATGTGGTTCTATGAGTACCTTCTGAGCCTTACTATATCTGATAGTATTTTTCCTTAACCAACAGCATCATAGCTTTTAGCAAGATTATGCATAGTACAGTGTGTTCTGCTTTGATGTTTTTCCTTGAGATTGCACACATAATTGCCATGCTAGAAATGCTAGAGGTGTGACCCTTTAAGTGGGACTGTGCAGTTCCAAAATGATCTAGTGTAGAAACACCTAAGACTATTCTTGGCAAGATAATTTAACTCTGTGATGTGGGAACAGGAAGTGAATGCTTCTTTTCCAAAAGTGCAATATGTACATGTGGGTACATTTAGGTCACATATATAATTAGACTAATAGTTTATATACCTAAATCTAGATGGTTCAACATCTTTCCAAATAAAACTATTTAATCGGTACTTACAAGAAAGATAGTTATGCAATTGTTTTGTGCCCATTAAAACCCATTTACCTATACATTTCTAAACTTCATTAAGCATTTCAAATTTATAGTAGAATTGCAAAAAATAATCTAATGTATCATCACAAGCATGCTGAAACACATATCTGTATGTGTGTCTACATGTATAAATACAGACATGAAAGCAAAAATACTGTCATTTATAACTAAATCACCACACAGAATTTCATTATTTGTCTTCTATTAGGAAATTACATCTCCTGAAATGTGTTTCATGTATGTGATATTTATAGTACTGGCTTTAAAATGTTATTCAATTATTCATACTTTTTGCTGAAATATTAATTATATTCACTTTATTTTAGTGTGCTTTGTGCTAATTTTTCTGCTCAATAAAACCCTATAATAGCACTTATTATACAAGTCCTTATACCATCTCCCACCAACTTAAGAATTTTATTTTAAGACACTTTATGTCTAACCACCTTCCTGTGTTTCCCACCCTGGTATCTGAGCAACGTCTACAAACTGCAGTACCTTCATATATTTCTAAGAAATGTTTTTCTTTTAGTAGCATCTGTCTGAAGTCACATCAACAAATTCTAATTTGTTAGTGTCACAAATAGTTAATGCTGTTTAAAATATCATGAAAACATTATTGGTAAGAGACCCATGTAGAATGGTGTATACAGTGTGGTCTTGCACTCTAGAGGAGATAGTTAAGGTACAAACAACACATTCTGTAACTTTAGAGGACTCTGACCATAGAACTTGTGGTGTTTTTCCTGTTCAACTTTGGTCAATCTGGCTCAATTATGTAGGACCAGCAGATGTTTAGTGTCTGTTTAATGGCAAGCTCTGTGCCAGGTTTAGGAGTGCATACTTAAAGAGCATGTAAATCTGTCTCTCTTGGAGATCCCCATTAAGTTTCAGTAGGGCATCTGAAGTAATGTAACTGCCTGTAAAGACAGAAGAATAGAGAGCTGTAGAGCACAGATGGAGGCACTCTGTACAGGACACAGAGACTCTGTTTGCAAAATAGGTCAAGCAAGGAATATTTTTCTATAATATGAGCTTGAAAGATAAACAGTTTACAAAGCAAACATAAGTTAAAAAGAGCTAGGATTACATGCCGAGAAAGAGCGCCTATAAAAAGGAAATAAAATAAAAAATAATTTAAAAAGAACTCAGGCTAACAGAGGTCATCTATACCTGTAACACATTTACTCAGGAAGCTGAGTCAGGAGGGCTGCTATTTCAAAGCCAGCCAGACATCAGAGGAAAAGAGAGACAGACAGACAGAGAGGGGTGGGGTCGGAAGGAGGAGGGATGGAGGGAGACAAATGAAAGCCAGCAAGATGACTTAAGCAGTAAAGGATCCTGTTTTCATGGCTTTGATCCCATATATACTTAAGGTGAAATGAGAAAAACAGCTCCTACAAGTGTCATTTGTCTACATCCATGAGTGCGGGCACACATACTGTTTCACACACAAATAAATAAATACATAAGTAAATTAATAAATACAAATGAGTGACTTGATTATGGGGTTTGGAAGGTGAGGAAAGGGTAGATTAAACAGAGTTTGTCTAAGGAGATTGTCCTTGGTTTTATGTCCTCTGATTTATGGAAACAAGTATGCATGTAAAGACCATCACCAGGAGTAAAAGAATATGTTTGTAAATTTTAAGCCAAGTGAACTTACAAATTTCATATGACTGTTGTTCTAACTAAACTTCTACCACTTTTCTTGTAAACTTTTCAAGATAAATAAACACAGCCTTTAGTGATGCTAATTACACATACTTTTAGAATAACTTTTCTATTGTTTGCAATTGAAATATAATTACATAATTTTCTCCCCTCTCTTTTCCTCCCTCTGATCTTCCCATATACCCTTCTTATTATTATAAAATTCATGATCTCTTTTTATTTGTTCTTACATACATTTATTCCTAAATATTTAAATACAGCCTGCTAAATCGATATAATGTTACTTGTATGTCTATGGTTTCAAAGCTGATCTCTTATAATTGAGTAACCAACTGGGGGTCTTTCCTTGAAGGAAAATTTCTCCTGCTTTCAGCTTAGTTGCCTATAATTCTTGCCTGTTTGTGACCCCAAAATATTGTTCTCTTCATGTTAGCATGTCTATTGATGTAGTTGTTGTTTACATCATGTTGATGAGACTTTGTGAGTGTTCTCTGACATATCTAAGAGGTGCAATATCACAGCAAAATTCTGTTGTGATCTTTCTTCCCACTCTTCCACAATAAACCCAAGCCTTACATTCAGGAATTGTGTTGTAGATATTATCAGTTACAGCAGGGCACCTCAAGGCTACCTTTCTCTACATTTTGAAATGTTATGGTTTTCTGTAATGTTCTCTGTATGTTGCAATTTGAAGCTTCATTGATGAAGGGTGAGGATTACACGTATCTGTGGGTATAAGGACAAATACGTGGAATGTGGGTAAGGAATATGCTGGGTAAGTAAAATGGTGGTTATAGGCTCTACTCAAAGATCCATGACTTCAATAGACCTGCACAGTGGCTAGGCTTTCATACCAGGTATGATGTCACATTTGTTGGCTAGACCTTTGGTCCAATTAGAAGGCTCTTGGTTCTTGCCAAGGTATGCATGCTGCTATTGCCCATTATGGTCACACATCATGCTTGTCATTGTTGTAGTTCATAGGCCTTGAAACTACAGCTATGTAGGACTATTGATGGCTTCCCTCCTTTGAAGTTAACATTGTGTTTTTTATGCCATGGAAACTAGTCCTCAGGGAGGAATCATCTAGGTCAGTAGCAGTTCAGGAGGCTCTGTTCCCAGTGTTTGAAGTGGATGGTGTCTTCAACAATACAGACACAACTTTCACTTCTGGGAGATAATAAAAGGTGACAGCAATAAATTATAATGTTAGTGGAGTCTCTCAGATAAAACTGACCAGTAACTAAAAAGGAAGCCCCTCATGACTGGGGTTAGGTTTTTGTTAAGACAGTCCAAGGCTCTTGAGAGCAGCATTATCTAGCTAACTAGATGAATTCTATTTAAATTGTATATGTGTGCAGTGTTAGGTAAGTATATAATGTGAGTCTTTGTGACCTTTTTAGATATCCTTGTTATTTTCCCTCCTTCTTTCCTTGCCTTCTGTACTGACGTCTCCTTTTCTTCCCTAATTAAAGGTCACTCCCCTTTTCACATTTCCTCTTTAAATGATTTGCACCTTGCTGTCCCCCTCTCTATTGATTCCCTGATACTACCATAGTCCATTTGTACTTTCCTGTTCCCCACAGATTATTCCAAGGTTTTATACTCACATTTTCTTTGAGGCAGTTATGAATGGGATTGTGTCTATGATTTCTTTTTCTTTTGGAATATTGTTTGTGTATTGAAAACCTAATGATTTTTACAAGTTTTTTCTGTATCCTACCATATTGCTAAAATTGGTTGTTTCTAGAAGTTTTCTGATATAATTTTTGAGATTCCTTATTATCTCATCTGAAATTAGGGATAGTTTGAAATTTTCTTTTCCTATTTGTATCTCTTTAATTTTTTCCCTGTTATATTGTTCTACCTAGTGTTTCAAGCACTGTATTGAAAAGGAGTATGGAAAGTGGAAAGCTGTTTTATTTCTGATTTTAGTGGAATTGTTTCAAGTTTTTCTACATTTAGGATGATGTTTTTAGGGTTCTCACGTGTAAGTTTATTGTATTGAGGTATATTCCTTCTAATCCTACTTAATCTCTAAGAGCCTTATCATGAACACTTACTAGATTTGGTCAAAGATCTTCAGCTAAATGATCATATGAACTTTGTCTTTAAGCTCAGTTTATTATATTTATTGACTTGTATATATTGAAATATCTTTGAGATTAAGCCAGTTTGTCACAGCGGATAATCTTTTTGATATATGTCTGTATATACTTCAATTTGCAAGTATTTTTTGAGGATTTTTGAGTATTTATTCACCAAGGATATTAGTCTGTAGTTTCTTCCTTTTTGTTTTTACCTGGTTTTGTTAATGTACCAATCCTGCCTTCATAGAATGAACTTAGAAATGCTCCTTCTGTTTGTAATTTTCTGTATAATTTTAGAAGGATTGACTGATATTTTGATAAAGTCCATAGGAGGTCTGCCCTTTTCTGAATAGAATGGAGAAGTGAATTGGTGGGAGGGAGATGGGGGAGATATTGGAAAGAGAGGAGAGAGGGGAAACTATGCTGGGGTGTAAACTAAATGAATAATAGAAAGAGAGAAAGAAAGAAAGAAGGAAAGAAGGAAGGAAGGAAGGAAAGAAGGAAGGAAGGAAGGAAAACTGACTATAGATTTTCTTTGAAAATCTTCTGGAATCCTGCTATGAATCCAGCTGATCCTGTTTATTTACTTACTTACTCATTTGAACCCTTTACTACTGTTTCAGTTTTCTTTGTTATGGGTCTGTTTAGGTTGCTGACCTCTTCATAGTTTAATTTTGGTTATTTAACTGAATCTAGAAGTTCATATGTTTCTTTTAAATATTCTAACTTAATAGGGTTTTTTGTAAGGTTTTTATTTAAATTAGAAAAATGAATGCTTCACATGTCAATCCCAGCTCCCTCTCCCACCCCTCCTCTCTTCTCCCTCCATCAGCCCCGTAGCCCCCCACCCAATCCCCACATCATTCCCCAGGGAGGGTGAAGCCCTCTTTGGGGGATCTCTAAAGTCTGTCATTTCATCTAAGGCAGGACTGAGGCCCTTCCCCATGTGTCCAGGCTGAGAGAACATCCCTCTGTTTGGAATGGGCTCCCAAAGATCATTCATACGCATGGTAAACACTGATCTACTACTGAAGTCCCCAGTGAGTCACTGAGACTATTCATGGAGTCTGGATCAGTCCCTTGTTGGGCTCTCAGGCATCAGTCTGGAATTCAAGACCTCCCCCTTATCTGGTCAGCTGTCTTTGTGGGTTTCACCATCATGGTCTTGACCACTTTGCTCATCACTCCTCCATCTCTGTCACTAGGGATTTTTAAGTACTCTTTTGTAATGCTTTGACATTTGTTAGTTTTTGAAATTCTACATACTTTTGAAAGTAGTATAGTATCTATTTTATTTGTAAAGTTCATTTAATGTCTTCTTTTTTGCTACAATTTTGAGGAGACATACATTAAAGTGAATGAAGTCTTTCTCTGGTGGGGTCTGTGATGAAGAATTTGAGCAAAGCAAACCATGTTGGTCCCAAGGCAGTCTTAGCCAACTCTTCTCCTTGCCATCTCATTGGGTTTGAGACAGAATGCCCTTTCCTAATCCTGTTAAAGATCCATTGGTTACCTTTGGGGATAGGGTTCAATTAAAAAAATCTCATAAGTAACAACAGTGCTGTTCATCTACAACATTTAGTGGACTGAAAACGGATGACAAGCGTAAGACTTTCAAAAGCATATAAACCTTAAGTGTGACAGTGGAAAATGTATTTATAGCATGCATTTGTTTTAGTGTCAGAGAATGAGTCTATAAGAGAACATGGGATACTAACTGTTAAGTATCTGAAATTCCCTGTTTCTAGCCATCTACTTTCTGTATGCTATCTTTTGTCAGTTCACGGGCTTGGGGGCCCTATGGAGGGAAGGAGCCAGGATCAGGGTTTTCCTGCCTTTTGAACTTGGGTAGATAATTGCAGAAATGCAATGAGATCTCCAGGTTCAATTTCTCTATAGAACATCCTCTTCTGACAGTTTGCAGTTGTAACTGTAGATTTCTACTGGGAGAGTCATCAAAGCTGATTTGGATTTATGGAATCAAATAATTCACAAAGAAAGCTTTGACAGCAGCTAAGATACATTTCTTTGCTTGTCTCGCACTGCAAAATTTAATGGAGCTTCTTCAGCTCCCTTGGCTCGGGGTGTAAGAGAGCTGACTTTGAACTGCTTCAGCCATGAAAGTTCCACAAACAGAACTAATATCTTATCAGACAAGGTGGCGTCTCAACCTTGGCAGATGAAACATTGCAGGGCTGTGATTTCCTGGTTGTAACAAAAGTTTTCAAGACTATTACACTTGCAGTAATTTTTTATTTGGATAGCATCATCTAAAAGCAGAGTTGATGAGATTATGTTTTTAAATGTGACGCTACGAGGGGAAATTAACCCTTTTGCCTTGTTATTTTATGCAAGATAGATTTCCTTTATAACCATATAATACATAGTTGGAACTTTTCCTTCAGTAACATTTTTAATAGCTATATTGGACATGATTTTTACCTTGCAATCAGTCATCTTTAAGAAAGAAAATTTAGTGCCTTTTAGTATATTCACAGAAGGGTGTATGCATATGATGATATTTTGTTTGTGTTGTAACAAATAATGTTTGCCTGAAAATCAGTGTGCAGAGCTAAGCTACTAATTAGCCATAGAGGCCAGGCAGTAGTGACACATTTTTAATTCTAGTCCCCAGGAGGCAGAGGCAGACATATCTCTGTGAGTTAAAGGTCAGCGTGGGCTACACTAGATTGATCCAGTCTTAAAGAGAAACAGGGATCACAGGTTTGATGCCAGCACTTGGGATCACAGCACTAGTGAGGTGGAAACAGGAGTGATATGGCTGGGCAGAGAGAAGAAAATAAGGCAGGAGGAGACAAGAGCTCAGAACATTCCGTCTGAGGATTCGTAGAGACAGGATGGTCCCTTTGGTCTGAACTTTCAGTAGAGTTAAAAACTAGTGGCTGACTTCTCTGCTTCTCTGATCTTTCAGCTTTAACCCTTACATCTGACTCCAGGTTTTGTTATAAGGACCAATTAGAATTAGCTGCTATACATGCATAACTACCATAATTTTAAAACATTCTCATTGTCTCAACATTACTTCGTGGCCTATGAAGTATGAAGCTTCTTCTTTTGTTATAGATTTGTTAGTTCTTGACATTTTGCATTAATGGAATAATATTCTCTGGGTTCAGAGTTCATTGATCTTGTAATACACATCAACATATTGTTTATTTATATCACTTCCTAATATTCATTTTATAAACAAACCAAATTTTATTTTTCCACTCGTTGAAGGACATTTGAGTTATTTCAGCTTTGGGACCTATGTGAGTATTACTTTGTGACATTCTTTTTAGTTTGTTTGCTTTTCCCCCATATGTTTTCCATCTTTAAGCATCTGGGCAGGACAAAGCTTCTCTCCCTATCAGTTATTGGAAGAGAGGGTTTTGCGAATCTGGTTTAATTTTAGGAGCTTCCTGAGACTTGGAAGTTTCATACATTTGTTTGTTTTTTACTTAATGAGCATTATAAGTTTTGTATACTTTGTGAGCCTTAACGGTCCACACTCCAGAAGAGATACTTTGTGCTTAGCTGTTCTTTATATTTTTTCATATTAATGAATATACTTTAATGTATATTTTTGTCATTAATACAGAACCAGAAATACTGTCCCTTCTGTTTAAAGAGTAAATATAGAACAGAGCTTAAATGATATGACCTAAACCACATTTTTACTGCTAAATTATCCCTTGCTGTATTTTATGACACACACAAAATGGTCATCTCTGAAATGATATGCATACAATAACTTTGTATGGACTGAGCAGATTCTAACTGTGTACTTAGGAATAGATATTTACATGAACACACACACGCATACATGCACACATACAAAGAATAAGTGGTCATGAAGTTAATAGAAAGAGGGAGGAACTAAGAGGGAAGGATGAGAGGGAGGAAAGAGAAGAAAAATGATGTAATTATATTTTGACTTAAAGAATGAAAACTTCTTAGAAAGAACTTAATATTTACTTCCTAGTATTTTAATTGTGGAGACCAAATGGAAAATATTCTTCAGCTATGTGAAGAGTAAGTTTATCACATTAAATTATCATTTTATAATTCAGATAATATGCTATAACAGAAAGATGATGTTAAAACTCTGAGATAAGCTTAGAAGCCTTTGCAGAATTATCATAAATTGTATTTTTATAAATAGTTCAATTATTCAATATACTGAGAAATAAATGCTTTAATTCAAACATTACCAATTATGCTTATAACTTTCAGTTATATGGCAGAGTAATAACATAATCTGATCTAAACAACAAATTACACTGTTATCAAATACAAGTACATCACCCTATTTTTCCAAGTTACAATGAATCTTACCTCTCCTTTCAAGTCATAATTCAATAGTCGTTTTCACTATCTTGTTAGCCATTCTTAAAAGTGTAATCAATGTGGCTCAGTGGTGGCTCACACCTTTAATCCCAACACTCAAGAGGCAGAGGCAGGCAGATCTCTGTGAGTTCGAGACAAGTCTGGTCTACAGCAGCTAGTTCCAGAACAGCCTCCAAAGCCACAGAGAAAACCTGTCTCGAACCCCCCCAGAAGTGTAACACAAGAGTTTACACTGGATATCCTAAACTTTTCTTTATCATTTTGTCTCCCCAGATACCCCACATATAGGTCCCTGTTGTGGAATATTATTTTAAAATGTGTTACAGTTATGCTGTGGAATATTTGTTTAGTGACTCAAAGATGTGTTGCATTCTTTTATGTTGCATTTGTTTAACTATGTAAAGCTGTGTTACTTTGCTGCCTAAATCACCTGATTGTTGTAAAAAAAGAGCTGAATGGTCAATAGCTAAGCAAGAGAGGGATAGGAGAGAGAATCAATAGAGAGGAAAGAGAGATGGAAGAGAGAGGACACCAGGGGCTACTCACCCAGCCATAAAGTCAGCAACAGAGTAAGATGTAAATAAAGGAATAGAGAATAAAAAAAGACAAAAGTCCATATGCAAAAGGTAGATGGGATAATTTTAGTTAAGAAAAGCTGGCTAGAAACAAGCCAAGCTAAGTTCAGGCATTAATAATTAAGAATAATTCTCTGTGTATTTATTTGGGAGCTGGGTGGTCAGTTCCAAAGAGTCAAGGAGTGAAAGGGTGAAAAAAAGACAATTACAGCTGTTCTTTCCTCTTCTTCCTTACAGCCCCCCAAACCCCAATGTCTTCCTTCTCTGCCATCACATTTCTTTCACTCTCACCTTAAACTTCTCTTTGCTGAGATCTTCTTGCCCCTTCTCTCCATCTTCTCTCATCTGGACATCTGCCCGTGTTCTGTACAATAGTGCTTTCTACCTTGACTTTCAGGGAATCTTCTAAGCGTGTAAACCAATATAATTTATTGAACCAGCATTCAGCAACAATAGAAATGCTGACTTCCTCAGCATCCTGCACTTGCATTCCAGCTGCAGTTTTCTTTTTCTTTTCTTCCTGGAATGAGACAAAATGAAAACTTCACAACATCGTTACAGATGTCTGAAGGCATCTAAGCTGATGTATTCAGCGTGGACTGTTGTATGGAATGCAGCTGTGAAATGAGCTAAATTTTATTATTGCAGGTAAAAGAACTAGTGTAAATTTATTCAAATGAAATCCTTTGCAAGCATTACTGTAAATAGGCTTTGGAAACAGCCTCATTCTGTCTCTCGTACTTTAAAAATTACTTATCTGAAGAGACATATATCTCAAGGCATGTGTTGAAATAGATGAAAGTGAGTCCTTTCACACTCAGAGAGATCTATGTGGTTTGGATCTTTTACCACCAGGGAAATACAACTTTTAATTTGAGTTCAGATATGTGCTTGGCTCATTCTAAACACTGGGCTAGTGTCAAATATTTCTGGATGATATGTGAGAGGCATTACTAAAATATGCATCATCTTTTTATCTAAGTATCAAGACAAAAATGTTTTATCTCAGAAGAAACTTGGATTTTTTTCTATTTGTGCAGGACACACCTGTATTATAAGTAGTATCTCTCTCTCTCTGTCTGTCTCTCTGTGTCTCTCTCTCTTCTTTCTCTCTCTCTCTGTGTGCATGTGTATGTGTGTGTGTGTGTGTGTGTGTGTGTGTGTGTGTGAGAGAGGGAGAGAGAGAGAAAGAGAGAGAGAGACAGAGACACAGAGAGAGAGACAGAGAGAGGAAAAAAGTCAACTGATTAATGTGTACAGGAAATTTCACTTCTTAATCAAAGATTGGTAAATGGGATAGAAGAGACATTACACACAAATCACCAAGTTTTAAAATACTAAAAACCAGTGTAATGCACTTAACACTAACATTATTTGGCATATAATTTAATCTGAATATCTTCTGACATTTGAAGTAAACCAGAGTCCTTACTAATGAATGAACATATATTGCTATCATGGAATTGTGAAAAAGTTTTGGGAGAAGTAGTAGGCAAAATGCAAAAGAGAAGAAGATTTGAGGCATCCTTGTTTTCTTATTTTAATTAAAATTTAAAGCCTATTTTAGAACATCAGTATTTTTCTGAATGATTCCCTCTAATCAGAGCTTCACTCATTTCCAGATCATGTGAATTTAGAATCAAAGTATTTGTTAGACTTTTAATACATTCAATGATATTGCCTAATGTAAACTTGCATGTTTTCGTTATTTGTTACATCATATTCACTTGTTTAGTTTAGGAAAATTAATGAAAAGTGAAGGAAAGTTCCATTTCATGATTTTTGCACTATCACCCCACCCCAGTTTTAATGTTGTAAACCTACTATTGATACCAGCATTAGTGTGTTATATTCTAAGCTCCTCTAATGATGGCATATGCCTCTGGCTTCACACTATTCTGCTATAGGGAAGTAAGAACACGTGATTGGGTCTCTCTATCAATGATGAGCTGATGTCTTTGAAAGAGATGCAGAAGCATAACAGCCATAAATCAAGATAATTGGGGCTATCAGGAAGGCATGTTTGAAGTGCTCTCAGGATACTGAAGGGAGTGATCAATTACTTTGGGCTGGGGACCAAGACAGGCCTGACAGAGACATTTACATTCGTGCTAGGCCCCAAAAGACTAGCAAAAAATCCTAGCTTTAAAAGAGGAGGGGATAGTGTGTAAGGAAAACTGTGAGCATCTGACTGTTTTCTCTACTCAGAATGGCTCTTTCATTCCCTGTTTGTTAAAGAGGCCCCTGCAGGCTTCTCTCTAGGTTTCCCAGAATTCTGTTTTCCTTCTAGTTTCCGTCCAGGAAACTGATGAGTTCCTGTTAGCAGCTATAGACTGTGCCCTTCCTGTCCAGCATTTCACAGCTGTTCCATGGGGATACTCATGTTTGAGATGATGCTTCTTTCATTCCTGGTCCACTGTTCTCTCGAGGTCCTTGGTTCTTGTTTCACTTCTCTACACTGTCCACTGTTTGAGAAGCTCTGTCTTCCACACGGTCTTGGATGCATCAAATAGCTTGTTTTTTCCTATCTGTACCTCTCATCTGTGTCCATTCTGAAGCTGCTATCACATCTGTTTTACTCTTTGGTTTAGGTAAGACCTGCTGGAGGACCTGGGTCAGAAAACAAGTTAGCATGTCATGTGAGAACTATGTTGTTGACATCTGCTTTAGACCTTAGATCGAGTCTAGGGGCAAGTTTCAGAATCATTTTAAATAGCTCATTTTAGAAAAGCAAAGGATTATTAAATGTTGTAAACGTGGTTACAATAATCTTAAGCGCAGTTAATTCTGCTTAATTTTTGTACTTCACAAACCTATAATTTGACACATTCTTCAGAGTGAGTATCAGGTTATAACTTTTTTCTCCAATAAGTGGACTATGTTTTTAAAAATAAATGCTCATGGGTAAACAGACTTGAGGGGAAAGTGTAGTTGTGATTCACAAAATTTAATGGGTAGCAGTCATGTTCCTGACATGGCAGCATTTACATTGATAATTGATTCCATATTCTTGACACCTCTGCACATTTGGTATGTGCTTCTATCAAAGGCCCAGCAATGCTTTGTAGGCGTGTGGCTTTTGTACTTTAGTCATTGTATGTCTCCCTTTTACTACAATGAACACTCCTAGAGACAGGGACTGTATTATTCAGTCTGTTCCCAAGCATGTTTTACATGCTAAGTATCCATGTATGAATGTTAGATAAAATGTTGATGAATCTTCATTTGAAGATTCACCAGGATGTCTTTCTTGGTTTACTAAGTGTCACCTGAAATTTCAATACGTTCTTTTTCAAAAGGTCACACATCTTATTACTGTATGAACTGAGTACTTATCATTCTTTAATTCTGACTTTGCCAGTTATTTACTTCTTTAGTATAGATAAATTTCTGTGAATTACATTCCTGTAGTTCTTTCTTCTTGTACATATCTGGGGCTTTTCATAGGAACTATTAAAGTAACGAAAGAATTGTGTAAGCTTCAATACAGATTATTAAATTATTATAGACACAAAATTTATTAATAAGAATAAAGGTACCTATTTTACATAACCACAAGTGGACATGAAAGCTTAAAATCTTTTCCTAGTACGGGAAATTTCAAGGCGTTTTCACTTCACACATCTTTCCAAAGAACACAGAACCTTAGTACAATCACAGCTACTCAGAAAGCAGAGCAGCTACTGCAGAGCCCCAGGTGTTCTATCTGCAATGGTGCTCCTGTAAGGTGTATGGAGTGTCATCATTGATTTAACAATGTTTTTTTTTTGCCATCGCGTTTTGGTTTGAAGTTTTGAATTACTGATGCTTCTTGGTAAGATACAGGAAAGTTGGCTTATAAAGTTAGCTCTGTATGTGTGTGTTGTGTACATATTTACTTTAAATAATCATATTTATATACACACACATATCTATATATGAGTGTGTGCGTGTGTATATTCAGATCTGTATATTTTAGTTTTAGCAATGTGTTTTATTCACTAATAAAAGTTTATACCATAGGATATTCTAGAGTGAATGTATAAGGCCTTAAAAACTGTTTTCCTGAAAAATAAAACAAATGCTCTATTAAAGGCATACATAAATTAATGCTGCTATAATTTATGTCATTCTTAAATAATTTGCTTAAATTAAGTTTGAGCTTGCATGGAGATAAAAGTATAGAGATCATTATCACTCTTATTTAGTTCACAGTTACATAAGTCTTCAAATGGTAGGGCCATTAATTTTTTTTTCTCTTTCATGTCCCTCCTATTTTCTTTTCTTTTAGTTCTCATTCTATGCCACTTAACACATGTAAGAAAGCAGCGCTTTCCTTAATATAATATAACAAGTAATTATTCGTCCTTCTCATGCCCAACATACATGGTGCATCTTTTCCCTTCACCCCTCTTCTACTTTAGGACAATATCTTGATGAGGAGCTAATTGGTGATTACAAATATTGGTGCAAATAAATTTCCACATGATTGTTTCAAACCCTGTGCCCTCACAGGTCTTAGGAAATGAAATTTGTATGTTTTGTGGCCACTGTGAAACCTGTGCTACACCCACAATCCACTACCAAAGGCGACACAGAGAGGCTGATGCAGGGGAGGGTGGTACTGGTGGGGATGTGCACAACTTATTTCCTATGGAAAAAATGTTCGGGATACATCTAAAGAACATTGCTTTTGTCTAATCATTTTGTCGTAAAGAACTTACATGGCTTCATGGGTTCTTGCCATTATCAAGCATAAAATACCGAAGAAACATACACACAGAGTTAGGTAAATACAAATTATTTTACTCTGCGATTACTGTCCTCGATATTTTGTGCATGCAAAGAGCTATCTCTGCAGTCTGAATATAACACAGAAGGGGAAGTATAACATCCCAAGGGTGTTTGTTGGGTGGGGTAGGAAGCAATCTTGAAAGACCAATCAGGAGGTGAACAGGGGCGTGCTTGATAATTGGCCCCTTCCTGCTGTAGCTAAACACCAGGACCACTTCCCTGCGGGTGGCTGCTCCATAATCACCTCCAAGAATCTTATTGTCTGGATGAGGCTGATCATCTGGAACTCCTAGTAGTAAGTTGAGCATCCCGAAAGTGGTAAAGTACTATCACTATGTGTCATTGAGGGCTATTTCTCATACAAAGAGGAGTGAATTTCTTATCTTTTAAAATTTCTCAATCCAAATGCTGTATCAACAGCCATTTAAAATCTTTGCAGAATAACATTATGTAAATATCTTAAAATAATTTTCATTTCTATGAGATGTTGGGTAGTGTAGTCCACTTCCTATAAAAATCTATGGGTTTTTTTCAAGTGGAATGTTTTAATTTCTTTAATTTAATTTTTTATTTATTTTAGTTAGGTTAGAAACAATCTCCTTTCACATGCCAATCCTAGCTCCCTCTCCCTCCCTTCCTCCCCCTCCCTCCTCACCAAGTCCCCCAGTTCCCTACCCAATCTCCACTCTGATCCCTAAGGAAGGAGAGGCCCTCCATGGTGGATCTTCAGTAACTGTCATTTCATCCAGGGCAGGGCCTAGGCCCTTCCCGAAGAGTTCCGGCTGAGAGAGTTTCCCATATTATGGCATGGGCACTCAAAGTCTATATGCCAAGGATGAATACCATCCAAGAGCCCATAGATTACCGAGTCCTCCTCACTGACACCCACATTCAAGGGGTCTGGGTCAGTCCCATACTTTCCACACAGCCATCAATCTGTAGTCCAAGAGCTCCCCCTTGTTCAGGTCAACTGTTTCTGTGGATTAAACCAACCCAGTCTTAACTCCTTTGCCCATCAGTTCTCTCTTTCTGGCACTGGATTCCAGGAGTTCCGTTCAGTGTTTGCCTGTGGGTATCTGCCTCTGCTTTCATCAGTCACTAGGTGAAGGTGCTTCTCCAAGACTCTCTGGCAGTGGGATTGTATGCTGGCACTCCCTCAATTCATGCCTAAAATCCATAAATGAGTGAGCACATACCATGTTTCTCTTTTTGTGACTGGGTTACCTCACTCAGTATTGCTTGTTCTAGCGCCATCCATTTTCCTGCAAATTTCAAGATTCCATTTTTCCCCGCTGAATAATACTCCACTGTGTCTGTTTGCTTTTAAAATAAATGTTCCATGTGAACTAAGCATGTTTATAAAATTAGTTCTTGAAACTGTTTTTGCATGCATACTTTAGTTCTTCATGAAAAATTCAGAAAATTTAATCGTATGAGTTAAGATCCACATACAAAAAGAAATATTTAAAACCTGTGAAGTGGCGCTTCAGTGGGAGACCTGGGTGTTGCTGGTTAGCACTGTGGAGAAGCCATGCATGAATTATTCAGATAATCACAGGGCATTAGGAACATCCTGATTTGCTGACAAACATCAAACGTGTATCACTTCTCACAGGGAAAATGTGAAATTATAAGTGTTGGAGGTCATCAAAAGAAGACAAAGCTGCATTTAATTCTTCAAGGTCAGAATAAGAATTATCAGTCACTGAATCTTTGGTGTTTTGCCCTTGCAAATATCTGCAATCATCCCAAAGGACAATTATAATTCATAATATCCTTCTACAAAATAATTTATTAGCTGCAGTCAAAACACATGAAATATTGAGATCTATGCAGGCTATAGCTGAGCCATATTTTAGAAACAGTGATACATAAATAATGTTGAATGGAAGCACATTACAAGAAGCCGTTTCTGAATAGAAATACTGTAGGACTTGATATATTTTTAAGAACTAATTTATTTCATAATAATTTTTCACATAGCATCCTTCAATTCTCCTTAATAAGCACAGTTTTAATTGCCACAATTCCTATTTAAAAGAAAATGTTTGCAAAAATGTATTACCTATACTTAATAGAAATAGAATTAAAGCACTTTCCTCCTTTCCTTTCTTCCACGTATGCCTTCCAAGGTATCATCTCTCCAACCCCTCCTGTGCCCACCACTACTTTTAAATTGATACCATCTTTTTCTTTGGTTATTTATATATACATGTATAGACATTTATTTATGTATATGTACATATGCATTTATGTATATACGCACATGTATATATTCAACCTCCTAAGTCTGTTTTTGTTGTCTCTTCTGTGTATGGTTTTAGGGAAGACCACTCTGTATTGAACAACCAACAAAGAGACTTATCCCTGGGAGAGATTATTTCTCTTCCCAGAAGTCATTAGTCATCTAAAGATCTTTGTTTAGGAGTAGACCATTACAAAATGTCCCCCCTCCACATTAATTTGTCCATTGTATTGCCGTTGTTCTAGTTTTGTTTATCCAAGCATTTCTAAGAGAGACTATTTGACAGTGGACTTTCTGGTATTCTAGTTCATGCAATATTTTTACTGTCTCCTATGATTGTCCCTGAGAATAGATTCAGGAACTATGACATAGATGTATCCTTGGGACTGAATATTCTAGCGAAATCTTATCTGAAAGCCTTTCTGTAGACTATCCTCTATGGTTCCAGAAGATGTTTTATAAATGTTGCAAATTGCACACAGGTGTACATTAATCTTAAGGTTGAAATCACAACTTCTACATTATATTCTACAAATATAACTTCTACATCATAGCTAAGTTAAAAATCAACATTTCAAAATAACATGAAAATGGGAATGAACTAAAATATCAACTTTTCCTTTGTGAGGGATATAAAAATGTATTCTCTAAAGAGGGTTTAAAGAGATATAATCTTAATAGAATGTCATTTATACAATATATAGAATATCAAAACTTTGTGGATATTTTCTATATTTTTGTCTAGAAATTCTACATTGGAAGACATAGAGGTATACCTATTAGAGACATTCAAGTATATATTTTCTATAATTTGGTGAATAAAAGTAATGTGGTATTATGCTATTTCTGTATGTACTCAACATAGTAAGTAAGGAACAATGTTTAAACTAGTATGAAAATAACCAGGATCAGGTACTGAGACACACAACAGTGATAACACCAATTACTTTTGTATCTCTTTTGTAAATGATAATAAATACATGATTTTTAGGGATCATCAATGAAAAAAGCTTCAATGGTAAGTAAGAATGGGAGGTTTGGATACATATGTGTCCAAGGACAGAGAACTCTTCCCAAAATAGTCACTCCAAAAAAGGGGCCTTCACTTAACTTCTACCCTTGATATTCAATCACTGTAATTTATATAACTTTTAGAAGTGGGTGAGAATACTGAGAGTTCAAGAATAGTACTAACCAGACCGTGGTGACACACACCTAAATTTAGTCCTAACACTGGGGCAGAGTTCAAGAACAGACTGGTCTACAGGAACCAGTTCCAGGACAGCCTCCAAAGCCACAGAGAAACCCTGACTCAGAAACCAAAACCAAAGCCAAAAAAAAAAAAAACTAAAAACAAAAAACAAAAACGAAACAAACCCACACCTGGTACTGTAGACTTAATCATTAGACAGTCACCAAACGTGTAGAAACTCCAGTTCTCAATATCCTCACCAAATGGTCCTAGAACTGTGAAACCAGCCTGTACAGGAGCACTTAGAGGTTCATGAGTAGATCCCAAAGAGCACCAAGTAGTCAGTAAACAGATAATGGAAGGCTTTAACTGTCACTGACATTATCTCAAGTACCTAAAATTCTATAAATCCAGTAATGCCTTTATTTGTAGAAAAGGAAAAATGAACCCTTGTTACCTAGGAACTATATGTCACAAGGTAACATAAAAATATAATTTCTCAGCAGTAGTTGCTGTTTTGATAAATGTAAGGCACAAAAATTAAAATACTATGTAATTTTTCATGAAACATGTTTAATAACTATCTAAGAATATTTTTAAAAACATGTATTTACTCATATTAGGTTTGAAAATTACATTTACCTTTTTTTTGAACACTCACATGTTTCTGAAGTTTGTTATTCCTGTTATTGACAGACAACTGATGATTTTGAAATGCACCATAAATATATCTGAGACTGGGTCATTTGAAAAATAAGAGATTAAAATGCTTTCTTTATTTTCAAGAACTTAGTATTTAAGTTCATTAATTTCCAAAACAGAACTCTAGTTGCCACTATAGTATTATGCCTAAATATTATGCACAGATATAAAAGAATACTCTAATCCACACTTTGCAAATATGGAAGCCAATACTTAATAAGAAGATAGCTTTTAGTGGAGAAAAAAGAATCATTTTGTCTATTGATTTATTGCCGGGGTCCGGCCTGTATCAGTCCTATGCTGCAAGAGCCATCTGTTCTGGACTGATGTCTTTGGGGCTGTGTTCTGAACCAGTCGAGCAACCCAGGGCCGACCCTGAATGGGGGAGTATGGAAAGTCCTAGATACCCAAGGATGATAAGGACGAGACAGAGACATCTTGTCATTGCAGGAGGGTTCTCAGTCCATCCTGGAGACACTGGTTTATTCAAGCATCCCCTTAAATACCTTTCTAAAAGCAGGGGTATATATGGCTGACTAGAAACACTTTCATTAGGCCTAGAGATGGTCCTAGAATGCACGTACACAAGTCCTCAGACTGTCTGTAATAGCACCTTTCACCAATCTTCAGGCATGTCTTATTGGTCCCCAGGCTTGTCCCACTGGCTCTCCTGATGGAAGTAGGGTCTAGGTCTATTGTTACACAAACTAGAAACCATCCCCCACTGTGGCCAGGTCATCCTGAGGTAACCAGCCTACATCTAAAAGACAATAGTAGATTTGAGCTCCTGGAACTGAGCTAAGGCCTATATTGAAATATCACATTCAGGCCCATGACAATTTATATTTTGAAGAATAAAATGTAAAACAACAATCTGAATATCATATAATATCTCTAACCTTCTCCTGACAAGTAGATAATTTAATTATCCTAAAACTGTTATGAATAAAAACTATAAAATCAGGAATCTTCCATATTTCTAGTCCATTACTTGCTTTATTAAATTAAGATCCTTTAATGTATATATTGTGTTGTATGTTAGAATACTGATTTTCAGTCCTGGTTATTTAAGAGCTATCAAGAACATTGTAGACAGCACAGATATCCAGACCCTGTACACTAGGAACTGCAGGTAAATGTAATTGTAGCTGAGTAAATCACTACACTGAGTAAGGCTGGATGATACATGCTATAATTACAAAATACAGAAAGCAGGAAAATTCAAATTCTAGGACTGGCTAGGCTGCATAGACTTTATGTCCAAAGGGCAAGAATGCCGAAAAGATAAAAAATTTAAGAAGGAAAAGGAGGAAGAGAAAGAAGAATGGGGAGGGGAAGGAACAAAAAAAGAAAAAAGAGGACTATGGAGAGAGAGGAAGACATTAGAGAGAGAGAGAGAGAGAGAGAGAGAGAGAGAGAGAGAGAGAGAGAGAGAGAGAGAGGGAAAGGCTGCATTGGATTAAAGATTCCTAAGATTCTACTTGGCATTATCACAGCTTACAGTGGGTGGACTCTTTATCTAGTGTAGCCATGCAGGAAATGAAGAGCCTTCACAGCTTTGATTTAACTGCCACCAGAAACCCTCATACTTAAGCTCAAAGTAAAACATTGCTTTAGGAGACACTTTCCACTTCACTGTTTCTTTGTCTCACTTTCCTCCTTTCCAGTATTACATGCCTCGCTCCATCCTCCCTGATTCTGCTTCTGTTATTTCTGGAAAGAATGTTAGTTCCATTTATATCTGAAAACATACTTTTGACCAAATAAGAAGGAAGTGTAAGACACTGATAATGGCTAAAGGAAGTTCTACTCCTCTGTGTAGCGCTTGCTTGTGATTTTGCTTAAGTATTTAATTTTTCTAAACATTACTTTCCTCACTGTAAAACAATGATGGAAATTCCAAGCATAAAGCTGAGTGCCTTTTAAAGATATGACATGCAGTCAGCATGAGAAAGATGCGTTTGTAGAAACCCAAGTCTCACAAACACACTCTGTCTCAACATTCTGAACAATGCTTCCTTCAGAATGTCACAGGGAAACATTTACTGTTTACTGTCTCCTTCAAATTATCTTGGTATTTTCTAATTACCTCTACCTTTGCATTTGTCACAGAAGTACTTTAATATCTGCTCGATTATTTTATTAGTATCTGTGTCCTCACAATACTGTTACCTTGCTTTGTATTGTTTTGTTATCTTTCTTCTTTGCATATGGCAGAATGGAACCCAAAAATTCATATTTTCTAGTCAAGCAGCTGGTCCCTGAGCTGCAGCCTCAGCTCTCGTCACTATTTTTTTTTCAAGACAGGGTTTCTCTATATTGCTTTGGAGGTTTCCTGGGCTCTCTGTATACCAGGTTGGCCTCGAATTCACAGAGATGTGCCTGCCTCTGCCTCCTGAGTGCTGGGATTAAAGGCATGCACCACCACCTGGCTCTCATCACCAATTTTTAATCATAGGAGGGCTTACTTGCCATAGCACGTTGACAAGTGCACCAGAAAATATAAGAAACTCAATAATTCAAACTATTCATAATCCAGGTTTTCTCCCTATGCCATTCCCTTCTATGTTTTCTTTTTCATTCATAGGTCAAAAGCAACAAAATTTCCCACATATTGTGAGACCTCCTCTGCTGTGTCCTTACTTGAGTTATCTCTCAGTAGAGAGCTCACACATCCCAGTTCTCAAGTTCGCTGTCTAAAAGCCCCCAACAAGGAGATGCAGATTATGTTTCTTGACATCCTTGTTACCAGAAGTAATGGTACTGTAAATGTGCGGCGCCTTCCTCACCTGAGGAGAATTTAACTCAGTAACACAGTAGCAGAGTTCAAGTAACAGGATCATAAGAACCTGACGCCTGATGAGACTACAAAGACTGTGGATCCATGGAAGCTGGAGGAAAGTACTCCCTAAAAAGTCTCTGATTTGGGAAGTTAAAATGACATTAAAGAGCTTCTTAACTATAGAAGAAAGAAATTAAGTAGTTACATCACTGAAATGATTCCAGCACCAGACCTAGGGAATTTCTCTACAAAGCAAGGCATAAGTTTTTGGAGACTAAAAAGTTTGTGAAGTACATGGCATGGAAATTATTGATAGACAATGTTACACCACAAATAGTCAAACAAGCTGTCAGTAACAGAGAATGTCATACATAGAAAATTTCCATTTTGGGAAATAAAATCAATTTAATTTATATGACCTAATTTAAATCTTTTCCTAATATCCACAGCATGAGAGTTAGCCTTTTAAAAACATATTACTGTGATATTGTAGCAAGATTTGCCCAATTAGAAGGGCATGACTTAATATACGATTTCAAATCATTGCCCTTGAACATTGTGCTGTAAGATTTATTGTCAGACTTTTTTGGGATGTTTTTCTATGATTTTTAAAATTTGTTAAAAAGATTTTATTCTGAGAGGAGAAGAGAGAAGGGAAACTGAAGCCAGGATGTAAAACAAAACAAAACAAAACAAAAACCCAAACAAACAAATACATGTATAGAATAAAACAAGTTTTATTATTTTATTTTGTGTTAATGCTAGTTTTCTTGTATGTATGTTGCATGTCTACCAGGTACATGCTTGGTGCCCAGGGAGGTCAGGAGAGGATGCTGGATCCCCTTGATGTTTGTGAAGCAGGAAATTGAGTCTGGATCCTCTGTAAGAACATCAAGTACTCTAAACAGTTGATGTATCACTCCAGTCCCCCAAACCTCTAAATTATTCAGTTTTCCAGAGCTAGACAAAGGAATTCATTATTTATTAGTAAATATTTGTAATTTGAAAGTGAATATGCTAATCTTTCACACAAGAGTTGTGACTATTTATTTTGACCCATGCAATAATGGAGGTTATTATAATATAAAATCCACAATATTTTAATAGACAGTACAAATTCTGAACCTTAGTGTACCAGAATTAAAATCCTGTTGCTGGCACTTGCTAGCATTTTATATGGGAAAACTTTCTCAAGCTTCCTACACTTAACAGAACACTTCACAATTTATATTCTGTACTCCACAAATTTTCAGGACTTGGTAAGATAATATATGTGAAAGATTTACTGTGCCATTCACACACAAATGAACAAAGTACTGAAATATTATGGACACTCAGTATCATACCTAAAAACATATTTTCAGCATTGTGAGAAATAATTAATATGAAAAATTTGAAGTCATTTAATATATTTCAATGAGGTTGGAAATAAAAATATATCATTGGAATCTATATTAGATATTTTTGCAGCTGTGGTAAAAATCAAGAGAACAATTTAGAGGAAAGATTTAATTAGCTTACTGTGTGCCATAGTTGTAGCCTTGACTATTTTTTTCCAAGGAAGAATATCGTGTGGGTGGGAAAATGTGGCCCAAACTGTTGCATTACCTCATGATGGACAGGTAGCAGAGCTAGGGAGCAAGGGACCAAAGCAAGATGTCACCAATGCCCTGTTCCCAATAACTTCCTTCTTTCAGCCAGAACCTACTTCCTGAAGTTTCCAGGAAGGAAAATAATGCCACTTCCTAGAGATGGAGTATTTAATGCATGAATTAATGTCAGACACATCTTATTCAACCAAGATGTTACCCATCACCTCAAGAAATCTCTTATGTGCTTTAAGGGTTTTTTGTTTGTGTGGGTGTCATGTGTCATGTGTTAGGTGAGACAAGACATCTATTTTTCTAACACATGCAATGCTATAATGTTATCTACGGTTTTTATGTTGTAGGGCAGAAGTCTAGTCACAATTATGTTCAATAACAGTAAATTTCTGTCCATTGAGAAGCCATTCATCTCTTTCCTTTCCCTCTATCTTTATCAACAACCATCCTTTTCCCTGTTTCTGAATTTGACATAAATATATACATATATATATATGAATTTGTATATGAAATTGACAAATGTCTATCATCTGAACTGCTGTTGGACAAGTTGCTCCTTTAGACAAAGATACAACAAAAATCCACAATTTTTTTGCATTGTTAGCTGGGTAATTGTAATGAACTGTTTGGGGTTTTGTTTATAATAATATCCACTTCTTAAAATTTTTGTTTATTTTACTGCCATTAAACAGTGCAGTTGAATGTTTTAGAATAGCAACAAGATATATGATGTAACATACAAGTGATTTAAGTATATAAAAATATTTATAAAAATCATCTGTATTTTCTTATTAAATTCATTTGAAGTCTTATTATACAAGCTTTAACAGCCTCACTAAGTGAACATTATGATCTCAGTTTGGAGCATGATGTAGCTTATAACCAATGTAAGTAAAAACACTACCTCCTATTTATTCTTTAAAAATTTTATGACTTTTACATAAAGGTATGTTAGAATAATTTTATGTTAAAATAGGTATATTAAGTAGAGAAATGAATGAGAAAGAATTTTTACTTGTATTTAAATAGTCAAAATTCATATGATATAGCTTTACAAAGCTGTTTCATTACAGCATGTGCATTTTATTTTGATTTGACAAAATGAATGCAAAGATTTAAAGAAGCTCACCTGATTTATCACCTTTCATGTTGACTTCACAGGAAGTCATAAAACTGTGCTCACAATCCTCATCTCCGTCTTTGTTTGTATTTTAGAAATGCATAAAAACGTTGCTCTGATCACCTAAATATTGATGGCAGTGGGTTCTAGGAACATGAATATCCATCAGCAACACACAAAATATATACACTTTGTGCATGTTTTGTTGCTACAAAACCAATAAACAATAAAATGGAAATTTGTGGACACAATAAAAGATGGGTACAAACATATCCTTCTGGCCATCTTTATAGGCAAAATATCAGCAAGTACCGCACAGACTTCTGATCCTAATGTGTGTTGACTCTCGCCCGTGTCTCTGGCACTGCTTGGGATGCTTTTGTCTGTCCATTGTTTACCAACCTGTTTTTGTTTGGTTCAGTGAGGTTGGATGTTTAGATGGCTAAGTTAAGTTTTCTGTGCTAACTTGTTGAAAGTATTGGACTCTTAAGTAATAACTAAGTACTACTAGATGATTACATTTTTTAATGCAAATGTTAGTCATTGAAAAGTAATCATTTTTGAGGCTGATGTGACTTTGGGAAGGATGCATAATCCTTATTTATAAAATGATTCAGCATATTAAGTAGTGTAAAATCCATAGTTACTGTTAGAAAACTAATACTAAGAAAGCATAATGATGTGAAAATTAATTGACCAGGAAATTGCATGCAGTTTAAATGTATTATTCAAATTAACCTCAATATTATGGAACACAAATTCATTAAATTTGATTACAAAGTTTTGTGTTTCTACTAAACTAGATGAACTGTATCTTTATACATACATATGTATGTATTTGTTTAACTCTCAATGAGTTGCTTTTGAATGACATTAGATTTGTAACCAAGAGTGTTCTCAGCTTTTGTAGGGAGTCATCATTCTGGACTAAATGATGCTATTGATTGATTAATTCATCCATTTGTAAGCTTTTTTATTTACAATTCAAATTAAAAGCCTAAAATGGTTCTATGGGTCAAGATAAACTCGTTATCCACCTTTAGCTGTATTAATGTTATTCCTGTTGCTACTATTATTTTGAGACAAGACCTGACTTTAGATTGATTTCAATCTTCCTTCCTGTTGTTCCTTCCATCCACATACTGAAGACTTCATCACACCAAATTCCATATTTGTTATTTACACATGTCCTTATTCAGCAGTGTCGTTTTATTTTCTAATGCATATCACAATTAATATGAATGACTCTCTGTAGTTCTTTTATTTATTTATTTTTGTTTGTTTTGTATTTTGAGAGAGTTTCTCTACATATTCCTGGCTATCCTGGAACTTGCTCTATGGACCAGGATGGCCTTGAACTCAGAGATTCATCTGCCTCTGCCTTCTGATTTCTGGGATTAGACGCTTGTGCTAACACCATCTGTCATCTCTGTAGTTCTTAAAATAGTGAAAAAATGTAAATACTAAAAAGAGTTAAGTAGCTATATTAAAAAATAAATATATACAAAACCATATTCATTCACAGATATCGATCAAAAGCACATACTTTGTACACATCTTGTGGAATGTTTTGTTGTTATTAAAATTAGTAAATAAATTAATTACAATCAAATTAGTTAAATTGCAAATTAAGAATCAAAACATCTTATACACATAAATGTTGTTATTTATTTTTATTTATTATCATTATCACTTGGAGACAAGGCTGTCTCCACTCCTTTTACAATAATTAAGTAAAAAAACAGAAAAGGAAAATTATCTACTTGTCCAAAATCTCTGAAAGGAAGCAGACTGAAGATGTAGGCTCATTTTGTGGAATAACATATTATGTTTCAATTATAAACAAACCCTCATTTCAGTTCTACCTTGTAAAGCATAAGCCCACAGACAATAGCCTATGTTATAGTTAATGGAGTCTAAAGATCATGATTGGTGTTGGATTTTGCTTTCATCAGCCCATCCATGGAAAAATAATCTAAACCATCTGTCATTTACATGATACCAATTTAATTGTATGATTTCCTATGTAAAGGATAGCATCATTTTTTTTGATAAACCATAAATAGCTTACTAATGCTCGTGGGGGGAAGAGCTTGAAACTATTAGAATCTTACTGTGACTTTAAAATATATATATTTTCTCCATAAAATGACAAGTGTGTGTGTGTGTGTGTGTGTGTGTGTGTGTGTGTATGCCTACTTGATACAAACCAAAGTTTCCTGTGAAGAAGAGCCTTCAGTTGAGGAATTGCTTCCACCATATTGATTTTTGGACATATCTACGGGGTATTTTCTTGATGAGTGACTGAAATAGGAAGACCCAGCACACTGTGAGATTTGCCAACTCTGGGTATATGGTCCTGGATTCTATAAGGTAGTTGAGTAAACCAGAAAGAACAAGCCAGTAGCAGCCTTCCTCCATGTTCCTAGCTTCAGTTCCTGAATCCAGGTTCCTGCGTTGACTTCCTGCCTCGGCTTCCCTCAGTGACAGACTGTAACCTGTAAGGGAATAAGCCATTTCCTCCCCAGGTTTCGTTTTATCAGAGATCAAAGAGAGATGTAAACTAAGACAATGTATTATTTTAAATGTTGAAAGTGTAACTAGTATTCTTCAGAATGCTGTAATTGTTTGAAAAGAGAAGACAGTACCCTAATGTTACAAAGCCTACACTTTTACAAAACCAGCTAGCAGTTATAAATCAAATTATATATGTCTGGAAAACTTCTTACCATGAATCCTCTAACCTGAGATTATAAAACTGTTCAATGTATGCCATATATATTACTATTTGTTTAATGACTAAAGGCTCAAAAAGCCAGTGATAGTGTTTATTAGATATATAATTCATCCAACTGTTCTGAATGATTATATAAATGAAATCCTGTTTCTGTTTCATTTGTCTCTCTATATATAGATTAATTGAACAAAAGAGAAAACTTTAGGTTCACAATGCTCTGGTAAATAGAATTTTGGAAATATATTTCGAAGAAGCCCAAATGGCACATGCTCTCACACAATGGAAGAGAGCTGGGATTGCTATTTTAAAAAAGTCTTTTTAGCCAAAAGACACAGGTTTCAAGTGATTTTGTGGGGATGAGCCTCTCATTATTGATTCTTAAGTCTTAGGCTATGGTATTAAATCACACTAGAAAATTAAGCTAGCTTAAATACTGATGCAGACCCCTCGGCAATGCTGCTCTCTCGATCATGCTGTGGATTAGTAAGTGATTGACCTGAATTAAATCCTGTATCATGTTGCCTGATAAAAATAGAAGCTGTGCTGCGGTAGGAGTGGACATATATGAAGGAGTGTACTTTCCTTTATAGCTGGTTTAAAAGGCATTGCTAATGAGCATTAATTCCTAAGCAGACGCTTGATATGCATTTGTGTGCTGGCCAAAAGACTGCTATTCAGTTTGATGTACTAAAAAATTCTCAATTAAATTATACAAACCTATCATTTGCTGCATAAGCACTGAAGCACTACTAATCTTTCAGCTTCCATGAGAAGTCACGCTTATGCAACCCTGTAGTGTGTCCTTATATTTCTATTGTCACAAATGAGGTAGGCAGTTTTATACTTTTATCTGTCTTAACCTTTGTGTTTACTGATTTAATAGAAATAAAGTGCATTTAAATACAATGAAGTAAATGAAGATAAGATTGTATTCACTCAGAAACTTCTTTTTGTTCAATTTCTTCTGTTACCTCATTATTTCAAATATATTGTCGATGTAAAACATGTTGTCTTTTCCTTGGCCTAAGAAATCCCAAACCTTAGGTTATATTATTATGGGCAATTTAATCCCTCCATGTGAAGCAAATGTGCACATGTTCTTCATTTTTTTCTGCTGCTTACTTGTTGTTCCTTTAAATTAAAATAAAAAATACATAATGAAACTGATAGAAACACCAGTATTAGATGTTGGGGGCCATGCACTTAAGATTAATTAAAGACTTCAGAGACTACACAAATTTGTCTGTGAAACATTTCCACAAGACTTTTGAATACAGCATCATCTCAATTAATGACTCACAAAATTCCTATTTTAACAGGGCTTGGTTGTTGGTTTCGTTATTGTTTTGTTTATTCTTTTTTTGTTGTTATCCAAATGTGTGTAATGAGATGGTTCCCACTCATCTGCACTCAGGTGCTTCCACTACTGCATCCTTCTGAGGGAGCATCCTTCTGTCAGCCTGGCTTTTCTGCCTGTAAGTGGCAGAGGACAGTGGAGCAGCCAACACACAGGACTACGGTTTGTGCATGGCCAAAGACTGTGATGATGTTATAGCATCCTGGCACATCATACTCATAAAGCAGGAACTGGGGATCTTCACCATTTGCTTTTTTTAAAACACTTTTTTATTATCGCCCACTCACCCCCACCAGCCTCCCTCAGCCCCTACCCAATCCCCACTCCATTCCCCAGGGAGGGTAAGGTCCTCTATAGGGGATGTTTAGAGTTTATCATTTCGTTCCCAGGAGGGTCCAGGCACTCCCACAAGTGTCCAGATTGAAAGAGCATACCTCATCGTGGGATGGGCACCCAAAGTTCATTTGTATGCCAGGGATAAATACTGATCTACTACCCAAAGCCCCATAGATTGCCTAGGTCTCCTCACTGACACCCACATTCAGGAGGGTCTGGATCAGTCCCATGTTGGCCTCTCAGCCATCAGTCTGGGATCCAAGATCTCCCCCTTGTTCAGGCCAGCTGTTTCTCTGGGTTTCATCAGGTCAGTCTTGATCCGTTTGTTCATCATTCTCCCTCTCTATCACTGGGTTCCAGGAGTTCAGTTCAGTGTTTATCTGTGGGTGTCTGCCTCAGCTTCTAGGATACTATGTAAGATAGTTGTCAAAATCATTATCAGGGAGAGGCATTTAAAGTAGTCTCTCCACTACTGCTTAGTTTGCCAGTTGGTGTCATCCTTGTAGATCTCTGGAGATCTCACTAGTGCCAGATCTGCCCTCAAACCCCCTACTATGGCTTTTCCTTATGTTGTCTCTTCTCCTTTTCTGGAGAAGGATGACAGAGATCCTTTGCAAGAGGTATGTTTTCTTAGGGAGGTCATCACCGTCTGAATAAGCAGCAGTTCTGATTTTTGACACTGGTATTTTTCTGCTTTTCAATACCAATATATTTCCTTTGAAGTTTGGTTTTTAATTTGTAGGGTTTTCTTTTGTTTAGATTTTTAGAAGTAATGATTGTACGATTTGCTGCCATGCCTTCCAAATTCCTTAGTTTTTTCTGTATTCACTTTCAATATCTGTATATTGTGTTTGTGAAAAATCCCTGTTTTTTTCTTACCCAGATACACAAATACTTTTCAGATTCACTCTCTATGCCCTGTACACTGCATCTCCAACTACAGTTTCATATTAATCATTACCCACTATATAAATTATTTTCAGTTTTGCTACATGGCTACTACTTGAAACATTGCTAATTATGATTTTTCTATTTAAAAACTATGTATGAATTCTGTCATTAACAATGGTGTTTTCAAATATGGAATATTCCTACCTTTCATCTCTTCCAACAGATTCTCATTTCGTCTTTGCAGCAGGTTCTCCTGTAAATTGTCCCTTTCTCTATATAGAGACTGCAATTCATATATTCATTGGAAAATATTTTGATGTTTTATCGTAATTTACAAAACACATAGCACAGTCTTAATCCATAGATTTCTTGGTTTGAAATTGTACTGCCATAGTCAGTTTTGCGAATTAGAAAACTACTCTCATTTCTTTTTTTAAACTCATTTATTTTTATATATTTTTATTGAATTTAGAAACAATCTTATTTTACATATCATTGCCAGGTTGCTCTCCCCCCATATTCCCCACTGACCCCCTACTCCACCCCCATCCACTCCCCAGTGAGTGTAAGGCTTTCCATGGTGGATCATCAAAGTCTGTCACTTCATTTGGGGCAGGGCCTAGGCCCTCCCCTGTGTATCTAGGCTGAGAGAATAGCCCTCCATGGTAAATGGGCTCTCAAAATCCATTTGTACACTAGGGATAGAAACTGGTTTCACTATCAGAGGTCCCAAAATGGCAATAGAAACTTCTGCTCCAATGCAAAGCAGAATGATTCAGATAAAAATAACAAAGGGACAAAAAAAATCCTAAGCAGTTTGGTTTGACCCCATATAGAAAACATGTGAAGACTTACATCAGATGCTTTATTTAAAGGACTTATTAATTTTTGTTTGCCTTTGATTGTTCATCCTATTCTCTCTCAAAGACCATTTAATTTTATTAAAGTTATGATTCCTTTATTTGAGTTGGGACATTCGTTCGATAGGCTGAACAAATGACCTTCACTAGAGTAATCAAATTGCTGCTCATGTAATTAGTTTGAAACACTCTGCACTCGTGGTAGAGCTCTGATCAGATATTCCCACTCCAAGGCCCACTTTAGAATATATGGGAGTGGAGTAAGTTGCTAATAAACTCATGGAAGGCAGAACTTGGAGTGAGGAATCTGGTTGTTAAAAAGTCACACTCCATGAATAGTGGTTTGAAAAACCTACAAATGACTTTACACTAGAAAATGACATTCAGATTTGACTTTAGGGCTGGTACATCATGATGGCTGAAAGGAAAACCACTATGGTAGAGGTGAAAAGCATTTTTGTTACTAGCATAGTTAATTAAAACTCATGGTAATATAACCCAGAATGGCCAAGAAACAACAAAGCAAACATTATGGTAAAGCAATGTTCAGAGTAAAGAGAAGACGAGGTAAAAGTGGGGAGAAAAAGACTCAATTTCAAAAGCTCCATTCAAGAGGAGAGAATTTACATTTGGATATAACACACTCCAAAGAATGACTTTAAAAAGAACATGTCAGTTCATTTGTTTTTTTTTTCTTCACATTTAGACGTTGTGAACTGTGTTTGTGGGAAATCATTGTGAAGTTACAGAGAAAATAACACTGCTTAGTAAGGAAATAATATAGGGTGAATTCTTTGGGAATAACACAAAGAAATACAACAAAGTAGAAGACAGTCCATAAAGTGGGGAAACAGAGGCAAAGGATCAAGCATGGAAGAAAAAGGAAAGTATCACACTTTGCTTCTTACAGTCCACTCCTTTCATACCATCCCTCTGGGTTTTGAAATGTGCTTTCAAAAAACTGTGCTTACAGGAAAGTAGTCTATGAATCAAACTATAAGACTAAATAAAACAAAACTAGGCAACACATTATCCTTACTTCTTCCCAAAGTAAATTCTCGAAGGGGAGACTATAATGATCGATTTACTGCTGATTTACCGTGGAACTTTATTTAGAAAACTTACCATGTAATACGCCTTATAGGAAACTGCAATTTCAGGAAACTAAAACTTCTCACTAATCCCGATGAGGCATTGGGGGCACATCTTATCTTAATACGTGAACTCCATGAGCTCTTCAGGGAAAAATAAGAGAGAGATAATGAAATGGGGAAAATAAGATGCTTATCAGAATGCTAGGAAACTATATCAGCATTTCAAAACTACCTATGAGATAAGAGATGCCAGTGCCAAGGAAAGTGGAGTAAGCACCTGGTAGAGACAAGAAAAAGTACTACATTGTGGACTCCTGAACCATGTAGACTTCAAGGTTTTAGGTGATCTTCAACTCTATGTGCTGTCTATTTTATCAGTCAAATTAAATCCATGTTATTGAAATTGTCACATTAGTTCTCTTCAGAAATAAGTTTTTAATGTGATCTTTTTTAAATACCTGATCTTGTAAAACCATGGTAGATGATTTTATAAGACTTGATTTCTTACTTCTCCCAAAATATGTTTCATTCTTCCATAACTTTCAGAAATGAATATTGAGAGGGATCTTCTTCAGGAGTGAAGGCAGAGGAACGCAAGTAACTACCTGAGCAAAACAATCTTTTGACCTTATTTTCTATATAATTAGAGAATTTAAAGATACTGATTATCTTACTATCTTATGGGGATAAAACTCTTTATCTTATAAAACTTTGAAAGCATGTCATTGTATGTGTGTACATACATACATATATATATACATGTATATCTGTAGATGAAATAGTTTCTGTAATAAAAATCATTTAGGGGCTTAATGATGTGGCTCATCATTAAGGCATTTACAACCAGCCGTACGGACCCAAGTTTGATTCATGTGACCCACATGGTAGAGAACTAACTGCCACAAATTGTGGCATACACATACATTCACACACACACACACACACACACACACACACACACACACACCTATACACATAATATACAAAATAAAGTTTTAAAAATATTAGGGAAAGCTTATCCAGACTGAGGATGATATGCATATCTGTCAAGTTAATGGTCCTCAGCAGAAATTTTTAAGTAAAAAACAAAATGCCATATTAACGAAGTTTTAAGTTTCTTCTTGCAGAAATATTCTTGCTCTACTAAGATCTTATTTTATACAAATTACTGTTGCATGACATGCTAAAGCTCTTAATGATGTAACATACAATCTTAAAAATTTCAGCATGAACTTGTTCTATGCAAGGTAAAGAACTGTCTGCTTCAAAACTAACAGCAACATTCTGCACAATGTACCCATTGTTCCTTCTGCGTCAGTTTTGTAATTCAGAGGTCATCAGCTTACAATTCAATTCCCTTGAATAAAGATTTATTTGTTTTGCCTTTTCTGTCTTGTTCATTGTGTTGGCTAGTTTCGTGTCAACTTGACACATGATAGGATCATCTGAAAGGAGGAAAAGATGTCTCTATACAATCCAACCGTGGAGCATTTTCTTAATGAGTGATTGATGGGAATGGGTCCAGCCCATTATGGGTGTCTTAACCTTAGGCTGGTGGTCCAGAATTCTACAAAGCAGCTGAGCAAACCATTGGGAGGAAGCCAGTAAGCAGCACCCCTCTCCCGTGGTCTCTGCATCACTTCCAGCCTTCTGTTTCCAGCAGTGGTTTTACTCTCTGTGTTGGCTTTCTTCAGTGGACTGTGACTCAGGAGATGGTAAGACAAATAATCCCTTTCCTCCCCACATTGAATTTGGTCATCGTGTTTCATCACAGCAATAGTAACCCTATGATACTGGTTTAGTAAATATGCATTGAAAATCAGAACCAGGACATTTATTTTCTTAAAAAATTATCATACCATACAGAAGTAGTTGGGTAGTTTAGTCTGATTTTCAATCGTATTTAGTTATCTTCTTTAAAAAACACTCAGTAGTTTTAGCTTAAACTGTGCATGCTTTTATTTTGCCTCTGATTTACAAGTAAATAGATTTTTATTTGTCATTTCAACTTCACCAATTTATGTCAGGACATATTTGTGTCTCCTTACCTTCTCTTCTTTTATCTTCCTAAGATTTACTTTCAAAATAATCTTGAAAGAAATTCAAAATAAAATGCCAAGATGTTTTTTATTAATAATTTATAGTATGTAATGCTTTTTTACAACAAACACAAATATTATTTCAGCAAATTATTATAAAACAAATTGGACATTGAGGTTCAAGTACATGTGTCCTGAATGCCAAGAAAGCTATAAGTCATACTAAATGAACTGATGAAAATGATTGACCCTGTGTTTGCTGGAGGAAACCACACAGGAATTACAGATAGCAGGGAATGAGGTGAATCTCCAAAGGAAAGATACTTTTGGATTTGGTTATAAAACATGGTGACATTAATATTCAGCCAATGTGAAGTTTCAATTAAACAAGATGAATCAATTCCTGACAGGTGTCTTATCGAATCAGGGAAGAGTAAAGTACTATGTGTCTTAAAATTTGTTAGGAGGGTAGATCATTTGTTCCATACTAGAGAGAAGAAAAACAAAATAATACTAAGTACCTAAATACACTCCCAGGATCATTTATATCAGATAATGGCACCTTTTACTTTTAAAGAGAAAAAAATGACAGAAGGGATGATTTGCCTTCATGAATCTGCCTGACTCCAGTGGCCTATCTCTTTCCTCTACATTACAGTCCATCTTCAGGGTGTGCCCCACTTAGAGTTCTTCAAAGGTTTCCTGCTCCCTGAAAATGATAGCAATGTCCTAAGTGAAGGGTCGATTGCCCATCTTATCTAATTTCTTCAGTCTCCTCTCAGTGCTCAGCAGGATGGCCTTTATGAGGCTCAGTGACACCACTTAAGTCTCTTGTGCTTCTCGATGCTGGAGAGTGCATTCCTTCATCTCTCTGGGGGACTGAGCCTAGTTGGTAATTCAGGACTCTGGCAGTGTTACCTGTAAAGGGAGCCCTTCCATTTAATTGCCTCCTCACCCAGAATTATTTCCAATTATCTCCCTTGGTATAGTATTCCTCATGGTACTTACTGCTATCTGAGAGCTATTTGCTTATGTTACTATGTTTTTCTTGACAGATTTCCCTCCCTAGAATATAATAAAAATAACAGATAGCATTTGTTGCCCACTTATTTTGTATTTATTCAGTGATTACTATAAGCATGCATGAATTGATTTAGCTTAAACTGGAAAAAATCCAATGTTTATTATACTATTGCCTCATACATATATATGTATATATATATATATATGAAAGAATGAAACATTGTCAAGAAATTAAAAATTGCCTCCACCTGAGTTGTAGAGAAGCCTAACCCTTGAAATTCTTGAGTTCATAGTTCCACATCACACTTTAACTCTCCATTGAATGACTTCTTTGGAAATGTATAAGAATATCATGCCTCACTGGGTGTCTCTAATAACTATTGATACTTTTAAAAACTGTCCTAGGATCTGAATAACATGCAAGCATATAAGCAGCTTGGGTAGCAGCTGAAAGTAAGGGATTTTTCTGGCAGTAAATAAAACCAAATGGCTCTCAGGGAAAAAAAATGAGGCATATGCAGAAAATATTGTGTAAAGAGAAGCCTTTTCCTAGAAAGAACCCTTCCCGCCAGCCTGGTTCCAGAGCCGCATCAGTCCCAAATAAACACACAGGAGGCTATATTAACTATGAAGCTGTCGGCCTTGCTTGTTTCTTACTGGCTAACTCTGACTTAAGTAATTACCCCATAATTGTTAATCTAAGTATTTCTCTTACTGGAGAATAGTTCCGGGCTTCCTACCCCATGGCGTTACATCTTGGCTTTCTGTGTTTTTCCTTCCCAGAGTTCTCCTGGACTCCTAGTGCCACCTATCTTGGTTCCCTATTGGCCCTACAGTGCTTTATTGACATATACATAGGACTTCCCCCATCATCTCCTCTTCTCTATCTAAACAAAAAGAAAGGTCTTAACTTTAACATAGTCAAATTATATATAAAAGAACAGTTATCAAGTAAGAACACTGTTACAATATTTTGTCTATCAACATTCAGCAAGATTTAAAGAAAATATCCATCCCATCCTTGTGAGTCCAAAGTTCTATATGTAGCTTATCTTTTATCATAACTAAGGAAAACTGTAACTATCTGCCTTCAACTCTATCAAAGACCACATAAGGATAATATATAAACACTAGGATTGACAGAGATATCTTACTGCCTGGACAGTCACCCGATGTTCCTCTGTAACGTTGGGGCATCCATCTTCAGCCCATAGGCCACAATGTGTCTGGAACACTTGTCAGCAAAGCAGAAAATTTCAAACTGTCCATCTGCATTGGCAGTCTGTCAGTCATTTCTCTGTGTCCTGGAGAAAGTCTCTTAGACTCTTCCAATGAAGCAGGAACCCTGTAAGACTGAGTTCAGCAGTCACTTTCCTGTGGGTCCTGCATGTCCAGATTATACAACAACAGTAAGCAGTCTAGGAAAGAGCAGTTTCTTGCCCAAATGGCTAATCTTGCCATGTTGAAAGCAAACTCCATAACGACTTTCTTCAATGCCTATCTTCCTCTCAGACGTTATTGGTGCTGCCAGGAGCAGACATTTCTCATTGTCAAGAAAAACCCTAAACCATTTTAAATGCCATTTTCTGAAGGTCTTTGAGAGGTTTGAAGACTGTTTATCTATCTCAAATGTATTTCTGTATATCTAGAAAACCTAACATACCTAACTATAAATTCTATTATAAGTAACTATCTATAGTCTGTATTCAATTATGGATTATGTTTTAAAAGATCAGTATATTCACAATATTTAATCAAGAGGAGAAATATACACATCACAAAATTGACCTTGAATTTGTATCAACAAATAAAAAACAATACCCATACCATAATTCCCCTTTTTACCATTAAAAAGAGATTGGCTGTGATGATTAGCCAATTATAAACAACCCCATTTAAATGAAAGCAAAGATTTATAAACAGGACAGGAATTAGGATGTTGCTCATTCCAAACTGCTTCATGCTGGAAGGGGGCGCTGTTCACACCATGGGGATCATGACAAAACTCAGAAACCTGTATAAGTCCTTAGTTTCGGGGTCTGTAAGACTGCATCATCTTAGCTGTTTCAATTGTTGGAACACCTGGTCCACTGCTTCCCGAGGGTCTTGGTTCATCAAACCAAAGAAGCCTGGAAGGAATCCTCAGCTATTCATTTTCTGTAGATACATAAATAAAAACTCCTTTTCCAAATAATATATCCTTATACTTAAATTTTGAAGTCAAGGCATTTTCAAAAGATAGAAGTTGGATTAATTCAGCAGCATTTATAATCAAGTATACTTTAGCAGCTTTTCCTTCATGAGCAATAAAAAAACTGAAAAACACAATAGCGTACAATATCCAGACTCTCTGTGTATTTTCCATCTTTACGTGGCTTATTTATTTATCTATTATTATTACTTTATTTCTTTTACTTTGATTTATTTATTTTTCTCTGAGACAGGGTTTCTCTTTGGAAATATGCCTGCCTCTGCCTCTGCAGCAAATCCTACCGGCGTGTGCCACCACAGCCAGCTTCTCTATTTATCACTATACGTTTTTTTTTCTCTCTCTCAATCTTACGCATATTTTTAAACACACTGTAAACCTTTAGAGGTTTTTCTTCATCCAAGTGTGACTTTACTGTAAATCTTTATGTTTTTCTGGCCATGTCTTATCTGTTAAAACCGCGGCTGTTTAAAACTGCCGTTTTTTTTCAAGATGGTGGGCGAAAGCATGACACCAGCTGCCGGCTTGGAGGTGTGGTCACTGCCACTTCCAGCTGTACGTACACACCTTTCAATCTTTAGCAGAGCGTCTTAAAAGAACCTTGCAGTTTTTTTTATGCTGAGTCAGGATTACTGCCTTAAGCAAGCTGTATGACTCTACTTGTCGCTAGCAAAACAGAGCCCAATTGAGAAAAATGCTGCTAGCAAGAAGTCATGTTTTTCTCCGTTCTTTTGTTTCTAAAATTCCTTTAAAGCTTCTGTCATTCTACGTGGAAATTCATCATCCCACTCCTGATCACCCTTATGTAAAGGGAAGCTTTTTCCTTGAGAGAAGCCTTCCTGCCAGGCTGGTTCCAGAGCTGCATCAGTCCCAAATAAACACACAGGAGGCTATATTAATTATGAAGCTGTTGGCCTTGCTTGTTTCTTACAGGCTAGCTCTGGCTTAAGTAATTACCCCATAATTGTTAATCTAAGTATTTCTCTTACTGGAGAATAGTTCCGGGCCTCCTACCCCATGGCGTTACATCTTGACTCTCTGTGTTTCTCCTTCCCAGAGTTCTCCTGGACTCGTAGTCCCAACTATCTTGGTTCCCTATTGGCCCTACAGTGCTTTATTGACATATATATATATATATATAGGACTTCCCCCATCAATATTGTATACTTATAAATATAAATCTAGATAGGGCAGACTATAAAGATAATATTCCAGAGAAGATTAGGCAGTGAGATGAGTCAATGTATTTGAATGGAGATGTAACAATAGAAAAGCTATGCTTTAAAAAAATATGGCAAAGTTCAAGGGAGATATCATGGTCTGCACAATGCTTGCTTTGCAAAAGAAAAACTTGAGTTTGGTTCCTAGAACCCATATTTAAAAAAACCCCAACAAACAGACAAGCACTGTGGTGGGGCTGAGGGAGGATGTAGGAAAAAGAGAAGAGGATAAGAGGAGTGGGGAGGAGAACGTGATGGGTCTGAGAGACTGAATCAGGGAAGAATAGAGGAGAGCAAGAAAAGAGATACCTTAATAGAGTGATGGGGGAAGTCCTGTGTATATGTCAATAAAGCACTGTTGGCCAATAAGGAAGCAAGATAGGTGGGACTAGGAGTCGATGAGGACTATGGGTAGGAGAAACACAGGAGTCAAGATGTAACTGACATAGGGATAAGAAGCCCAGAAACTTTGCTCTGATAAGAGAAATACTTAGATTAACAATTATGGGGTAAATACTTAAGTCAGAGCTAGCCAGTAAGAAACAAGAAAGGCCAACAGCTTCATAATTAATATAGCCTCCTGTGTGTTCATTTGGGACTGATGCGGCTCTGGAACCAGGCTGGTGGGAAGGCTTTTCTTTATAAAATAGAGAAAGCCTTTATAGGTTTAAAGAGAAATCTGTCACTAGAGAAATGTGCAGAGATCTACAAGAATGACCTTAACTAACAATCTAAACAATAGTGTAGAGGCTACCTTAAATGTCCTTCCCCAATAATGAGATTGATGACTACCTTACATGTCATCCTAGAGCTTCTGACCTTCCAACCAGTATTTATCCCTAGTGCACAAATGGTCTTTGGGAACCCATTCTCCATGAAATTATATTCTTTCAAGCCAGATACAGGGAGGAGGGCCTAGGCCCTCCCACAAATGATGTGACAGATTTGATGATCCCCCATGGAAGGCCTTACATTCCCTGGGGAGTAAATAGGGAGTGGAATGGGGGTGTTGGTGGGGGCATTGGATGATGTGAGGGAGAGGGAACTGGGATTGATATGCAAAATGAGATTTTTCTAAATTAAATAAATAAATTCTAAGAAAGAATATAGACATTGGAACTAGACTCACTGGAGAGGAAGGAATTCTAGAACTACGTACATCAGATTGTCCTATGGGTAATTTGTGTGGAACTTTTTATAGATTGATGATTGAAATGGAAAAGTACAACCTATTGTTCTGGTGCTAATTCCTGAGTGGGTGGTCTGGGTAAAACAAGAAAGTAAGCTGAATGAGCCAAGAAGATAAAGTCAGTGAGCAGCTTTCTTCAATATTTCCTTCCTTTGTCCTGCTTGAGTTGTTATCCTGTCTTCCATTAGTGATCAACTGTAACTGGGATATGTCAAGGAAACAAATCCTTTTTTTCTCTCCAAGTTTGGCCATCATATTTATCACAGAAAAGACAGCAAAATAGAAAAGTGGGTAACAATTAGCCATATACTTTGAAAACATTTTACTCTAAGTTGCAGTTGACTTTGAATCATCTTGATAGCACCAAGGAAGCTTATTTTAATGAAGTTGGTTTTGTTAGTTATTTCTTCCACAGATTTTATCTTTAATGTTGTATCTTAAAAGTGAGTTTTATGGCCAACATTGTTTAGATTATCTTCTACGTTATTATGTAGGCCTTTTAAAGTTTTTGACTTAATTTGATATGTTCATTTATATTTCTGTTTTCTTCTGTAGATATTCTGTTTTCTCAGAAACATTTACTCAAAAGATGAGCTTTTCTTTCTTAAATCTCTTTAATTTTAAACACAGACATTATACAACTCCAATATGAGGTTGGCAGTGTTGGCTCTCGGAAAGTATAGATCAGTTTACTGTTCTCTTATCCATTTTGTGAATTATCTTAGAAGTTGAAAAGCTTTAATTTCCTGAATTTGAAATATGTAGTTGTTTGAGTGAGAATAGCCTCCACAGACATATATTTGAATGCCTTTCTCCTGGCTCCTACCACCAACGATTGGTGGAACTATTTGGAAAGGATTAGGAGTTCTAAACTTTTTGGATGGGGTATGTCATTGAGAATGGGCTTTGAGGTTTAAAACCCATACCATTTCTGGTGGTCCCCTCTTTCTGCCTGGTGTTTGTGGATCAGATGTAAGCTTTCAGCTAATGTTCCAACAACATGGCTACCTTCCTGCTGCTATGCTTGCTTCCTAACATGATGCCTGTGGACTTTACTATCTTTCAGAACCATGATCCACAAATAAAATGCTTCCTTTTATAAGTTGCCTTGGATATGTTGTTTTGTACTGCAGCCAAGTGTTAGTAACTAATACAAACTTAGTACAAGCTGTAGAACCAAGCACTGTATCTTTTGCTATTAATTTGGCTGAGAAAAACTATTTCCTAACCACTACTTTGAGTATGACAGATTTGGGGAAAACATGCTGATCCATTAATATCATATTAGTCTACAAGCTAGTTACCACAATCGAACTACAGCAAGTTCTGTCTATTCATTTGTTTTTAAAATGTGGTTGTTGTTTTCTTAGCATGGGACCTGTGGAAATTCTGCTGCTGCAAAGTATCCTTCTCAGCTTCCCCTTAGCTTTGTCTTCATCACAGGTTCAGACTCCCCTTTCTACTTTTTCCTAAAATAAAATACTGTCATAAGATTTTTATTGCACTGACAAGCTTACTAGCTATGTTCCAGGCAGTAAAAAATGAAAGAGGTAAGGGGACAAAAGTTACCTCTCCTAGTCAAGCTTCTCCTATTTTATGAAAGAATTTCTCCCTTAAGGTCTTGTAGCAGGGCTTTATTGGCCATTGCCCTGTAGCCCAGCTGTTTCTGACTGAAGGTAGGATTCAACATTGGGATTTCTGCTTTGCTTGTTTCTATTAGAGGGGAAGGGAAGAGGGGATGGGTTTTCTGATGGGTTCTGCCTAGTTGGGCCATTGTCTGCCACTGTGTAGGGCTAGAAAAAGAATGAGTATGAAGAACTAAGACATTTGGGTGAAGAATGAATAATCTATTACAGAAGGAACAATGGGAGATTCAAAAGAAAAGATAACTAGCAAAACAAACTATTCTCTGGAAAGAGAAGTGAAAGGGTTGGGTTAATTATGCAGAATTATTCCATAACGCCTAAACCAGTTTAAAGGAAATTACTTAAATTGAAATGGGAAATGAGATTCAAGGGGGAGTAGAAAAATATCTTTAAAATTTAGTAAAAGATGAATTAAAGATTATAAATTAGCCAAGGAGCACATCTGAGTTTTAGAGACTTGTTTTGTAGACTGAACAATTAGTCTATTATCTTTTCCACCACAGCTTGGTATGCCGATACTGATAGCACATGAAGTTCAGCAGAGGTCAGGTTGTACTCAGTCTTTGTTACTGTGAAAATAGACATGGTACAAAGATAAGCTATCTGAATGTGTTACAGTGTGATTTTAATGCTTGATCATAGATACCTTGAACATTGAATATATAAAAGTATGAAGAGTTACATAAAGCAGTAAGAGAGTGTTATATTGTAAGAACAGAGTAACAGTGAAGGTCAAATCCAGGTGAAAGGTAGGGTAAGCATATAGAATAGAATGTTTGAAATCTTTGTAGAAGTTATTGAATAGAGTATTTCCCTTTCCAAGATGTGAAATAAAATATAGTCATCATTAAAATAGGAATGATATCACACGAAGGGAAGGACATTTTAAGAGTCAAAACTGAAGTAGAACTAAAAGTCAGTCATTAACTTTGTAGGCAAACTGAGGCTGGTTGTTCTGTAGGGCTTGGACTATTGAAGAAACCACCACAAAATAATGTTAAGCAATTAGCTAACTGGAATATGACCTATGTATTGATGATGGATACATGAATGAAAAAAAGAGTAATATATTTTTATTTCCAATTTCATTTACGTTCTATAAGTGGCATGATGTTTTTATAGGAAGAGGTAAATATTTCCCCCATCTTTATTAGTTACTTTTCTGTAAACTGTAACAGAGAACCCCATAGAAGTATCTTTGGGGAGGTTTACTTCAGCTCACAGTTTCATCTTGAGATACTAATGAATGTAGTACTAGTAGGTCTTGTTCATGGCAGTGGGAGGAGGAAGTTGCTTGCTCACATGTCCTCAAAGAGGAAGCAGAGCTCTTAGCCCTCAAACAAGGGCTGACACATAATGGACATCTCCCCATTCCCGCCAGCCCAGCTAGGCTCTTGTCTACAAGTTTCCTTGGACTTCCAAAATAGCATCACTATAGGACCAAGAGTTTAACATACAAGCCTATGAAAGGCATTCCACATTCAAAATATAACAGCCTACAAGAAGGCAACATTCTCTCCATATTTTTGGTTTGCTGCATTTATTATTTAGTATGAAATGTAATATACCAGCTGATGTCAGTGCTCAATCAGTATCCATTTGGCTCGCTAGAACATTGATTGCTAACTGCCAGTCTCAGTAAGTTTTCCCCTTCTCTGAAAACTTCCATTGGCTTCTGAAGCACTTAACTTGGCTGCACCCTAAGCTACAAATGTCAGGACATTAGTGTCGCTTGGAGCTAATGAATGTTGGTGTGGAATATTTGATCTATGCTGCACCACAATAGAATTGTCATCTGCTGGACTTTCTTCTTCCTTCTTGTTTTTTCAAAGATAAAGAAATCAGTTGAGAGACACAGAAAGTTTAAACAAAAGTTAATTTGGGAAAACAGAAATATGTATGTATGTATGTATGTATGTATGTATGTATGTGTGTGTGTATGTGTATGTATGTATGTATGTATGTGTTTCTGTCTTGTTAGCTTTGGAGATGAGATAGTTAGGAAAGTTCCTGGAACATTAGTTGCTGACACAGTGCAAAGTATCAGGATGTAACTTTATGCATGTTTAACAAAGAGAATTCTAAGAGCACAGCTGCCCATATAGAGATGAGATTTTCTTTTTTAACTCCATAGTTAACTCTCACAGGTCTGTTCTGAGGATGACTGAATTGTGTATTTGTACTGGCTTTAAATATTTCCCTGGTGGGATTAGATTTATTGTTTCCAGTCATGGATAAATTATGGAAGTATTATTGTCTATCCCTCCTCTTCTGCTTCTTAACTTTGTACCCTGCTTTCTAAACAAAAAATAAGAATATGCTCCCATTGTTATGCGAATTTGTTGTTGTATTTTAGTAGTTTTGATTTTTTTGTTTGGTCAAAATTCCAGTAAAACAGTCTGCAATTGTGCTACTAAGATGAAAAATTATCCTTTCAATATTCATTATAGCAAAGAATTCCACAATACCTTATAATGTGGCAGTAAATTCTTAATACTAAATCCCCTTTGTTTTTTGTAAACAGTAGTGTCACAAAAAATGCATTAGACATTTCACAGCTGAAATATCTTTAATGTTTCTAAGTAGATGACTCACAAAGTTTCTTCACTTTATTCAAGACTTGGTTCATTTAATTGATCTGTTTATTCAACTTCTGAACATTTCAACAATAGGGAGCCCTTGGACTATTCTTCACTTTCTGTCCTTCCTTGGTAAGATTCATTGATTTTCATCTTCCTTAAAAATGAAATTTCAATTCATTCAGACACTGAGTCCTGGGAAGTGGTGGGAATGAATGGATTCTCTTCCTCTCTCTACCCGTCTCTCTGTGTGTGTCTGTGTGTAAGAAAGAGAGTGAGAATATGTGTATTTGTAAGAGAGTATGTATGTGTGTTTGTGTCTGTGAATGGTGAGTGTATGAGGGTCCGTATGCTTATAAAATGTAAACCTTTCTTTGCATCTTTTGCAATATCATTTTATTACATACTCATATCTCAAATAGTTTTTCCTAGTGATCTGAACATGGAATGACAATTTGTGGCAATCTGTCAGATTTTTAGAACTATAGCAGATGGCATTAAACTGTTTAATCAGAAAAATCCAAACTGAAGGTACTAGATATTTTTTCATTTCATTCCTAAAAAAAATGAAATGGTTTAGAGTAGATGGGAACATTGCTTTTGTCAAAAGTGTTATTTTGAATCAATAATTTAAATTACTTAGAGCACAGAGACCCTAGTAGTAAATCTGGGGAACCAGTATTGGATCAAGCCAAGCCCTCTGAAAGTGGGTACCTGTTAGGAGGCTTGGGCAGTCTATGGGACCTCTAACAGTGGAGTCAGTGTTTATCCCTAGTACACAAATGGACTTTGGGAGCCTATTCCCTATGGAAGGATGCTATTGCAGCCCAAATACATGAAAGAGTCCCTAGGTAGTCCACCAAATTATGTGAGAGACTTTGATGATCCCCAGGGAAGGCCTCACTGTCCTTGGGGATTGTGTGGGGAGTGGGTTGGGGGCGTCGGTGGGGAGTGGGTTGGGGGTGTCGGTGGGAGGCTTGGGAGGATGGAAGAGTGAGGGAATGGGGGTGGATTGAAATGTAAAATAAGATTGTTTCTAAAATAAGAAATATGAAAAAATAAATTACCTAATATCATTATATGTATAGCTATTGTCTCACCATATGTGATTTAGCTTCCATCCTGGTCTCCTTTGTCAGTTTCTATAAATAATTTTTACACTCTCATTTTTGAGTATCACTCCTGGTGCCTGGGAGTGAGATCCCTGGGAAACTGCTGAGGACCCTACCACCCACAGGAAAGATCCCTGACTCCAAAATGCATATTTTAATGGCTAACATGTTCTGGCATGTTAGATTTTAAAAGTGCATATTTTTAAAAATTTTTTAACAGTTTATAAAATACAGATACACTTTAGAAGGAAACATTACCATTTGGATCTCATTAGAAGCAATTTTTCACAGAGTGGGGTTGTTTTCTCAATATAGAGACATATTATAAATTACATTTTGTTGTTTATTTTGCATATTGAAAACAGATGTTCAATGACCCTGCAAACAAGAGAAATGTGTTACTTGACAGATCCTTTTAATTAAGGATACACCTGGGTTTCAGTAATATCTTTGACATTTGTAGAAAATACATGAGCCATTTATGGCACAATATAATTTAAGGTTTTGTTGCATTGGACTTTTATTTGATGTAGTGTTTTGAAAGTGGTTATTCTTTATCTTCCCACCCAGCAAACTGCTTTAAATGTCAACTGTTTTCAATAAATCATGCTTATTACTTAAGTTTTGAATTTTTATTCAGATATTTCATAAATTATTAGTTCACTCTATAAATTAAAAGTCTTGTTAGACTTTTCATCTAGCTCCAAAATTCAGTTGATTAAAACAGTGAAGCAACTATGGGATACTTTCTTTGATTCATGAATTACATGCGCAAATCATTTAGTAATTTAGATTCAGAGTAATTTATGAGATTACTTTAAAAGTATTAGACGTGCAAAAGTCATCGGAATGATTGACCAGACCAACAAAATTTATAATATGGCTCACTCAGATTCCCAGTATGTCATAGCTAACTGCTGGCTAGAATCTGGCTTTATTTTATCTCATGGATTTACATATCAAGCATCCTAGAAGCATGACAACTAGAAATAAAAGTGAAAATAAGAATATATTTTATGACTTAGGAAGAAGTCATATACATAAATTACATAACATTCTTTTGATATGTGGGTAACTTCTATTCATTGTGAAAGGAAATTACACAAAACACATTTAAGGCTAAATGTTTGTATTCTATTAATGTATATGTCCAACTCTTAATATGAAGGTGCAAGAAGGTGTGACCATTGATAGGTAAATAGTTAATTAGAGGAGTAGGGTGGTACCTCATGACTAGAATGAGGAACCTTAGAAGAAGGCATAAGAACTTTTACTTTCTGTGTGCTAAGGCCAGTAAGGATGCAATGAGAACTGTACTTAGTGTTTTGAATGAGAATGTCCCCTTTAGATGCACATATTTGAATGTATACTCACAGTACTGGACCTATTTGATAGGATTAGAAGGATTAAGAAGTATGGCCTTTTTATAAGAAATTTGTCATAGGCAATGGGATTTGAGATTTCAAAAGCCAATGTCAGTCCCAGTGTCTCTCCTGCTTTCTGCCTCCTGTGGATCAGGATGTTGAACTCTCAGCTATTTCTCCAGCACCATGTCTGCTTATGTGCCACCATGCTCCCCACCAGGATAATAATGGGCTAACCTCTGAAACTGTAAGCAAGCCTCCTATTAAAGTATGTTTTAAAAGCAACAGTTGCTTTGCTCATGGTATTTTTTTATAGCAATTATATAAAAGTTGGTTCAAGGAATAGGATATTACTGAGACAGGACTGACCATTTTATGACATCCCTGACCATTAAGCTGGAGTAAAGAAGACAGCTCTGAAGGCAATTTGAGCTACAGCATCCTATTTCAGGAAGCTTCTGGGGGAACAATTCTAGTGATATTTTGGCAAAGAATGTGGATGCTTTTTGCTTTTCTCCTAAAAATCTGCCTGGGGCTAAGTTAAAAACTAAATTAATGATATTGGAAGAGGAGGTTTCAAGAAAGCCTAGTATTGATCATGTCATGTGGTTATCAGTGGCCACTTTCTGCATATCTATAATGAAAAGGAGTAAACTGTGGAAGGAAAAACATAAAATGTACAGTTTGAGGATAAAAGAATCACCAGGAAATAGACTATAGAAGCCAAGTACAATACTTGAGGAGATAAAGTTTCATAAAAAGCTTGAAGTTAAATAATGGAAGTGGTGACCTTAGGGCAACATTCCACCCAACTAAGCTCCCAACTTGTAAAAAGGAATTAAACAGAAGTTTAAGCACTGAAAGAAGCCATCAAAAACAGATAGTTGATTCAAATGCATTTGACTGAGGGGAAAAAGTTCCAGCCACACCAAGCAGCGTAACTGGGAAGCTTTGGCCTTGTGTTTCTGGCTGTAGAGTCAAGAATACAAGAAAGGAGTTGTGGACTCTGGCTCCTATGGCTAAGGAAAGCCCCTGAGACAAGACATGTCACAAGTGTCCCTGCATGGAGGATCAGAAGTCATTGTGTGAAGCTATGGATGTAGGCTAAACGGACGCTGTAACGATACGCGACACACAATTACTGACAGTAAAGCTAAGTATTTAATGTAGAAAATTACTCACAAGATACCAAACCCAGAGAAGCCAAACAGTTCTCAGCTAGCGGTCGGACCGGAAGCCGAACTCCAGGAAAAAGAGACCGAGACTTCCTGTGTGCTGTCTTTTATGCCTTCCCCCGTAACACCCCTAGCCATGCCCAAAAGTGGGCCTGGCTAGTGACGTAGTTCCGCCTACGTACGTACGTATATGTCTTTACGTCCAGCCGTATACATCTTTAGTCCTGCCTAAAGTGGGTGTGGTTAGCGGTGTGGTAAACCGCCCTTTTATTACCTCATCTGCATGCGCCTCTAATAAGTCACATGTTTAATGGCGGCATCAGACTTCCTCCTACAATGGAGACCAGAACGTGTTGGAGACCCCAAGATATTGGAAATGCCAGAGCTGTGGGATGAATTCCAAGGAAAACTGAAGACTGGGTATGGAACCAGTTCAAGAGAGATAGAAGTATGTCATAAGCAGCAAAGCTGAAAGGAGTTGTAGATCTGAAGAACGATTTATCATTAGACATGGATGAAGATGCAAAACTCAGAATTTGCCCGGCAGGTTTTTGGACTTGTTTTAGTTCAGTATTTCCTCATTCTGCATCCTGTCCTCCCTTTTATAATGCTAATGTATATCTGTGCCATTGTATGTTGAAAGTATGTGATCTACTCTTAGATTGCTTTATTTGTACAGGGGATTTTATTTAAAGATTGCCTTGAGTTTCAGAAGACATTCTGAACTTTTAAGCAGTGTTGATGCTGTGAGAGAATATGCTGACTTTGAAGTTGGACTATGGTATGGGTAGACATCTATAGGGTCCAGGGAATTAAATGTGGTGGTTTGAATGGGAATGGCCCATATAGGTTTATATATTAAAAACCTTAGTTACCAAGCAGTAGAATTCTCTGATACTACGAGAAAGATTAGGGTGTGTGGCCTTTTTGGAGGAAGTTTGTAACTGGAGATGGACTTTGAAGTTTCAAAGTCTATGTCAGGCCTTCTCTCTCTCTCTCTCTCTCTCTCTCTCTCTCTCTCTCTCTCTGTCTCTCTCTGTCTCTCTGTATCTCTCTGTCTCTCTGTATCTCTGTCTCTCTCTCTGTCTCTCTCTCTCTCTCTCTCCTGTCTATGGATCAGGATGTAGAACATTGTGAAATCAAACTATGATAGTTTGTTGTAGAGATATAAACTAAGACAGAGATAATAATGATGAGGAGTCTATCACGGCAGTCATCTGCTGTTTTGTTATCAACACTTATACTCTGAAAAACATGCTAAAATATTTTATGATAGCCAAAGGGTTTACTTTCATTTTTGTGTATATATCATGTTCATAAATCATTTAGTTGTGTCTTATGATAATTTTGCAACTCAATTAATGATGCCTTGGAAAGGAAAGAGACTAGAGTTAGGGAAATCAATATGAAGGTTAATATTCAAATTATAAATATAGTTACATATATACCATAATAATATAAATATAATTAAAATATAAAATAAAAATTCAAATAATACTCAAAAGGACCAGGCATCTAGAGCAGACATAGATCTTGCTGTGGTGAGAAAGATGGAGAGATACACAATGAATAGATAAGCTTTGGAAAAAATAACTACAAGTGATTCTAAAGACTTCTGTGTCTGCTTATAGAAAGAAAAATTCCTTTTAAAAGATAGCAAAACACATGAAGACAAATGGTGCTCAATAATGAATTTAGTTTTTAATTGTACCATCATGATGTATCACCTGACAAATGAATTCAAAGAAGTACCCAGGGATGAGTGAGAAACAGAGACAAACCAAAGAAACAAAAAACCCAGAGAACTTACTTTCATATTAACTCATGGTGGAGACTATTATGGTGAATGGAGAATTGAGGAGGGGTATAAGGAAGAGAGAGAAAAAGAGAGGGGGGAGACAAATGATAGATAGATGATAGGTAGATAGATAGATAGACAGATAGATATTGCTGAGTCTGAATGGAAGTCAACATTTCTGAGAGGTGAATGGACTACATCTTAGCACTAATTGTAGAAAGGATGGAGTAAACCCTTTTTCCTGATTGAAATAAACCAGTGCAGTGATCCTGACCATCTTGTTGATCTTTTGCAAATCCTTTAATTTTATTGTTCTTTTCACCTTTCTTATAGATTTCACCTAAAAAAAATCGTTACGGTACTTCTCCATCAAAAAGTTAATAATACTAAAGCAACCAACTCTCACAACTTGTTCTCTTACCTCCACATATGTATCAAGGAAGTACACTTCTACATAACACACACACACACACACACACACACACACACACACACACACAATAAAGACCTAAAAGCTATATGTGATTAATGTTCAATGTCTACCACCTATAAGAAAAAGCTACTGTGGAGGATGACATCAAGTTCTGGGTATTCCAGGGCTCCTGCATGCTAGTCAAATTGAGCTACACCCAGCCCCTAGTGTTAGACCACAGTTCAGTAAACCACATCCTTGTCATGTTTACTAATCCCTCCAACGAGAAACCTCAATATTAGTTGTGAGAACATGAAAAACTCATTGCTACAAGACAATGTAAAGAAAGCATGCTTCAACTGACAAGGGCATCCTAGAGAAAGCCTTGTGAATGCTGGAACTGCCTTTTCAGTACACATGTCCAGATATAAGTATTAAATTGTGTGTGCAAAGGATCCTACATGGTATCTACACCTGTGGAAAACGTTACACTGTAAACATCATTTTAAGACTAGTAGCTGAAATGTTTCAGGAAAAGTATTTCTATCAAGTCCATGTTTCCCCAGAAGGCTCTTAAGCCTTTCTTTGAGTCATATCCCTACATACTAACTTATCTTGAAAATAACAGGAAATAATATGTTGTTGACATCTCAACTCTATTTCTATGACTCTTCACATTAGTTCTTTTGCCTGAATAAGATACTTAGTGTTGTGATGGAGAGATGGCTCATTGGTTAAGACTTCTTGCTGTTCTTGTAGCAGAATTAGATTCACTTAGTAGCACCCATATAGTAACTCACAGCTGAGTTTTAACTCTAGTTCCAGAGTATCTGAATCCTTCTGTCCTCTGAGAGCACTGGGTATGTGCATGCTGCAGAAAATTACAGACAAGCCAACACTCATAAACACTGAAATGAAAGATAATAAAAATAATAATAGGAGTCCACTTGGTGAATTCTGAATTCATAATACTTTTCCAAAGCCTATTCTTAAAGCTATACTTCTAAACTGTTGTTGTATCTAACACATGGGGAATATTTTTTTTTCATATAGGAAGGGGTACAATCTCAACAGCTCCTTAATGTTGTAAATTCAGGATTAAAATAGGAAAAATTTATACCGAATTAGCCAAGGCAAAATTCCCCCATCATTTTTTAAATCCTTGGTAAATATTGATTTAAAATTGACATAAGTATAAAGACTTTCTTATATACATGACCTTTAAATGGTAAAGAATTTGAGAACTGGACTACTCATTTTATGTGAACAGTGAGCATTCAGAACACACACACACAAGCAAGATAAAGGAGTCAAGGGTTTCTTTCTTTTATGGGTCCTCAATAAGAAGGCGTGGATCTGTTCATATTGGGAGACTGTTCACAGTAAAAATGTCCTTACACATGGATTCTGACTGAAATTGACCCACACATACATACAAGTTTGTGTGTGTGTTTGTGTCTGTGTGTCTGTGTTGTGAGTATGTGTGTAATTTAATCTACATATAAAGCACAGCTTGTATGTCATCCTAGCAGAAGGGAATCTTTTTCTGACCATTTGTTCTTTTTCTTTGCTCTCATGTTTTTCTCTCTGTGGTGGGATCTAGGAGCATAATCATTATCCACTTTTGGTCTCCTCATACAAAATGCTGCACCAAATCTCTCAACACTGTTTTCACATGGCTCCAAATGTTACTTTCCTGATCAGTATGACAATGATGTTGCATTTTGTAAAAGAAATCAGCTTTTCAGAAATTGACCTGGGTAAGTTAGATTCCACTTTGCATTTCTTACATTATCTCTGATAAGTTTCTGTCATGCAAAATAAACACTGCTTTCCATTCAGTGTTCAACATCACAAAGTTAAATGGTAATGCTTTTTTATAACAACTATGATTATTTGCAGAAGGAGGACCTGAGAGTATCAATATGCATCCATTACTTAAGGTGAAATCACAGCAAGTCTATAATAATGTGTGAAAAGCTGGCCATAATTGAATGCCTTATATTTATTTGAGCTGTGATGAGAGAGGCTTTCCAGCAATCCTATTTCATGATTTCAAATTTCTGCAGACTATTTTCAAAGACTTCAGTGTTAAGATTTTGACAGAAAGTATTACTTCTGGTCAGAGTGTACATTTAGTTCTCTTCAAACACTTTTGTGTTTCTTCATTTCACAGTGTCTATATTTTCAAAAGGGTTTTAAAACACTGTAAATTGTTCTTGAGAAACTATATGATAAAATAAAATCTCATTTTACAAAATGTAACTGGCTGTAAAATTGGAAAAAGTAAGAGACAAAACAGATAATATGTTTCCAACAGTGTAATATGAATTTAAAATACATCTTGCATAAAGTCATGGGATAGAAAATGAGATTTGATTATAAGGGACCACCATCTCTATTAGCAAATAAAACTGAGAAAATTGACCAGACAATAAAGCAATGGCTCTTTTTGGTTTTTTTCCCTCTCTCTTTGGGAATTCTTAAAAATTATAAAGCCTTCAACATTTCCCTTCCAGGCATTGTAACCACGGCAGATCAGTATGTCCCATGATGGAGACTGATGTTTCCTATGCAGATTGAGTCTCTAGGGCAAAATTTTATGAGTGAGAGCAGCTACTTCCACAAATGTGTTTGCTGCCCTGGAGGAGAAAATGAAACATATGTCCCAACTTTTGTGTTTCAGATTCTTGGTGGGCAGGAGACAGCCCCTTCACACCAAGTAGACACTTACACGGAGAGCCATGTGCAGTTTGCCTCCGTGAAATTGTAACTCCCCTGGGTCAGCCGCAACTTAGGAAACATCTGCTTCACCATCAGATGAGATTCACAAAGGAAGCCTGCTTTTGAAAAGGACAGACATCGTTTATTTAACATAAATAACTGAATCTTTATAATAATGCAATGAGGGCATTTTCAGATGAATTCAGAAAATATGGATATGTTTCATCTTTTTAAAATGTTCATAGTTGTTTTTTATTTTGTGAGACATAGATTTTGATTACTTTTTTTCTTTTTTAAACTATGGCAAAGTGCATTCAATACAAAATTACTAATATAATCTTATTTTTATTAATTTTTCTATTTTATCTTTTATGTATATGTATATATGATATGCGCCTGTGGTGTGTGTGTGTGTGTGTGTGTGTGTGTGTGTGTTAATGCAGACCCACGTATGCCACAGTACACATAGAGTTTGCATGACAATGTCATGGGTCAGTCCCTGCCTTCCACTTTGTTTGACATGTGACCTCTTGTCTGCCATTGTTACCTAAGCTAATTGGCCTCTAAGGTTTCCAGGATTCTTCTGTCTTCTTCCATCTCATCAAAGGTCTGCTGTGGACCCAGATGCTCAGTAATTCATCTGCTTTACAATGTCTTATGGTTAGTAATAATTGTCAGTGATAGACTAGAATCACCTTAGAGATGGGCCCTGACTTAGGTAGGGTTTCTATTGCTGTAAAGAGACACCACAACGGAAACCTTTATAAAGAAAAACATTTAATTATGGTGGCAGTTTACAGTTCAGTATTTTAGTTCATTCTTCATTGTGGTGTGCAGACAAGCATGGTACTGTAGAAGGAGCTGATACATTTGATCCTGGAGGCAACAGGAAGTGGTCTGTCTCACTGGGTGTGACTGAGCATATACAAGACCTCAAAGCCCACCTCCAACATGATCACCTCTATTCCAATAAGGTTACACGTCCTAATAGTGTCACTCCCTTTGCGGGCCATTTACTTTCTAACCACCACAGGTCACTCAGAATGCCAATGGGGGATTTTCATAATTTTGTTAACTGAGTTTGGAAACTCTTCCCACAGTGGGTGGTGGTGTTTCATGCCTTGGATCCCAGATTGTATAAATAGAGAAAGAGAAATGAGAAGTAGCATTCATTCTTTAATGTGACACCACCAGCTACTTCAGAATCTTGCAAATTTGACTTCCCCACTATAGAGGACTGTACCTCTGAACTATGATCGGAATACAAAATTTCTTTCTTAAGTTGCTTTTGTGGTAGGATTTTATTTACAGAAACTGGAGAAGAAACTATGACCTGTGGGTTCCAGATATTGGAACTTAAGTTCTTATGCTCAGGTTAGCATCTGGTTTACAGATTGAGCCATATTTCCACATTCTTTGAGGCAGTGTTCCTCTGATTAAAGTTTAATTCAAATTCCCAATCATCCAGTCTCTTTTTCCATAGTGCTGGATTACAGACCTGTGCCATCAGACCAGGCAGGTTTTGTGGATTAAGCCTACTGACATTTCTGTAAACAAATAACACTATCTACTCTTAAGAACTTTCATCATATAGACTTGAAACTCTGTAGCCGTCAAACAATAAATCCCCATTCTTTTCAACCAAATCCCTGTGAATGATCATTATACTTTGAGCCTATGGGTTTTGATTACTTTGCCTCATGTAGATGGAGTCACAGTAGTTATGCTTTCAATGTCTTTTTTGGCTTATTATAATAACTTCTAGGATTATTTACACTGTAATATGTGTTCAAATATTCTTTCTAATTTAGGACTGAATAATACTCTACCATATGTATTTTCCTATTCATCTACCAGTATTCAAATGGCATGTAGGATTGCTAGATCATAGGATAATCCTACTTTTCTTTTTCTTTCTTTTTTCTTTTCTTTTTTTTTTCTAGACAGGATTTCTCTTTGGCTTTGGAGGCTGTCCTGGAACTAGCTCATGTAAACCAGGCTGGTCTTGAACTCACAGAGATCTGCCTGCCTCTGCTTCCCGAGTGCTGGGAATAAAGGTGTGTGCCACTGATAATCCTACTTTTCATGATAGAAAAATAGCTATGCTCTTTTGCCTGGTTGTTTTTCTATTTTCTGTCCTAGACAACGATGCATGAAGAGTTTCAACTTCACATCCTCTTCATGTCATATTATTTTCTGAACATCTAAAAAATAGTGATCACATCAAAGTTGGTGTTAAGTCTTATTCCAAATAAAAGTATAAGTAATCTTTCACTTATGTTTTTAAACACACCTCAAAGTAGAGATTTCCTGTCACATATGCATAGTCTAGGTTGAACATAAGCACACATGCCACTAATACCACACAATCGTAAATTAAGCTAATAAACATGCATTAGCTCCAAAGCTTTTGCGCATGCGTGCATGTGTGTGTGTGTGTGTGTGTGTGTGTGTGTATACAACAATGTTCAACATGAATTCTAGGTCTAATGCATTTCAGATGCACAGTGCTGTGTTGGCAATGTTGTTAACTATGGGTGTGACGTAGGATACAACTGATGAACAATGACTCCACATTTCTCCTTCTTCCAAGTAACTGGCAGTGACCATTCTGTTCTTTACTTCTAACAGTTTGACTATTTTTAGGTAAGTGAAATCATACAGTATCTGTATTCCTGACACTGAATTACTTCATTTCATATTCTTATCCTTGTTATTACACAAAATAAAATTTTCTTACTTTTGAAATCTCTACAGCCTTTTTGGCAAATTGTTTTACAGAATTCCTATTTTAAGACATACTCTTACTTCCGGTGTAAAGGTGCCACCTTCCCACTGTCCAATACTGACTAATTCTCTTACTTAAATCTGCATGTTTTTTTTGTTTAAAACTATTATTTTAGCTTGCTAATTATTGATAGGCAAATGTCTAACAAGTTACAGTCATTAACTTGCACCTGGGAGGAGTTTGTACATGGTCTCTTCCATTCTCCTGCTCAGTTTTACTGTAGGATGTTTACTTTTCTTCGCACATCATTAGTGGTCACCTCTTAGGGCTGCTTCCTTCTGATTTTATCATGTGGAAAATCAAGACTCTTTATATTTACATATGTTATTTCTCTCCTTTGGTTAATGGTTTATTATTTTTCTAATTGCTGAAGAATTTCTGTCTACCCATGCTTATTAGCAATTTCTCCATTAAGTGTTTAAGTTTTGACTTTATATACTTAGATGCTAAATTCCCATCAAATGTAGATGTTTTTTGCTACCACGACTAGAATAAAGCATCTTTTAACATCTCAAGAATATCATACTCTAATAAGACACTAATTAATGATGTCTTCATTATAACATCTAATGGTGTCTTTATTATAAATAGATACCAAATTATTACATACACTGGATGTCAGACTTTTTATTTTATTAGTATTATTCTTAAATCCTTCACAAGTAGTTCCAATTAAGTCTTGCAGTTCATTGAATTTAGAGTTTCTTTCATTACCCATTGGGATTCATTGTTGGACTTCTTTGAAATGTTTTTGTCTATTTTTAAATTTCCTTCAGGATTAATTTTAGACTCACTCCTTACTTCATGAAGGAGAGAGTAACTGGTATTTGTACTGGATTTGCATTAAGAGTCATGAGAATAACTGTTACCATTATAATTAAGCTTCTAAATATCAAATAAACTGTGATCAGATGACAACCATTCTGTTTTTCAAACTTCAAAATAAGTTTAATTATATGTTACATATACACTAATACTTTGACATACTAAACTTTTTCCTTTGTATAACATCTTCAATGACAACATTGTTTAATATTTACTAATAAATATTAAATTAGATCTCTTTGATTATTGTTAATTTATTCACTTATATATGTTAATTTATCATTAATAAAATTTAAATTTGTCTAGTATTTACTAAATTGAAAATCGCAATGCTGATTTTCATACTTGAGTAGCAATCATTATAAATATGCCTATTGGATGTTTTATATCATAAACATTTCTTATATTCTGTATGATATGGAATTTTTAATGGCCAGTGTTTGTTTAAATATTTTACATACTTTCTCACCTTTCAAAGAGCTCCCTATCAAATGCAACCACAAGCACCAGTGTTATGAAATATTGTTAGAGTAATTTCAATACATACATTTTTAAATGTATATTAGGTAAACCGAATTTTTATATCAATGGGTTTATTATTTTACATACAACTACTAACTTTGATGTTTAAAAATATAGAAAATATTACAAATAATGTTTATTATGTCATAAATAATTTAGATTTCCAAGATATATTGGTGTGTTTGGATGTAAACAGTATTAGGCCATAATATTGATCTTACTTTAGCAGTTTTTCACTATCTATAAGTATTTGTTACTTTTCAAAATGAATGCATGTTTTTCTCAAAAATAATGAAAGCATAAAATCTTGTAGATTACACAAACTAGAATTTCTTTAAGTCTTGGCTATGTTTCAATTTCGTACTGTGTTTTGTCCTTGGGGTTGTAGAGAGAGTTCTTAGATGTCAGTCGTGATGAAGTTCAAGAGTCACGTGCAAGCTGTTATTTGTTGGTTTGCACCTGATAAGATTGCTTCTCTTCCTAGATAGCACTGGTAAATGTGGCATGCTCTCAGAGTGACCTTGATCTTAGAATACACTCTTGAAGGTAGAAAATGCATTGTATAATGCTGTACATCAATATGTTTTAGATTGTATTTCGAGCAAGCCCACGTTTCAAACAGATTGCAGATTACTCTGTAATTAAAATCCAATTTTCAAAATGAAAGATTTCTCTATTAGGAAAATAAAATGTTAGTTTCTTTTATTCTCTTGGTAAAATAATAACTTTAAATTTTTTAATCAGTTAAAATTAGTAGGATCTTACTATATTTGATGAAATAGGCCTTTGAGGGTGACAAAACTCAAAGTGACCAGCTTTAAAGATCTATAAGTAAGCCATAATAAAATTTTGCTCTTTTCCGTAAATTTTCAGCTCTGTTTGCATGAAGATCATAGAACATGGAAAACTGGTATGAGTGTTTAGATCACTGCCTTCAGAGCAAGCTTCTAGCATATGTCTCCTGACATATTCATGAATTTTCATAATTGTGTGAAATGTTAACAGTAAAAACAAAGCAGAAATTAACATGGCAATAAAATAACCATTTTCATAAACATTGGATATTCACATTATTAAACTTTAAAGGTACTTGAAATATTTCAAAATATTTGAATTGTTGCACTCATTGTAGATAACACTGATGCTTTTGAAGTCAAAATTAAGAGGTTATCTAAGGGAAGTATTTCTTATTTATAAATGAATCAGTAACCACATAGATTAGTGAATTTCCCAATCCTCATCAGAAAAGCTTATTGCTAGCAGTGGATACCTGTAGAGAGATGCCTTTTTCTTTTTTTCTGCCTCCCGCCAGTCGCCTGGGCTCTGCTGTCCACGTTGTAGTCCCCAAATAACACACAAGACGCTATAATAATTATGAAGCTGTTGGCATTGCTTGTTTCTTACTGGCTAGCTCTGACTTAAGTATTTATCCCATAATTGTTAATCTAAGCATTTCTCTTACCAGAGAAGTTTCCATGCTTCTTTCCCCTATGGCGGTTACATCTTGACTCCCTGTGTTTCTCCTACCCAGAATCCTCCTCGACTCCTAGTCCCACCTATCTTGCTTCCCTATTGGCCAACAGCGCTTTATTGACATATACACAGCACTTTCCCCATCATCTCCTCTTTTCTGTCTAAACAAAAAGAAAGGTCTTAACTTTAACATAGTCAAATTATATTACTTGATAACTGTTCAAGTTATCAAGTAAGAACACAGTTACAATATTTTGTCTGTCAACATTCAGCAAGATTTAAAGAAAATATCATCTATCACATCCTTTTGAGTCCAAAGTTCTATATTTAGCTTATCTTTTATCATAGCTAAGGAAAACTATAATTATAACTATCTGTCTTCAACTCCATCAAAGACCACAGAAGGATAATATATAATCACTAGGATTGACAGTGACATCTTGCTACCTGGAGAGTCATCCGAAGTTCCTCTGTAATGTTGGGGCATCCATCTTCAGCACATAGGCCACAGTGTGTTTGGAAGACTTCTCAGCAAAGCAGGAAATTTTAAACTGTCCATATGCATTGGCAGTCTGTCATTCATTTTTCTTTGTCCTGCAGAAAGTCTCGTAGTCTCTTCCGTGAATCAGGAACCCTGAAGGATTGTTTGAGTTAAGCAGTCACTTTCCTGTGGGTCCTGCATGTCCAGTTTATACAGCAACAGTCAAGCAGTCTGGGAAAGAGCAGTTTCTTGCCCAAAAGGCTAATCTTGCCATGTTGAAAGCAAACTCCATAACAAGTTTCTTTGATGCCCATCTTCCTCTCAGCCGTAATTGATGTGCCAGGAGCAGACATTTCTCATTATCAAGAAAAACCCTACACCATTTGAAATGCCATTTTCTGAAGGTCTTTGAAAGGTTTGAAGACTGTCTATCTAGCTCAAATATATTTCTGTATATCTAGAAAATATAACTAACCTAACTATAATTCCTGACTCTTATGAGTAACTATCTATAGTCTGCATTTAATTATGCATTACATTTTTAAAGGTCAGTATAAGCACAATACTTAATAAAGAGGAGAAATATGCACATCACAAAATTGACCTTGAATTTGTATCAATAAATGAAAAACCATACCAATACAAAATACTCATTTCCATACCATAATCCCCTTTTTTCTTTAAAAAGAGATTGGCTGTGATCATTAACCAATTATAAGCAACCCCATTTAAATGAAAACAAAGATTTATAAACAAGATGGGAATTAGTACGCCACTCATTCCAAACTGCTTCGTGCTGGAAGGGGGCGCTGTTCATACCATGGGGATCATGACAAAACTCAGAAACCTGTATAAGTCCTTATTTTTGGGGTTTCTAAGGCTGTATAATCTTAGCTGTGTCAATTGTTGGAACACCTGGCCCACTGCTTCTGTGGGTCTTGGTTCATCAAACCACAGAAGCCTGGAAGGAATCCACAGCTTTCCATTTTCTGTAGAAACATAAACAAAAACTCTCTTCCAAAGTAACATATCCTTATACTTAAATTTTGAAGTCAAGGCATTTTCAAAAGATATAAGTTGAATTGATTTAGCAGCATTTATAATCAAGTGTACTTTGGCAGCTGTTCCTTTAGCAATCAAAAACTGAAAAACACAATAGTATACAATATCAAGACTTCTGTGTATTTTCCATCTTTACGTGGCTTATTTATTTATCTATTATTATCATTATATTTCTTTTACTTTTATTTATTTTTCTCTGAGACAGGGTTTCTCTTTGAAAATCTGCCTGCCTCTGCCTGTGGAGCAAATCCTACCCGTGTGTACCACCACAACCGGCTTCTAAATTTATTTACCACTGTGCCGTTTCTTTTTCTCTCTCAGTCTTATGTATATATTTAAATACACTGTAAACCTTTAGAGGTCTTTCTTCATCTAAGTCTGACTTTACTGTAAATCTTTATTTTTTTTCTGGCCATGTGTCTTATCTGTTAAAACTGCGGCTGTTTAAACTGCAGTTTTTCCAAGATGGAGGGTGTAAGCGTGATTCCAGCTCACTATCTCAGTCTCTGCTGACATCCAGCAAAAGCTGCTGGCTTAGAGATGTGGTTACTGCCATTTCCAGCTGTACGTACACACCTTTTAATTGTTAGCAGAGCTTCTTAAATGACCTTGATTTTTTTTTGTTTTGTTTTTTTTTTTTGCTTATGCTGAATCAGGAAGACTCCCTTAAGGGAGCCGCTTGAGTCTCTGCTTGTCGCTAGCAAAACAGAGCCCACCTGAGAAAACTGCTGCTACCAATAACCCATGCTTTTCTCCATTCTTCTGTTTCTAAAATTCCTTTAAAGCTTTTGTCATTCTACATGGAAATTCATGATCCCACTCCTGATTACCATTTATAGAGAGATGCCATTCTCTTGTCTGCTGTTTGGTTTTTCCCCACCAGTTGCCTGGGCTCTGCCCCCCATGTTGTAGTCCCCAAATAACACACGAGATGCTGTATTAATTATGAAGCTGTTGGCTTTGTTTGTTTCTTACTGGCTATCTCTGACCTACTTCTGACACCAAAATGATGCTGCAACGATAAATGGCACACTTACTGAAAGCAAAAATAAGTATTTATTGTAGAAATTACTCACAAGAGACAAACAAGTAACCCAGATGAGCCGAGTAGTTTTATGCTGCCGAACTGGAAGCTGGAAAGCCGGAAAAAGAGAGCTAGACTTCTGCTGTCCAGCCTTTTATACCTTCCTCCATAACAACCCTAGCCATGCCCAAAAGTGGGCCTGGCTAAGTGACGTAGTTCCCCACTACGTCTCTATACATCTTTAGTCATGCCTAAAGTGGGTGTGGTTAGTGGTGCGGTAAACTGCCCTTTTATTACCTCATCTGTATAGTCCTCTAATAAGTCACATGGTTAACGCTGGAACACTGTTTCCTCCTACAGATACCAATTAACACAGAGGCCCATTACTGGTCAACTCCATGAAACACAAGAGAGTGAGTGATTCTTCCAAAATAGGGCGTCTATATCATATATGTTGTCATGCTTGTGATTATTGCGGTTCATAGGTGATGCAGCTGGGTAGGAATGTTTAATTGCTTCTCTCTGTTGGTAACTTACTGTAACCATGGAAGCAGACTGGAGGAAGGAGGCGTTCAAGTCAGATCTGTCGCACCTGCTGTGCGGCCTGCATCCGAGAATGTAGCGAGGTGGTCAGGATAGATGACACAGAGACCGGTTGGTTGCTTTAAGAAAAACTTTATGCTTCCCCAGTCAGTTTAGGAGGAGAACTCAAGTCCGCTTAGGAGAGAGAAGTCTCTCAGGAGAAGTCTCTCCAAGAAAAAGGAGCTTCCCTTTTTTAAGGACTTTTGTCATCCATCTACATATAATTCTTTCCAGACTTCTCACCCTCCTGGCTGGTGGTTTAATCCCTGGCCCCAGAATCGGGGAGACACAGCAGGGAGCAGGAAGAGGCATCTAGCCATAGGGGGTGTCACAGTCATGGTGTTTAAGTGAGTGAGCCCTTATCTGAGCCCTATCAAGAGCTTTATAGCACTGAATTGTTTTCAGTAAACATCTCACAGCTGCCTGCTCCCAGGCCGAAGGGGAAGTGGGTTTCTGCTCAAGGTCTAGTGTCCCCACAAGATCTAGCAGGAATCATCTGACTCTAATGTCCTAATTGTGTGGTGTCTTCAGCAAAAGGGCCCACTTCCAACCACCGAGAGGCAACAAAGTTCTAAATCACTAATTCATATTATTTTGTCAGCCACGTGGACTCCCCTGACTAAATCATCAAAGGAATTTTCATGTTTATAAATGGGGCTATTGTTAGAATATGGTTCTCCTAGAGTGCACTGTCAGCCCAAGCAGCAAATGTGTGTGTGTGTGTGTGTGTGTGTGTGTGTGTGTGTATCCTTATAAGCATTTTGGACTACTTAATTAAATAGAAAACAGAATGATTACTTGAGGTTTTATGAAAAAGCATGGTGCTATTTGCCCTCCTTCTCTCTCCTAATATCCCATCCTCTTTCCAGTTTGATCTCCTCCTATTGATTTCATTTGATAGCTCACATCACCTATATCCTGATGGTGTCTTCATCATCACCTGTGGTCCCATTATACCTTCCTGAATTTTGTGGTTGTTCTATGTTGTATCATAACATATGAGAATTTGGACCTAGGATCCACAGATAAGAGGGCACATGCAGCATTTACTTTTCTTATTTGAGTTACATCCTTGAATAAATCTTTTCTAGCACAAAACATTTACCTGAAATTTCATGGTTTCATTTTTCTTTCCAACTGAATAGTATTCTATTCCATTATACACTCAGCTTTTGAAGTATATTTAAGTTGTGAATTCGCCAAGGAGTAATAGCTGGGTCATGTGATAAGTTTAGTTGTAGACTTTTGAGTGTTCTCCATACTCAATTCCAGAGTGGCTACACCAATTTGCATTCTCATAAACAATAAATGAGAGTTCTCTTTCTCCACAATATCACCAGCATTTCTCACCAGTTATTTTGTTGATCTCAGCCATTCTAAGCAAGGTGAGATGAAATCAGAAATCTGTTTTAATTTGCACTTTCCTAATTGATAAGGGTAATAAACACTTTTGAGATGTTGGCCATTTTCATTTCTCCTGTCGAGAACTATCTCCTTCCCTAACCCATATTTAATTGGATCATTTGTTTCCTTTACTCTGTTTTTTTTTAATTCTTTGTATATCCTGGATAATACTCCTCTAACATATCAATAGGTGACAAAGATTCTTTCCCATCCTATGGGTTTCTTCACTCAATTTTTTTCCTTAATTGTTCAGGTAGGTGCCAGTTACCGATAGTTTATCTTCATTCTTTGCAAGTAAAGTCCTGTTCAGAAAGGTTTTTTCTTACCCTTATATCTTGTGAGATACTTACTATGTCTTCAACTAGCAGATTTATTTCTTCAGATTCACATTGAAATCTTTGATCTTCTTGGAACTAATATTTTCAGCATGAGGGATGTGGGTCTTTCATTCTTCTGCATATGAATATTCAATATTTTCAGCAGAAAGAGTGAAAAGGTATGAAGTTTGGTGGACAAGGCAAGGGGAATATCTGGGAGAAGTTGGCTGAGGGCAAAGAATATGATAAAATTATATTATATGAAAAATATTTAAAAATAACACATGAAATTTGCGGGCAATGACAATGGGATGGATGGAGGAAGTACTGAAGGTTAGTGTATTATTTGTTATGTTCCAGTGGAAAACTCCTTGCAGAGTCCTTAGCAAAGTTAACACACAAACACACACATGCACACACACATAGGTGCACCTCTCTGAATTACATGCATTTTAAATTTGTTGACTTTGAATAATCTTCCTCATAATCTAATGTATTTAGACACTACTTAACATACTTTTTGATCTCTGTTTTCATCTCATCGTGTTCTAAAGTAACCACATCTCTGTAATATCTTGAAATCCACTCTTTAACTCACTGTCCATTGAATATTCTTTGTTCTTTTCCCTCTTGTGCAGAGTTGCTTCTTTCTTCGACTCATTCTTCCTCAAACCATTTGAAATCACATGTTTCATTTCTAACTACAAGTAAGGTGCTCTTCACTAGGTAAACTTTCGACAGTAATTAATTAAGACTGTATTCTGTGCCAGGATCTTATGTAGGGTTGTCAGTGAGCAAACATTCTAGAATGATTTCATTCAGGCCTTATTGTAGGATGAAGCTGAAGATAAAAATATAACTTTTAAAATCATGCAGAACCGTAACAGAGTTTTGCAATATGCTACAGTTTTATGTACTGCTCAGATTTGGTTGCTTTGCAGTGTAATGAAAGGGTTGGTAGTGTAGATAAATTGTACTCCAGAATCAGGAAAGAGCTGTGTATATTTGAGGAACTAGAAATGGAGAAACTCAGCCACAGAGAGCAAAGATCTTGATCATGTAGCCATAAAGAGGTGGACACTTTGAGTCCAAATAATGTGATGCCAGTGGAGGATTTTGAGCACAAGAATGAAATGATCTGATTTAAAAAAATTGAATTATCTCAAACAGAATGTTAAAAGTGTATGCTGCTGGGCAGTAATGACACACGCCTTTTGTCCCAGCACTTGGGAGGCAGAGAAAGGTGAATCTCTGTAAATTCGAACCCAGCCTGGTCTACAGAGTGAGTTCTGGGACAGCCTCCAAAGCTACAGAGAAAGCCTGTCTCAAAAAAAGCAAACAAGAAAGAGTATGCACTCTCACCCTGAACTCTTGGGAAAGGGTCTAGGCCCTGCCCTATATGAAATGACACACTATGGACACCCCATGGAGGGCCTCACCCTCCCTGGAGAAATGAGGGGATAATGGGGGGGGGAGGGCACGGGAGGAAGGGAGGGAATGGGAGAGGGACCTGGAACTGACTTGTGAAGCAACCTTGATTCTTATCTAAATTTAAACTGGAAAATAAAATTTAAAAAAATAAATAAAAAAAAAAGAAAGAGTATGCAATGTGTTCTTGCTCACCAATTTTGGTTTCAGGAACTATTGATTTTGTCCCCCCATTTCTCAAAGTTCCAATACAAGTCTTCCTTCATATCCCCCCTCACAAATACACAATACCAAATCACTAAAAATTGTCCACAAATAGGATATCATCTCTAAATATTTCACTTTATACTTTCTAGGAGCAAAGATCTCTTGCATAGACACATCATCACATGAGGCCTAAGGCAATGGCCACAATTCCAATAGAGTTTTTAATTATCCCTGAGGTTACTCAAAATGCTTTTTTTCAGTCTCATGTAATGCAGTTAATGCATCCCCTAAACAATATGCATCCTCCTTATTATGAATTTTTCTTCTTTTGTTCTTCATGCTACTTAATCTCTGAGTGACTCCAGTCATTTGTCCTGTAGGTCACCCCTTATTCTCATAGGCCTGGGTGGCAGACATACATTTATATCCTGCTTTGCTTTTTCATATATTAAATGCTTGAATAGGCAGAGAAAGTCAAATCTGTGTGAGTAGAGTCTACATTGACAGTTGCTTGTGTGATTTCTATTAGAACAAATGCTTGAACCAACACAGTTATCCTTAAAGTCATCTTTTGTTTAAATGATAAATGAGGATCTTGGGGGAATATAATCTGAGGTTCAATAACCTATAAATTTGCCTTGAACAGTTGTATCTTATTTATCTCCTTCATGTATCCCTTGGGGCTAGTAGTTGATTTCTAAAGTTTGGAACATCCAAGTTAGATGTGTTATTGATGAAATCACTTAAGATCTGATAATTTAATATAGGGCAAAAGCAGATTGAGTGACTTTTGTTGCAACTGACATTGGCCTTAGTTCATGTTAAGTGACTGGCAAATTTATCTAAGTTATAGGAAATATTGTGATTGCTAAATAGACTGTCATATATAAAGATATACACCATTCATCTTGAACAGGTTCACCAGACAATAGTAATAAAAGAAAGTCAAGGGGCATAAGCTTCATAAACCCCTTGAAATTCAATGTCCTTCCATATAAAACTAGTTGCATGACTTACTATTTAGCTATTTAAGTACAGTCTAGCTTACAAATTACAAACTGTGTCCCAAAGAGTGAGAACATGTTTTAATCTGTCATTATAATATTAACTGTTTGGATATGTGTATAAAATGAACATAATCTGTTCATTCTTTGAGTTGGGAACACAAATCTGAATAATTATTAAATTTTCTAAGGAAAATTGGACTTACTTTTCAACAGAGACATACATGCTTCTTGCCTATACAGAATGGGAGGAACCAAAGTGTAGGAACACAGCCAATCTGGGAATATGCTGTAAGGGTACTTCAGTACATTGCATAAAGCTGTACAAGGCACACATCCTTCCTTCATGGTGGATAAAAGCTTATGGAATGTATATAGTAACTCAATGAAAATAGTTCAATTTCAAATACTGGTAACAAGAATTACACCTCTACATAGGTAATACACACCATACCACACACACACACACACACACTTACATCTGAATTAGTGTTAAAAAATAGTGGTATTCCAGGTACCAAGACACTAATTGTTTCATCCCTAGTAAATTTGCTGTTCACAAAAGTCATCTGGCCAATTTTAAGAATGGAATGTGATATTCTTTCAGCTATTAGCTGGAATAGAACCCTGACTCTGCCAAATCTTTGTGGCTCCTCATTGCTTTAAAGTGAATTCATAATGTTATTAGGAAGCAACCTAAAAGAAGATAAATTTAGATAAGCACATCAAAAGTCCATTCTGTACAGGCTGGAAATAAGGAAATAAAGCTTGTTAGTCATTTGCAGTAGAATTCTGTTAATAAACCCAGAATTATGTTGTTAATTAAAATATATTTTTTGATACCTCACATACATATTTTCAAAATTGTGATTCTTATAAAAATGAAATTTCAATTTTTGTGAATCTGCTACTATTATCCCCTTTCATAAAAGAATATATACGTTATTTATCGTACACACTCCTGTGTGTTTAGGTGTCTACCAACTCCCTCACCACTTAGGGTCATTACTGAATTTCTGTAGTATTACATACTTTCAAGCCATTACTTGCTACATTAGGGTTTGACAAATTGCCCTCTTGAAATACTTATTCTATTTTTATAGCTTTTCCATTTGATTTAATGAGTTAGGGAAATTTACTTCACTTTACTTTAATTGCTTTATTAGAAATGCCATATTTTCCAGAAGGCTGGAGCTGAAAAAACTGACTTTCTCCAGTCTCTTCTAGTTCCCATATTCATTAATTTACTACATTAGCTCAACCCTTAATCACTGAAAATTATAATTATAACCTAAATCAAGATTTATTTGTCTTTTATATTTACAGAAGAAACTATGCAAGTATATGTCCATTCCTTTTCAGCTATTTATGCATTTAGCATATTTACTATATATAAATCATGTTTAATTTCAACTACTGTTTAACAACAAACATAACTATGTTTTCAAACATTGACCTTGTCAGTCTATACTTTTCTGAATGCATCTAAGTTATCCAGTTTAAGGTAGGACTGAATAATCCTATTGTAAATCAAATTTCTCAGAACAGTAAGTTGGTAGCTGTGTGTTTAAAACTATCCATTGGGTTAATCTATTTTATTTGTGTGTTTATAATTAGAAAGAAGAAATATTAAAGACAGAAATCAAAGTTAAAAATAATATGTATATTCAATCAGATTCAAGTCTTTTAAAAGTTTGATAGACATACTCATCTAAAATAGTAGTCATAATATTATTGTGATGACTCCATCCACATAGCAAATTTATGTTATCAGTACAATTGATATGATGTTTTATGTTTGTTTGCTTCCAGTATTTCTTTTATATTTAAATTAGAAACAAGCTTGCTTCACATGTCAATCCCACAATCCTAGTTCCTTCTCCCTCCCTCCTCCCCCACACCCCCACCAGGTCCCCCAGCTCCATACACTGTATAATATTCAAGTGCCAACAAAATGTGCAACTTATGAGAGTTTTAAAAAGAGTTGAAACAATTGTTTACACATATTTTTTCTGGAAATATAGGAACTCTATTTAATGACCATCTACAAATATTGCTCATATCATCAAAAAATTAAGTTCAAAAGATATGTAAAACTAAACTGACTTATTTTTATTATTCAAATTACAATTGCTGAATTTGAGTTGACCATTTTTAGGTATTCTTCTGCATTTTATGTTCCACTTCCAGGTTAAAATATACAGATATATACATATTTATTCATCCATATCTATACATATTTATACAAATGTGCATAAAAATGCATAGACACATTCATACCTAAGACATAATAAAATACATTAATCATTTGTAAACATAGAGGAAAGAACATCTAACTCAGCTCATTTGTAGCATAGGATGACTCAAGAACTGACATTTTAGGTAAGGCAACAAGTGGAATAGGCAGGTAACAGGTAATAATATAACTAAGAGTAGCTGTAAAAGAAGGCATTCATTCAGCCAAGAAAACAACATCTGCACATGTCTGCTGTGTGATGCCTGCTGAACAGTAAGAATTCTACCTTAAAAAAATTTTACATTGAGAATTAAGATGATAGTAAATACAATTTTGAGTGGATATATGTGTTATATAAGTGTTTTTATTATTGTTTATGTTTCTCCTGTGTTATGATAGGAACCAAATGCAATGGGCTGATTTAATTGCTTAGATGCTAAGAAGGCAATTCTGGTACCAAAACATCATTTAAAATGTATTCTTGGCAAGAGTAAAGGACACTTTGAAATGGTCAATTTCTATCCCTCTCAGAAGGCTTTCAACTAAAGATGGGACATATTATACAAGCCTCTTTCTTATGTTAATATGGCCTCCTGGTGGAAATGCTTTCTCTATTCAGTGAGATAATACCTTTTTATTGAAAAAGATCCATAATAAAACATTTTATGACCTGATTTCTAGGAAAATACATTTCTATGAGTACAAAGATACTATACTATGACCAGATCTATAGTTTTAGGACATCATTATATCACATACCCTCAATTAATAGGCTTAGGTCTCTTCTCAATTAAAACTACTTTGACTTTTATGTCTGCGTAGCAACTGGTAAGAGTCGTTCATTGATGAAAGTGCAAGATGACTTTTTCTTTTTTGGTCATAATAAATCTCTAAACTTATTTTATGTAATTTAAACTTTCAAGTTACTGAAATAATAATAAAATCTTCATACCTACCTTCCAGGTTTTGTTTCTTTGGCCTTCCAATAGTTTGATGATTAATATATTTATTTTTTCAACTAACCATTTTGAGAAGTTTGTATTAGAATTATAAATTACTCTGTTAGGCAGTTTCTATGCTTTAAGTAAGGCTAGTAGGGAATTAAGTAACAGATAGGTAGTTCTTGAAGAAATGACTAAGTCAATAAATAGTATCACATTAGCAGTCCATGCACTGAATATATAAAAGTTACCATATTAATAGCATATGTCCATATCCTAGGATAAATAAATTGCACCAGCTAGTTCCAGTTGAATAGCATTATTTTGGTTGTCTGGTTTTACATTCTGTGGTGGTTGTTGATGTTAGAACAGTGTGTGCTGAAGTTACTAGTACTCCATGAAATTCATAATAAAATCTATTATAAACCATCCATGAAGGGGACTTTTTCAGATGTCACGATTATGGGAGCCTAGAAGCTGTCTTGCCATAATTGGCCTCCCGTGATGTTCTGCAATTGTTCCTGTAAATTCAGGGAACGAGAATTCCACAATATTCATAGGATTTCACAATGTTTACCATTGTTGACTATTTCTTTGATTTAGCAGCATTTAATTAGAGCTGAGCAGCCACTCATGCTTGCAGGCCTGCTCTTTGGATACAATTGGAGACAAAACCAGAATTATCATTGACTTTCCCTTTTTTTCTACTACAGAATTAGTCAGTGTGACGATGTTGAAATGACTGTCTAATAATTATCATGATATATTCCCTTTTCCCACAAACATCGTGTTTATGTGTCGGCCAAATATTCTAATGTGGATATGGAAATCTCACAAATATTCCATTGGTTTCTTGATTTTCTAATTTGGAAGTCTTACCTTTTATTTCAATCCCTTTACTGATCATAAGGCACTAAAATAGTAGCTATAAACCATGATGGTAAATTGCTTTGGTGAGTGATAAAGATAGTTATAGATAGAAGAAGATAGATGTTGCAAGATAATTTTGTCTCACTACGTTGGGAGCATTTCTTAGATACTTTTTATATCTATACTTTGGTTCTGCATCTTAGATGAGATTCTACATACACACATACGTTTTTACCATATGATTTGTTTGCCTCTTGGCAAATATGTTTGGTTGGTTCTAAGAATCCTTAATCATGATTTCTTCTAATGTGTCCTTCTTTGTATAGCATTTGCAGAGTGCCACCCAGATTTGTTTTGCCTTTTCATTATGTTCTCATTGCTGTATGTGCCTATCTCACAGTGTGCATCATTTCTACAGATCAGTATTGCAAATCATTCATTCACTCTGTTATATCCAGTCTTCTGCTTAATATTCTCTCTGGAGCTCAAAAGAATTAATTGTGTCTGTTTTGCTTGTGATCATCTTACGGTAGTTTTTCAGGCAATGTGGGGATTTTATTACCTCTCATTTCAGTATTCTTTAAGAACACACTGCTATCCTTTTAAACATTCAAACATCCCTGGCCTATATTTTGTTTTAGAATCTCATTATTTGTTGTCTTTACACCCAAACCATATGATTTTCAAATTAACTTTAAGTAGTGACTGTTCTTTTCTTTTGAAGCGTGTTTCCTGAAACATCGCTGTGGGAATTCTTTGAAGCCTGAGCTTGCAAAATTTCTCCAGAGACAACTTGTACTACTGCTGCCAGATCCTGAATGATCAGCAGGATATAACCACTTAAAGCAAATGTTTTATAGAAGGCATTCTTGGCCACAACATATCAAGCTTCAGCCTATAGAACAAAACAACGTTCTGACTGCCTTTTTGCATAAATGCAGCTATGTTAATATTTTGTTCGTGTCTGATTAACTATTACAATGGCAGAGTGAATAGTGACACAGGCCATATAACACCCAGTTCCAAAAATGTTTACTCTCCATCCTACTTAGGAAATCACTGTGGATGTTTGTAGTGAACTCTTCCAGAAAATATTTTCCTCTTCAGACATAATGATAGGATTAGTTTTGCTGCTCCTTTTTTTTCAGTTTATCTACCGATGGATTCACATACTGGAGTTCTGTCATCAGCTGCACTCTCTAGCTTCTGGTAATGACCATTTTACTCAAAAATTACGTAAAACCAACTTCTGTGAACTTTATAAAAGAACAATCATCACTGTCTTTGCTGGGCCTATTTCACTTGACACAAGGATATTCAGCTTTATCCTTATGCTGCAGATAATGTAACAGGAAATATCACCACCCTTATTTTATCCCTGGAGAAATTGAAGCACCAGCTGTTGTTTCCTAAGTTTCAGATCTAGTCTTATCAATGTTGGGATTTTAAATTCAGATCTTCAAAGTTCTTTCTGTTTTGTTTAGCTAGTATTTCACTGTCTAGAAGTTTCACAATTTCTTTATTCAATCATCAGTTAATGGACACAAGTTATATCCATTTTGTACCAGATCAGAATTCAGTGCTACACTGAAAATGGGAACAGCAGTATATCTGCATCACATTGACTTCAATTCCTTTGACTGTAGCTGGATTTTTCTTTGGGCCACCAGCTCGCAAAAAATAACATGGAAACTTACTGTTATACAAGCTCAGCCTATAGTTTAGGCTTGTCTTGCTAGCTCTTATAACTTAAATTGTCCCATTTCTATTCATCTGCGTGATGCCAAGTGACTCGTTGCTTTTACCTTTTCTCCTGTATGTCTTGCTACCTCTGCAGCAAGCTTGTGACCTTTCCTTCTTCCCAGAGCTCTGTCCATTCAGAAGTTCCACCTATGTGTCCTGACTAGCTATTGGCCATTTAGCTTTTGGTTAAATCAATCACAGTGACACATCACCACACGGTGTAAAGGAAATATTCTACAATATTTGACTGTGTATCCAATAACGGACATGCAGGATCATATGGCTGTTCTATTTTCAATTTTCTTGTTGTTGTTGGTTTTTCAAAACAGGGTTTCTCTTTGGAGCCTGTCCTGCCACTGTTTCTGTAGACCAGGCTGGCTTCGAACTCACAGAGGTCCTCCTGCCTCTGCTTCCTGAATGCTGGGATTAAAGGTGTGTGCCTCTACTGCCTGGCTCCTATTTTTAACTTTTGACAACCTTTCATGCTATTTGTAAATGGCTGGACTGATCTATGCTCCTACCAACAGTGTGCAAAGGTTCACTTTTCTCTATATTCTCAAGCTGTACTTATTACCATTAGTCTTTTTTGATAATAATAATCCTAGCTAGGGTTAGATGCTATCTCCTTGTAGTCTGACTCACACTTTTCTGATAATTAGTGATGATAATTTTTTTCACATACCTGTTGTGCATTTGTATATGCTTCTTTGAAAGATGTCTGTTTAGGTTTGTGACCATTTTTAAATTCTGTTACTTGACTCTTTCCCTATTAGGTATTCAGAGTTACTTGTATTTTTGAATATTAACACAATTTCAGATATTCAATTTGTAAATATTTTTCCTACTTATATATCTCTTTAATTTTTCATCATTTCCATATATGGTGATTTAAAATAAAACTAGTACGAGTTTGAAATTTGAATTTCTATAAAACCAAAAGTATTTTTCTTTCTATTTCAATATATTAATACTCTTTCATGGTATCTCACAATAGGCTAGAAGTTAACACACCAACATATGTGGGAAGGTCTGCGATTTGGAACATAGCAGTAGGTTCTTGAGATTCTCCACTGATAAAGTTAGTAATGCTGTTTTCCCTGAAGAACAGCACTATGGGCATATGCACTAGTTTGTGATAGCAGCTGCAATACATCACTTAGTACTTATGTGCTGGGGATTTGGCTTTGGAAAAGCTGAGTCTGTGGCATTTCTGCTCTAGTTTTAATTCCAGTTGGTCCTTGCTTAATCACTGTGGTTGACCATGAAAGCAGATCTGATAGATACTAACAATTTTTGAGTGAATATTTCTAACTTCTCATGGATGTGGCTATGCCATTGGGATTTAAATATTTTCCTCAATTTATTCGGCAGTCTTTTGTAGTTACAGAAGCTTTATACTGGAAGCTATATAATTGAATGTTATCTGAGCATTCACTGTGAGTAAAGTACATATCATCAGTTGGAAGTGAGAACCACTTCATCAACATGACTATAGCTTTAAGAAGCTTACAAACTCTGTTCACCAGAGACAAATAAAATCTGCATTCATATGGGGTTATAAGGCAATACTTGATAAGTAAAGCATTTCCTGTTATAGTGTCATAAAACTCTTAAAATATTTTCCTCATTGACACAAAATACTATTTTCATTTCTCATTGGCTTTTACCTTAGCAAAAAAATATAAATATAGAAACAGGAAATTAGGATAATACATTTCGTATAACACCCATCTGAAAAAAAGGTAGACTTTAGATACTAAGACTTTTACAGCTTCAACAAAATAATAAATAAAATAAGTATTATGGAGCTAATTGAAAAGCACTGTGTTTCTGCATGAGAGAGAATACCATCTCTATTTTTTGTTCTCCAAATTATCTATGACATTTGTTGCTTATTTTAATTTCATTAACATTATTTTACTTATTTTTGAAGTTTACATTTTATTGAGTATTCACATTTTAATTACAGTCATTTTGTCAATAACACATTAAAGTCCCTGATGGCAAATAAGAGCAATTCCCTTTGCTACAGTAGTATTTGTACTCAGACTTCATAGTCTACATCTCCTCAGAAGCAAAGACAGGCACTAGGAACTGAATATGGGATTCTGCAGGTTGACAATGTGGCTGAACTAAATTCAAGAATAGAGACAATTACATTTAGAAATGACCAAAACATACATGTATAGAAACATTTAAACATATATGGAATATAGATTTAGATATGCTTATAAGTATATGCTTGTATACAATTGAACACCCACTTGTTATTCAAATGTCTTTAGGTAGTAACAACATAAAAATCCAGTTTTACTCTTGAGTTTTGTTTGTGTATGAAGTCTTGTAGTAAAAAACAGATTTTATCGATGTAAGGCATTCCATTTGAGTCTGATGACATGAAGAGTGTCTAATCTAATTGTTCTTTGAAGATAGGTCTGAATATTCTAAACAGAAAATGGATTCATCCTCACTGATGCCTCAGACTATGACTTTCATGTCTAATCAGGTAGTTATAGGCCTATTATTTTTCTTTCCTCCATATTTAATCTTAAAGATCACTTTGAAATGTTTGCTCTATCCTCTATGGCAATGGTTTGGAAACTACATCTTTAAATCAGCTTTGTTTACTACAAGGACTATACATTTGTAGTCATTCTGAGTCTAATAAAGAAGTAGTTTTTGTGTATTATGGGGTAAATAAATTGAATATATTAAATTATAATTAAATAATAAATAATAGAAAATCTGTGAAAGTAGCTGAGAATGAAGCTGTTAGTTAGTAGCTATGTTTAATCACTAGTATAAGTTTTTTACTTGTAACTTATGTCCTCATAATATCTACAGTTCAAGAACTAATGCCCCGTCTGACATTTTACTCACAACCACATTTTATATAATCACACTTCAAAGAAAATAGTGACATTTAATAATTTTCATATCTGAGCAAGGAATTTCAAGGGAGAAAAATCACTTCATTTTCAAATGTTTTATTTCAATAAATATATGACCATCATGCTGTTAAGGATTTTATTATAAACTTGATTGATTTACTTTTAAAATTTTTTCAGCTACTCCAATCCTGTCTATTATTTAATAATTCTTCAGAATGAGAGTGATCTGGGTTCCAGTGATTGCTCATTGGTTAAGAACACTTGCTGCACTTGAGAATGATTCAGATTTGGTAGCATCCACATGGTAGATCATAACTGCTTGTTGCAACAATAGTGTAGGGCCTGATGCCTACTTCTGGCCTCTGCAATCACCAGGCTTACATATGGCGCTCTTACATACAGTCAGAAAAACAATAGATCAGTATTTATCCCTGGCATCCAAATTGACTTTGGGAGCCCATACCACATGGAAGGATGCTCTCAGATAAAATGAAAATAAAATAAGTCTTGAAAGAAGAAGTAAGAATGATCTTATACACAGTCCTCTACTCTATAATGACATTGCATAGTATTTGGAAACCTTTAAATATATATAATATGTTAATGCTTCCTTTGTAACTACACTTGAAAAATAAACAGGAAAGTGTGGTTTAATGTCATTTTAATCTTTGAATTATAAATAGAGGTTGAAAATTCCAAGTAAATATAAACTACAATATAAAAAGTTGTGTGTTACATTTATCCAACTGCTTTTACGCTTTACTTCTTAATATACTACCAACTACATTTGTGATTCTCTGTTAGTAAAGTAATATAGTCACTGAAATCTCCTTAACATGAGCAAGTATTCAATACCTAGTCACTAGGTTAAAGGTCTCCTTCCTAATGCCCAAGGTCAAGGATATCACTCATATTTTCTTCCAACTGCTAATTAGCTTTTCTACTCTTCTTCCTTGATTATTAACTTTGATTCCTATATTTTTCCCATGTAGTCATTTCCCCATTCAGTTGTGGTAGTCACACTTTTCATCTCCCCCTTCCTTAACTAGTAGCCATGGTGCTAACAGCTGTTCTTAGCAGGTTCATATGCACAATAAAAAGATGTACATTTGGCCTTTGCTTCCTTATGGGGATATTTGTAAATTTTCTATTAACCTTTGAAGACTCAGGTCAAGGAGGATTCCATTCACATTCTCATAGGTCCTAGGAGACATTTTCAGTGTCCCCTTTTGAAGCCAACGTACTATCATATGCATTTCTTTATTACGTGCATCTTCTTTTGTCTGGCACTTCTTCATCTCCCCTCTAAACTCCTGTCCACAGCTTATTGTCACTAAGGAAACAAATATTATTCTTCATAATAAATATCCATTATCCTTAAGGATCCCCAATTATAACTGAATTTTCTGAAAATAAAATCCGAATATCTTGCATTGATTTTTTTAAAGCCTTTTGAAATTTTACCATGGGTGCCTCTGATTTCATCTGCTGAGTGCACATTTGATTTTATAACCAACCTTGAATACCCCCTTGATAGCCCCCAAAGCCAGATGTGGCTCCATCAAGCAATGTCCACAACTGTTTACCCCTCTCCTTTTATCACCTCAAATGTTACCTAATTAGCAGCCTCCTTACTGCAAATATCATCTCCTACCACTTTCTATAATTAGACTCTATATTTCTTCTTCATTTTTCTCTTTTCCTTGCAGTATATTGCTATATATTTACTGACATTTTGTCCACAAGGTCTTTGTCATTGGCCATTCAGTTTACAAAATGTCAGTGACACTTTTTTCATGCAACAAGAGGTACAATACATACAATATTGGTGATGGATTGATTCAACTATTCAAACACACACATTGTATCTTAAGACTTATCATTTCACCCATGTCACTCCTGTCTAGACTTAGCCTTTTGTATTTGGAGTCTTCATGTTTCTCCCTCTTCAGTCTTGTCTTTAATATTTGTCTAAATTCAGCCATGATCTTTTGCTCAAGGACATGATTAGAATTTCACATTGGTTATTGCTCTGTACCTCAACCTACTGCCACTCCTATGTTCATCATGTTCTCTTTATAAATTTATAAGCAAAAAATCCAGACACAACTGGTTGTTAAAATACACCCAAGCTTCTCCAACAGGCATCCAACAATATCTACATTCTAACATCAAGGTACAGGATTTTTAAACCACTGTGAAGCAACGAAGAATCTGGGCTTGACGATTCAAGTACCTAAAAATTATGTTCACGTGGTTTCATTAATTATTCTTACACAGAATTTAATAAGAGTCTTGGGAAAGTAAGAATTGTTTTTACATTTAGTCACCGATGAATACAACAGGTAGAATAATGTTTGATATATAGCAAAGCTAGCTATGCATTTTTATAACCTGCTTTTTATTTAAATTAGAAGCAAGTTTTCTTCACATGTCAATCCCAGCCCTCTCTCACTCCCTTCCTCCCCCACCTCACAGCCCACCCATCCCCCCACCCAATACCAACTCCACTCTCCAGGGAGCCCTTTATGGGGAATCTCCAAAGTCTGCCATATCATCACAGGGCAGGGGCTAGGCTCTCTCCCATATGTCCAGGCAGAGAAAGCATGCTTCCATGTGGTATGGGCTCCCAAAGTCCATTTGGATGCCAGGGATAAATACTGATCTATTGCCCAAAACCCCAAAGAATGCCTAGACCTCCTCACACTGACACCACGTTCAGGGGGTCTGGATCAGTCCCATGCTGGCCTCTCAGCTACCAGTCTGGGGTCCATGAGCTCCCCTTTGTTCAGGTCAGCTGTTTATGTGGTTTCACCAGCTGGGTCTTGACCCCTTTGCTCACCACTCCTCCCTCTCTGCAACTGGCTTCCAGGAGTTCAGTTCAGTGTTTAGCTGTGGGTGTTAGCCTCTGCTTCCATCAGTCACTGGATGGAGGCTCTAGGATGGCATACAAGGTAGTCATCAGTCACATTATCGTGGAAGGGCACTTCAGGTAGCCTCTCCACTATTGGTTATATTACCAGTTGGTGCCATCCTTGTAGATCTCTGGAAATTTCCCTAGTACCATATCACTCCTCAAACATATAGTGGCTCCCTCTATTTTGGTATCTCTCACCCTGCTCTCTTCTATTCTTACCCTGACTCAACCTTCTTGTTCCCCCGTGTCCTCCTGTCCCCTCCTCTTCTCCCTCTTTATCCCAGCTCCCTATCACCTTCCCCCATGCTCCCATTCTCCTCAGGAGATCCTGTCTTGTTCCCCTTCTCTGGGGTACATGCATATCTCCCTTAGGACCTCCCTGTTTCCCAGACTCTTTGGCGGTGAGATTGTAGGCTATCACTCCCCTGTTTCATGTCTAAAATCCATATATGGGTGAGTGCATACCGTGTTTGTCTTTTTGTGACTGGGTTACCTCATTTAGGATAGTTTCCTCACTAGGGATGGTTTCCTCTAGTGCCATCCATTTGCCTGCAAATTTCAGGATTCCATTGTTTTTTTTCCACTGAGTAGTACTCCATTGTGTAAATGTACCACATTTTCTCTATCCACTCTTCAGTTGAGGGGCATCTAGGTTGCTTTCAGGTTCTGGCTATTACAAATAATGCTGCTATGAACATAGTGGAACAGACATCCTTGTTGTATGAATGGGCATCTTTTAGGTATATGTCTAAGAATGGAATTGCTGGGTCTTATGGTAGTCTGTTTAAATTGCTTATCTGTTCTTCATTTAATTTTGGTGATGTCTATCCAGAAAATTGTCCATTTCCTTTAAATTTTTTAATTTTGTGGAGTACAGGTTTTCAAAGTATAACCTGAAGATTCTCTGGATTTCCTCAGTGTCCATTGTTATGTCCCTCTTTTCATTCCTGATTTTGTTATTTGCATATTCTCTATCTGCCTTTTGGTCAGTTTGGATAAAGGTTTGTCTAACTTGTTGATTTTCTCAAAGAACCAACTCTTTGTTACATTGATTCATTGTATTGTTTTCTTTGTTTCTACTTTATTGATTTCAGCCCTCAATTTGATTATTTCCTGGCATCTACTCCTCCTTTTGTTCTAGAACTTTCAGCTGTGTTATTAATTCTCTAGTGTGACCATTCTCCAGTTTCTTCATATGAGCACTTCGTGCTATGAACTTTCATCTTGTGTGCCACAAGTTTGGGTATGTTATGTCTTCATTTTCATTGATTTTCTTTTAATCTAAATATTCTCACATGATCTTTTATCTTACCAGAGAAGGGTCTGGTGCATTCTATCCTCCAGGTGTTCTCCACATGGAGACTCCTCTCTGCCTAAAATTCTCAGAATTCTCATCTTCCCTTCCCTAGTTCCTCCTATCATCCTGCCTTATAGGCCAACAATGTTTTATTCATTATCCAATAAGAGAAACATAGACAAAGGGATAGCCCCATCAGTATTTTTCATATATATACATATATATGAAAATTTTGTATATATATAAATTTTATTTAAATTGTAAACAATATTATTTTACATATAAATCCCAGTTCCATTTCCCTCTCATCTTCCCACACCCTCTTCTGACCTCCATATTCCACTCCCCATTCCCTCCCCAGAGAGGGTGAGGCCTTTCATAGGTGATCATCCAAGTCTGCCACATCATTTCAGGCAAGATTTAGGCCCTCCTCTGTTTGTCTAGGCTGAGAAAGTATCCCTACATGGGGAATGGGCTCCCAAAGTCCATTTGTGCACTAGGGATAAATACTGGTTCCACTACCTTAATCTGCCCAGGCCACCTGACACCCACAATCAGGGAGCCTGGTTCAGTCCTATGTTGGTTCCCCAGCTGTCAGTCTGGGGTTCGTGAGCTTCTACTGGCTCAGGTCATGTGTTTCTGTGGGTTTCATCAGCATGGTCTGGATCTCTTTGTTCATCTCTCCTCCCTCTCTGCAACTGGATTCCAGGAGTTTGTCTTAGTGTTTAGTGGTGGGTGTTTGCTTCTGTTTCCATCAGCTGCTGGATGAAGGTTCTAGTATGGCATATAAAGTAGTCTTTACTAGCTCTCTTCTATTCTCCCCCTAATACTATCTTCCTGATCCCTCATAATCTCTTTTAAATGAATATATTTTAAGCTTATATAACAAAATTTATCTCTAACTTAATGTTATAACAAATGAAATACCAAACACATATGCCCGATTACATGCATTTGTTAATGTAGAAATATTATCAACCAATCATTAAGCTTCAAAGGAAATGACACATCTTTTTTCCTGAAAATAATATTCTCCTCTTCTTTTTTATTGGACAATATTCCCTCAATTTCATTGAAGAAAGTAGTAAACTAATAAACATAATGAGAATTTCTCATTGATTTTCAAATGGCCATTGTGGCTTTCAGGGAGATGTGCTGCATAGTTCTTCCCTACTGAACTTCTGCTATGGGTAGCAGGCTCCTCCAACTGCCTCCAACTACCACACCTGTGGGTCCTTGTACATTGTTGATGCCAAGATCACACTTCCCCTGGTGAAAGCCGCACAAAAGGTACTAGAGCCAAGAAAATCTATGTGACAACGAATCTTCTAATTGGCATTTTGAATACAAACACTTTCCAGATGCCTGACAGAAATATCTCCAGGCTTATGCTGACGAACAAAATACTAACCACTCAATCTTTCCCTCCCTATTCCTGTCAGAGTCCTAGATGGAAGAGGTCTCTCCAGTCCCTTCCCTTTCAACCTTCACCAGCATATCCCTCCTGTGACAATCTGTACATATCTGTTACAATCATTCTCATCTCAGAATTTGACTTAAGGAAGACTCAAATGACACAATCATATTGAGAAATTGCACCTAGAACTTTTTTTGTCTGTCACTCATAGTTTCTATGTTATTGCTTTTAGCTATTATCCATGTGATTTAATGTAGTTTTTTTAAATGCCTCATAAAGATTTACATAAATAAATAATGGTTACACAATATTTCCCTAAACAATGGTTTCCCAACTTTGACTTTGTTAAGATTTTCCCAAATTTATCCTCTGTTAAGGGTGTTTGTTGATGCAGTATCTAAAGTCACTAGATTTATGATTAGTATTCCTTCCACTAACTGGATTTGTTCCCCAGTCTTCAGACATTGTCAATTGATTCAAAATAATACTAACTAGCTTATCATAGGCAAATTATGACCTTGTTAAAAATCAGTGTCATTTGTGCTGTTACTACCCATGCTTCTGGCAGGATATTATTTGAATTTAGTTCTATGGCTATGGAGTTGTCAGTCTATAAGACACATTGACAGACACTGCCTAATACAATTGTATAACAGCAAAGACAAATCTAGAATATCTGTGAAGACTATTGTGCCCTGGAAAATAAGAGATGAGACAGGATGTGGGATAGAGACTAGACTGGCCTTAAAAACATCATGTAGCAAAGAATGACTAACTTCTGGTTCATCTGAGCCTTATCCCAAGTGCTGGTATTACAGACACGTCCACCTTATCTGGTTTTACATTGTGCTTGGTGACAAATCTAGTGCTTTGGATATCCTACTCAAGTTCTGAATCAATTTAACTACATCCTCAGTCCCATTGCATCTGAAATAATAATAAATGCTTTTCAGGACACAGCAGTTGACACAAGTTTTTGACACCTGACAAGGATTTGCTCAGACAACAACTTCCAGATGGGATGAAACACATAGACTAAGGTGCAGAAGCAGAAATAAGCATATCAAGGAGACACCTGGTCTTCAAAGTGAGTTCCAGGACAGCCTCCAAAACAATACAGAAAAAAACCTGTCTCAAAAAAACAAACAAAAAAAAAACAAAAAAAGAGCTATACATTTTATTATATATGAGACTCTGTAATTGACTAACTAACTTGCCATAACTGATATCATTGACTCACTCTAAGGGTGCCTACACTTTGAAAGTTTACAGCTTCCTCCCACATAGGGGATATCTAGAGTCTGTCATTTCACTCAGGGCAGGGTCTGCGATAGGGTGGGAGGCTGTGGGTATGGTGGGAAGGTGCGGGAGGAGGGGAGGGAGGGAGAGAGAACTGGGATTGACATGTGAAACAAGCTATTTAAAATTAAAATAATTATAAAAAAGGAAAATAAATAAATAAATCTCAAAAAAATAAAAGAAAGTTTACAGCTTTAAGAATCTGTATATAATTTACATGGTTTGCAATGCTGTCTTTAGACAGTCTTTTCATGTTTCTGTCTCTGAATAATAAGAATTAATAATTGAAGAAATTTTGCAAATATATCTAGTTTTTCAATCTTTTGCTATTTGCATGGTAAAAAATTTCATAACAAATATTTTAAACCACCTCTTATGTTTTGCCTTGAGTGGGTTTTTCAAGACCAAATTACCTTTCATAATGTGAAAACAGTTTCCTCTCCAATTACTGTAAGTCTGAGTCACCTACATTATCCAAATTAAGCTTCATTGTACTCTCTTTTTAATCAAACTTGCCCAAAGGGAAATCAAATCTGTCCTTCATTGTCTAAGTTTATCAATTCAAGTCATCATATAAAATTTGTTTTCTAAACAACACAGTAAATAATCTACCCTCTCAGTCTTCTTTGTTCTAATTAGGACCCCATACCTTCTTATCTCTGGTCCCTGTTTACCTCAACTCTCTGTCTCCACAGTGAACCAACTTAACTTCTCTTTAACAACCACAAACTGTATTATACAAGAGTCCTGCCCCCTTGGTCTTTAGACTGATGTGCAGATTTCTTCCCAGGAAATTGATGCTTCCTTTTCCCCTCTGCCCTTTCCCTCCTACTTATCTGTTCTTGCAGCTCCAATTTATCTGCAGAATCTGTATGTATTTTCTTGGAAAAAAAACGATGCTTCCCCAAGAGTGCTCCTTTGCATTACTGTGCTTGCAATTTCATATATCCTTTTTCCCAGTGTCAAGCATCTCTATTTCTTGATTAGCCCTTGGGTTAAGGCACCATTTAAGATGTATCAGAGTAAACTTAACTTATTTGGAACCTTTCCCCATGAACTTCCACAGAGTACAATTCCACCTGGTTTTGTGTCTATCAGGACCACATGTATGACTTTTTGTGCTTGTCTACACATCCTAGATAACCATCCTCCCTATGTAGAGATTGTCTTTGATACAAACACTGTCAGCATCCCATGACTGGACCTTAGATGTGCTGACATGAAAGTTATGAAGTTAAAGAACAACAAAAAATCCACAAGTATCAAACGGACAAAGACTAAACTATCATCCATTAGCAAAATCTAATTGGTTCAACAGTATGCATATTAGTGCCAGTTTAAAAGTTTGATTTAATTTCTCTGCATTAGATTTACTGCATCCAATTTATTATTATTTTTTATTTAAACCTGTTTAAGAGAGAGACATTAAAGTTCTTAGAATCAGAGAATTAAGCCAGGAGCAAATTTTGGTGTTCATGCCCAGGGCTGCCTCACAGCATGTTTTTGAAACAAGAGCAATTAATAAACATGATGATACACAATGCTAAGGGCACAAAACAGTATGAAAACACTTAACAAGTATACTGTGATTTCTCCTTATTAGCAGTCCTACCTCCTGAACAAATATTAGATTCTCATTTATCAAGATAATCTCTATGCCTTAAGTCATGAAACACCACTGTTTAAACACTAGAATGCCCAAATTTCCTTCATATTAAGAAAGCCAAACACAGCTTCCCAAACTATCACATTAACTTTCTTTCTGAATTTCTGAGTTCATGGATCAGTTAATGTGAGTAAATAATACTTAATTTATAGAGAATAAGAAAGCACTAGCGCCGGGCGGTAGTGGCGCACGCCTTTCATCCCAGCACTCAGGAGGCAGAGGCAGGCAGATCTCTGTGAGTTCGAGGCCGGGCTGGACCGATAGCCTCCAAAACAATACAGAGAAACCCTGTCTCGTAAAAACCAAAAAAAAAAAAATAGTAAGCACTAGCGTAAAACACCGGCTCCATTCTCAATATTTTTATATTGTTTAAAAACAGAAGAGGAGAAGGGACACATCTTTTACACAAAATCAAAACCAACCCATTAGACCCCTCTCCTCCTCCAAAATAGCATGTAAATCGCCTCCAGAATAATGCTCCATTTAATGACTGATTTCCTATCAAATTAATGGAGTATGGAAGGGTTAAATAATAATCATACAGTGGGGAACTGTACCAAGTCTGACAGTCACCACCTGTGTTACCATATCAATAAATGCACTTTTGGTATGCACTGATGAGAATACTCTGACTCTGATGTACTTCTTCATAAAAACAAAACCATGCAAGCTAACAATGAAAAGAATTATACACAATCTGAAATTAATGTTTTATAAAATGTGCAAGTATTTACTGCTGCTCAAGGCAGACAAAGCCATCAAAAAGAAAAAAAATGTATGAGAAACTTGTCCAACGAACAGACATCCTAAAGTCCATTAACTATTAGGTGTATGGGGGATCTTGGGACGGTTTGTTCAATAGGAGCAGATGGTAAAGTAGAAATGCAAATAAAGTCTGAAATTCAGGGAATTGTAATATGCCACTCTTAGTTTCTTTGTTGTGTCAGATGCAACATAGTAATGTAAGAGGTCAAAATTAAAGGAGATTATATGAAGGTTTTAGAGATGATTTACATATAATCTGTACAGCTATTTATTAAGAATAAACATTTATAGGTGTGCGGGTCCATATCAGGGTTTTCAATTCAATTCTATTGGTCTACCTGTCTATTTTTGTGACAATATAGGACTATAATTCTATAATAGACCTTGATGTCAGGGATGGTGATGCCTCTGGAAGTTCCTTTATTTTCCAGGGTTGTTGTGGCTATCCTGGGTCTTTAGTTTGTCCATATAAAGTTGAGTATTGTTCTTTCAAGTTCTGTGAAGAATTGTGCTGGGATTTTGATGGGGATTGAATTGAATATGTAGATTACTTTTCACAAGATTGCCATTATTCCTACATTGATCCTATGTGTCCAAGAGCATGGGACATCTTTCCATTTTCTGGTGTCTTCTTTAATTTCTTTTCTAAAAGACTCAAAGTTCTTGTAATACAGGTTTTTCACTTGTTTGGTTAGCATTACCCCGAGGTATTTTATGTTGTTTGTGATAATTGTAACAGGTGATGTTCCTCTGATTTCTTTCTCAGCCCACTTACCATCTGTATATACTAGGGCTACTGTTTTTTTCACTTGACTCTTTGACAAAGAACCTAAACTTATACAGTAAAAGAAAAGAAAGCATTTCCAACAAATGGTGCTGGCAGAACTGTAAACAGACATGTAGAAGAATCAGTTTACCACAAGATACAACAATTCCACTCTTGAGCATATACCCAAAGAATGCAAATTCATACAACAAGGACATCTGTTCAACTATGTTCATAGCAGCAATATTTGTAATAGCCAGAACCTTGAAGAAACCTACATGCCCCTCAACTGAATAATGGTACAGAAAGTGTGGTATTTTTACACAGTGGAGTACTTCTCTGCAGAAAAAACAATGGAATCTTGAACTTCTCAAGCAAGTTGATGGAACTAGAAGAACCCATTCTGAATGAGGTAACCCAGTCAGAAAAAGACACACTTAGTATGCACTCACTCAAACATGGATTTTAGAAATAGAACAAAGGATTACGAGCCTACAATCCACACTGCCAGAGAAGCTAGGAAACCAGGAGGACCTTAAGAGATACACGCATGGGCTCCCAGAAAAGGGAAAAGGGACAAGAACTCCTGAGCTATTAGGGGGCATGGGGGAAGGGGAAAGGGAGTTAGGAGAAAGAGAAGGGGAGTAGAGGTGGGGAGAGGAGGACATGAAGTAGCAGGAAGATTGAGTCAAGGGAAGAATAGAGGAGAGAAGAAAAGAGATACCATAATAGAAGGAGCCATTATAGGTTTGAAGAGAAATCTGGCAGTACGGAAATGTCCAGAGAGCTATAAGTATGACCCCAACCAACAATAGTGGAGAGACTACCTGAAAAGCCCTTCTCTGATAATGAGATTCATGTCTACCTTATATGCCATCCTAGAGCCTTCATGCAGCAGCTGATGGAAGCAGAAGCAGACACCCACTGCTAAACACTGAGCTGAACCCCTGGAATCCTTTTGCAGAGAGGGAGGAGTGATGAGCACAGTAATCAAGACCAAGCTGTAGAGACCCACAGAAACAGCTGACCTGAACATGGGGGAGCTCATGGACCCCAGACTGATAACTGCGAAACTAGCAAAGGACTATTCCAGATCCCCTGAAAGTGGATGTCAGTTTGGAGGTCTGAGCAATCTATGGGGCCTCTGATAGTGACTCAGTATTCATCCCTAGTACACAAATGGACTTTGGAAGCCCAGTACATATAGAGGGATACTCTCTCAACCTAGTTACACTGGGGAGGATCTAGGCCCTGAGAAAGGTTATGGGATAAGTGGTTGTGGGGGGCAGGGGAGGAGGGGACAGAGAGGGATTTGGGATTGCCATGTAAAAGAAGCTTGTTTCTAAATTACATTTAAAAAAAGAAAAAAAGGAAGCAGAAAAAGCATTTATATATAAAATATAAGATAAATGTAACTATTTAAAATATGAAGATAGTGAGTGCTGCTCTAAGTTAATTAAAAGACAATTAGTTCTGTTATCATAAAAATTGATTCAAACATATGTTAGTCTGCATATTTTAATTGAGAGTATATATAAATGAGTATCTATTATCCAATCTTTTGATGCAAGAACCAGAGGTTCTCTTTAATTTTATTTCTGTGTACCTTTGTACACCTGTCAGAATATCTCAGAAGGAAAGCAAACTCACTTTAAAATTTCAGAAAATCAGTTACATAAAGAATAAAACAAGTTCTTCATTTAGAATTGTGTTAGGAGGACAGCTACACTAATATTTGTCTATATCTGTCCAAGGACATCAAGGTCAACTCCATTTACCATTCAATTCTTACAAGGGTTAGTACTAAATTTACTTGAGAATACATAATGAGAACAACACAACACATCCAGAGTCAATCAGACCAATATGTCTACCTGGGACTTCCTGACCTGGGCAGCTGAGTAAAAACACAGGCCTGTCGGGCACTGGTAATATGGTGAGAAAATATAGGTTTTGCTTTGGAGAGAGAGAAACAGAGAGAGAGAGAGAGAGAGAGAGAGAGAGAGAGAGAGAGAGAGAGAGAGAGAGAGAGAGAGAGAGAGAGAGAGAGAGAGAGAGAGAGAATAGTTCATGTCATGTGGAGAGAAATAGATCCAAAGAGGTGAGAGGTGAAGTCTGTGAGAAGTAACCTGAGGTGGGTGCCCTGTTTGCCCCCTGGGGCCATGATAATGTCCAGACCTGGGCTTCTACCAAGGGCCTTACCAAGGGCTGCCTATGGCCCTGCTGCAGCCATGGTCTCTGTTGATGTCCTTGGTTCCAGTTACCACAGAAGGCTGAGAGGATAGGGCTGCATAGAATTGGTCCAGCTCCTCACTGACTGCAACACTAGGGAGAAATTATCATGCCCATCACCAGCTGTAGCCCTCAGAAGAGCAGGCCCTGAACTTATCGTAGCTGAGCTGACCTTGTCAACAGGGGCATAGTTGAGCTGGCCTCAAGAAAGTGAACATGGGAAATCTGGCATATAGTGTCATGGAGAAGGGAGAAATGCCCCCCACACATACCTGTGGCAGGTGGAAATGCTGTCCCTGTGGTTCTGAGAGTGGAAGGGCTGTCCCTGACCCTAACCAGCTGCAGCACTAAGGAGAGTGGGCCCTGTACCTCATCTGGGCAGCATTGTAAAGCTGGCCCTGGTGGTGCAGGTATGGTGGCTGGCCCTGAAATCATGTAAGCAGGAAAACCAGTCATACCTCTAGATTCTTGATAGGGTTAACTAGCCAAGGTAGTGTTGGAGAGCTCCCACTCTTGATGAGGACTGAGGAGAGATGGCAGACTGAACAATCCAGCAAAAAGGCCCAGAATCAGGGCTATGAGTTGGCCCCCTCCAACATCCACCTGATCTAGGATCTGCTGGAGCATATGAGTACTGTAGATCCAAAGCTGAAAAATCTCCAAGACACAGAGCGATAACAGGCTATTCAAAAGGAATCCCAGTGAGGACCCAGTGTCAGTGGTATAACAGCACCCATGGGCCTTGAACCAGACCAATGACTCCTTGCAATGAACACTTGCAAGCAATGATCAATGAGATAAAGGGTATAATGTGTTACTTTTTGTGTGACATTACAGCTTCCACAGCAAGATTTTCCTTTTCTTTCTTTTAAATTTCATTTTATTTAGTTTTGGAGGGGAAGTTGCAAGAGCAGAGAGCCGATATGAAGGGATGAGAAGGTGCCTGGGCTCGAGACACATGAGGTGACAGTCGTAAAGCAAAAAGTCAAAAAAGACTACATAACTGAAACACGATATATACAAGGATATTATATGAATTTTATTCAGCCATAGAGAAAAATGAAATCTGGAGGAAAGTGGATAGAACCGGAAATCATCAGTGAGGCAACTCAGTGTCTCATATGTGCTTCCTATCCTCCAACTTACATATCTATATTCAGGATGAAAAACAGGGTGGCAAATCTTGGAAAACTAGAAAGGGGTCCATGATAGGAGAAAAGACAAGAGGTTTTAAGGAGGTTGGAGAAAACAGTACAACAAAACAGTATGATGGGGACATACTGGACACAAAGGGGTATGGCAAAAATGGGGAATTGAGATGATGAGAGATGGAGACCGCAACAAAATGAACTATGTGTGAAAACTCTGTATTACGGAAAAATCTAATTTTGAAACTAAAGTAAAACACTTTAAAAATCTATCTGCAAACATCCATCATGGAATGACAATTCATGAAAGGTATAAAGGTTAGTTTTTGCTTCCTTAAAAATCCAGTGTTTCTATCAGAAAATAGTTCAACAAGTACCATGCTGCTCTGATGTCTGGCCATTGTCCTCATTTGTGCTCAGTGTCTGGCAACTAGTGTGCATTTTAAATAGTGGTATGGGGGCAGGGAACACTGTGAATGGAGTCAGAATTTGGTGTGCCCCTTCACAGAAGGGTTTGTGTTCCTCTGACCAGCTTAAGTGACAGGGGATGGCATTTTATTATGGCTGGAGTTTCTTTGATATTGGAGTGTATTAAAATCAGTCCTTATATTTGTCTGTTGATTTCAAATTTTAAAAATTCAAAACTTGTGTAATTGTTTATGGATGGATGCATGGTGCATGCAACCCTGGTGACATCCTTTGGGGAAGAGGATAAGAAGTATTGCATCTCTGGGAAGCAAGCAGCCTGAGCGGAGTGCCCATCAAACTGACGCCTCATGAATTGCTGTGAGCCAGACCCAAACGACCTCCCCAGGGCCATGTTCTGGGTGTTAAAGTGCCAAGAGAACCTTGAGTGTGGAGATACACTGTAGGAAACACTTTAGGAGAATGATCAGTAATAAGAAAATACCCCAATCAAAGCATAGGAAACGGGGATCAAATACAAACCCAGGGTGGGGGCCCATGTTGCATTAGCAATTTGTGTAACATTAGCTGTCAGGGCTTTGGCCCATTACCCCAAAAGTTGGGTAGGCTGGCTGCCAGTTTCTCCTACAGGTGGCTGGGATGCTACATAAACAAAGCCAGGTATATTGTAAAAAATATTATTCCTTATGACAGTGCACAAACTTGGGCATTTCTAACTCCATCAACAATAGTTGAAGTGTTTTCACCGGAGGTAAGAAGTGTGTTTTCATGTGACTTTCCTTGTGTTTTACATGATGTAATGATATGCATCTCTAAAGGGAACCAACAGCACATTCCAGATGAGGAGTGTTCTCAGAAAAACCCATCACAAATTAAGAGGGATGCATTCCAATGCATTAGCTGAAAAGACAAATTTGAAACCACAGTGAGTAGTATATTGGACTACCAAAATGAATGGAATTATCAATTATTTGGTATTCCCAAGTAAACATTGCTCTCTTTATTGGACTTATTCTAATGTTAATGTAGCACCTAAAGAATAGGCATAATGTCAATTTGATCTTTCAGACTTAGATGAATAGACTCCATGGCTGATAAATTTAGTTTCAATCATTATACATTTCAGGTCTCAGGGATAAAGAAATAGCACTGGTAAGATCAGATTTGGTGCTGCATTCTAAACACCATAACGATTTATTACTGAGCTGCCTTGTAAAGATAACAGAAGCCCAAAAACATTGCTAAGCATCTCATCTATTAGGGCTATGAAATATGTGTACACTTTCATAAATGTTAATGAAACAGGATAGGTAAACAAATGTCACTGAGTATAAATTAAACAATAAAAAAGACAATAAAACCATAAGACTCTTCAATCATTGTCCATCCAAAACTACCTTTGCATTTTAGCAGAATTCTTCAATAAAGTAGAGGAGCTCTTATTGTTGCAGTATCCTTCTAACATTGATGGTGATATCACTGAATACCAGAGTAGCAGGTTGCATTATAAACCCCAATGAACAGGTCTATCATGCTACAAAAGACAGCCATTAATTACGTACGAAATACTAGATTTTAAGGTGTTGTCTGTGGAAGGAGAAGTGCCACCCTTAAATGAATAGTTTCCTCCGGTTGATCTGACCTCCTCCCACTTGAGATGTGAAGGTGATAAATCACTGGGGAGGCAGCAGCAGGGCTCCTCAATAATGGCAGCCCCTATCCACTGACAGTCAGCACAAGTGCAGATAACATGCACAAAGGCTTTCCTTTTGAGCTGAAAGGATGTAAATGCTCTGTAAGAATTTCTTAGAAAGGATATAGAATTTCTGGGTCATGCGGGTAATTGCTTCATCAACTGACAATGTAAAGAAGGGTTCCCAGAAAACATGACAATAAGACATCAGCTGTTGCCATAATGGTTTGAATTGAGAGTTTTTATGTCACTGCTGGAGCCATATTCTAGAAAAGTATGCAAGGATCACTGCAGAATTTATTACCCTTAGAAGGGGCAGGAAAAATGAACCAGTAGTCAAAGGATATGATTTTTGCTAAATTAACCTGTTGACAGAAGAATATAATTTTAAAATGGTAACTTAAATCTAGCGTTATTTAGCTTCTTATTTATGTAATCAAAGGCTTGACTACAATTATGTATTTTTTCATTTATTTTTTTTTCTTATAGTGCCTCTGCATGTGATAGCTTCACTGAAAAGGATATTATTAGCAAGGAGTAGTAAGATTTGACCTTGATATTTCAATCCATTAGAATTCCAGAAATTAAAAACAAAAGGAAAAACTTGTGTAAAAAAAAAACCTAATGTGAATTTAAGAAATTTGAGTGTGAGTCTCAGATTAAATCTTATGCAAGCAAAAATCAGCTATCCTTGGGGATCAGCATTCACACCTTTAGACAAAACTTCTTACTTTAAAAGAAGAATAAGAATCACTTGTATAACATTTCCTGTGGTCTTTTGGGACAATATTTGATAATAGTGTTTGTTGAGATGATATTATTTTATGCATCTTAAAATACTATTTGAACTTCCTTTATGGATTCCAACATTCAAGAACCTAAAATTCTCAACAGAAGAGACAATGAATATCAAAATAAAATATTAACTATTCATGTACATATGTAACAGGTATAAATAGTGTTAAATAAAGTGCTATCAGAGGTGAAAATGGAATCCATACAGTTTAGTTAATTTCTCCAAATGATCTTGCTTACCACAATGAGCCATGGAAGACTGATTCAAGTTTTTATGCTACTAAACACAAAGTCATATTCAATGATCACATTGGTTGACTGTCTTACTGTAACATCCTTGAAAGCCATAGTAATTCCAGCTTTATATAATTGGAAAGTTATCTTGAAGGTCAATTCACCTTCTTTGTTTGATCTACAGTATTGCTAAAAATATTGACTATTAATGTAGATTTTAATTTCAATATATAAAGTGATTAAATTGTAGTACCTGTATACCCCAAATGCTCCCTGAAGAAATTTCTCCTTGGAGAACGTGGTGTATTTTGCAAAATAAAATTGTCTAAAGGTATTTGTATCCATCTTTGCAATTTGTGATTTCTTCACAACTGCTTTAGATTTCAGTGTGTAGTGCTTCTTTGGGCACAAAAATGGCATTTTTTCATCAAAGTTTATGCATATTTTCCACTGACATAATAAACTGTATAAATATATACAGCACTGGCAAGTCTTAAGACAGAGCCCAAGATGGATCGGGCCATCCTTTCATGAACTTTCTATTCTTGATCATCACAACCCTCCCTTCTGCTCTGACCTTCCCAGAAGTCACCACCTGCCAAGAGCCCAACTCTTCATTTGCATAAATATCAAAAGAAGTGTCTTCAGTACCATCCCCCATGGCCACCACATAAAGCAGCTTCTGTCTTCAGGCAACCACTCCTAGCTGTGTAGACTGACCTTTCCTGCTCTCTGATAGTCTCATATTAACAATTGCAAAAAAGGTCTCCTTGTTACCGCAGCCAAACAAAGTAGATGCAGAAATATTTTCAGAGTCATTTTTAACCATGTTTGAAAATCAGCTGACCTGAACAAGGGGGAGCTCATAGACCCCAGACTGATAACTGGGAAAGCAGCATAGGACTGATCCAGACCCCCTGAATGTGGGTTTCAGTGAATAGGCCTTGGCAATCTATGGGGCCTTTAATAGTAGAGCAGTATTTATTCCTACATATGAATGGACTTTGCGAGCCCATTCTACATAGAGGGATACTCTGTCAATCTAGACACACCTGGGAGGGCCTAGGCCCTGCTCCAAATGATATGACAGACTTTGAGATCCCACATGGAAAGCTTCACCCTCCTTGGGGAGCAGAAAGGGAATGGGATAGATGGTTAGTGGGGGGGGGCGTCCAGGGGAGGAGGAGAGGGAGAGGGAACTGGGATTGATGTAAAATAAACTTGTTTCTAATTTAAATAAAAAATAGAAAAGAAAATCAAAGTACCCACCCCACAAAGAGAGATGCTCTCTCAGCCTGAACTCTTGAGAGAGGGCCTAGGCCCTGCCCTGAATGAAATGACTATGGACATCCCACATTGAGGGCCTCACCCTCCCTGGGGAAAGGAGTGGAGACTGGGGGGAGGATTGGTAGGAGGGTGTGGTAGGAGGGGAGGAAGAGGGAGCTGGGCTTGACATGTGAAGCAACCTTGTTTCTAATTTAAATTTAAAAATTAAAAAAATACAAAAAATCAAAGTACCATTTCCTAATCATTTATAATTTCTGGGCCTTCCATTTACACAAGGAAGGGCTGTAGGCATGCTTAGATTTGTCTTTTCCTTGTAAAAAGAAAGTAAGTTTCCTTATGCTTTCAGAGTCTCTTCATTAAATCATCATTATACACCTGGACATCGTTGAAATGAAGGTTTAACTGAATTCTATGCATTATATAAAATACATTAGCTACTTGTAAAGGCAAAATATTTTGCTTTAACATATATGTCGATCTAGTACTATTATTTTCTGTTATTGCACATATCTTAAACTTTGTGTGTCTTTTGCAAAATAATACCATTATTTGCTCTTAACATATTTATCTTAAGTATCTAAGTACTGTGCTTGGGGCGTATTTAATTTATGATAACATGAAATTTGAGTTACAAATTAGACACATAAAAATATATTGTTGAGCTTTTAGATCTATGTAGGTATTTACTTTGTGAATATATTTAAAAGTTCAAATATGATTCATTTAGTAAAAATATTAAAATGCAAATACACTGGCATTTGAGTATAATATAAATCAAATAATAGGCTTCTATTTTCTAGCATGTGCTTTATCCTTCACATGGACATCATATACTAAGTGTGTGTAATCAACATACTCATAAACAAATGTCTTACCTATTAATTCCTTCCTGTGAATTGTAGTTGCTATTATCTATTCCATAATGAATACTAATAATTTTAGCATCAAGTTAAAACACTTTCACTTCTGTCTCTTACGTGTTAGATGAAGAAAAAGTACTTCGGTCTCTCTAATCCTTATCTATATGCCTCTCAGGCTATCATTTATTACACATTGCCCCAAATGCATGTATAGAAAGTTGTCAAGGGTGGGAATATAGCACTGGCTTAGTGTGAGGCCCTAGATTCACACTATTTACTTGCTATTATCCATAGAAAAAGGTATTACAGACAATTCAGAAGAAATAATTAGTAATGTGTGTGTGTGTTGTGTGTGTGTGTGTGTGCGTGTATGTATTCTTAAAAGACAAACAATGTTTTTGTCTGCACCAATATTGATTTAAGAAATTAAAAAGTATCTTCTCATGGAATAGTTTGACCAAGAGTGAGACTGACTTAGAATTCTCTATTTCTCTGTGTCTTTCATCTCTCTGTAGTCTATGGTTGCTGGACTGTCTGAAACCTCTGTTGTGTTTGTCTCATCTGTTTCTGGTGTCTTTTGTGCCTAAGGCAAGTGCTTGTCCATGGTGCCTGTCTGTGGTGTGTCACCTATCCTTAACAAAGACTTTGCTCTGTATTTATTAAATAGTGTAGAAAACATCATATGGGAACAAATGACAGTAGCCTTTATGCAGAGCAAAATATTGCAAGGAAAGATAAATAGCACTCAAAACTGTACACAGATATTACCAACCTGTGTCTCTGTGTTACTTCCATCATATCCTATTTTCTTTTTTTCAATAAAGTTGCTTTCATCCTTTTGGCAAATGGTCACCAACATGCATATGTACATTATTCTGGGTGAGAGGTATGGAAGAATACATAACTGACAATTAAATTAGGCACTTTGTTATGTTATAAATGCTCAATGCATGGAAATTCCAAGTCATGGTATGGTTGGTTACATTGTTTTCTTTTTTAAATTAATTATAGTTTTATTTTACATATCAATCTCCCCATTCCCTCACCCACCCTTCCCCCCATGCCCTCCCCTGACGCCCCACAACCCACTGCCAGCCACTTCCCAAGGAGAGTGAGGCCTTCCACAGGGGATTATCAAAGTAGGTCCCATCATTTGGGGGTGGTCCTAGGCTGCAATAACGTTGTTTTCTTAAAGGCAGTTAAACTTAAAAAGTCTGAGTATATGGTAGGTAACAGGCTAGCACATAGTCTTAATGATTACAAGGCACTTTACTAACTTAGATTCAAGGTCCTGCAAAAGTTCAGTCTCTTTGAAGACAGGAGATGCTTTCAGAAAATTGTATTATCACACTTTCTGTAAAAGAGAAGGGAAACCTTGATAAAAATGATCCAGATACATTTTAGTGAGTTAAGTCAGCAGGTAGAAGGATTGGAGGCAGGTTCTGTGCATATAGGCAAGGCTTAATTAAAAACAGAGTGATTTACAAAAAGTAGTTGGAACCTAGAAAAGTGGGAAAGACCAACTTTCAATAATTAATTACTTGGATCTGCTCCTTTAATCAATAAAATTTCAGTGACAAAATGTGATGATACTTTGTTTATGATCTAAAAAATAAAGCTTACCTGAAGATCAGAGTGCAAAGCTAGCCACACTAGTCAGCCGTAGAGGCCAGGCAGTGGTGGTGCAAACCTTTAATAACAGCACTGGAGAGGAATATAAGACAGGAGGAGACAGGAGTCACTCAGTCTACAGTCATGCTGAGGACAGGATCAACCCCATGGATCTGAGCCTTGGTAGAGTTATGAACTCTATAGTGGTTGACTGCCTTGCTTTTCTGACCTTCAGGCAATCTTTATTTGTTAGATCATAAACAAAATATCACCATATTTTTAAATCCTTCTTTTTGATTTTAGACAAAAAAGGAGAAATGTAGTGACATTTTGTTTGTAATATAATAAGATTACAAAATAAGATTGCATGAAATCAGAATGCTGAGCTAAGCCACTAGTTAGCACATATTTAGTTAAGAGCTAAGCCACTAGTTATCCACACACACACACACACACACACACACACACACACAAAGCCACTAGTTAGTCATAGAGGACAGACAGCGGTGACCAAATCTTTAATCACAGCACTCCGAGACAGAGGCAAATGAATCTCTGTGAGTTCAAGGCACCCTGGGCTACATGAGAGTGAATCAGTCTAAAAGAGTCATACCTTTGATCCCAGTTCTTGGAATGACAAACCTTTAATCCCAGCACTAAGAGAAATATAAGGCAGGAGCTCAGTGCAATCTCAGGGCAGTGTGAGGTTTGGTGGAGAACGTTACAGTCTGTAATCATCTCAGGGCAAGACCACCCTAATTTGGTCTGTGCCTTGGTACAGACTTTCTATTGGCTTGACTGCTTTGCTTTTATAATCTTCAACTTGACCCCATTACCTGTCTCTGAATTTTTATTATTAAGAACAGTTAGAATTCGTGCTACAACAAAAGTTCTATGAACTTACTATACAATCAAGCAGGAAATGATTTTTTGTTTTTGTTGTTGTTGTTGCTTTTCAAGACAGGGTTTCTCTCTGGCTTTGGGGCTGTCCTGGAACTAACCCTTGTAAACCAGGCTGGTCTTGAACTCACAGAGGTCTGCCTGCCTCTGCCTCCCTAGTGCTGGGATTAAAGGTGTGCACCACCACTGCCCGGCCAGTAAATGATTTTTTTACATAAATCATTCAAGTACTTTCTCCCTGTCTTTGAACACATATATTTCAGGAGACATGTAAAGTCATTTTTATTTGAGTGAGAAGGAAAATATTATTGCATTTGAATCCCTGTCAGTGAAAACATCTCCTTCTTTAGGGAAGTTTATAGTGTAAAAGGAAACAATACCCTAGGAAATACTTGTAGAAAAATGAAGTTCATTATCAGGGCTCTAAGAGAAAGACAAAAGTAATATTATTCAATGTTTAGGAGGAAGAGGTCACACTACTCTACATAGTAGCATAGATTGAATAGAGTAGTTAAATATTATCAAGATAGCAAGGTGACTATTTTAGAGTATGAAGAAGGACACTAGGTCCCGATAAATGAGGCACAGCCTCTCACTGTTTTGGAGCATGAGGTATATAAAGGTCAGGAAATTGAAGTTCTAAATGATATTATGGATGTATTTAATTTTGTCATAGTAATTTTTCTTTATTCTCTAAGAAAGAGCCAGATAGACTTGCTCAAATGATTAATGGTCTGCATGCTAGAAATAATTAACTTGCTTGTGAGGTATGAATGATTTGAGGCAGGGCAAAATTTGAAGTTAAAGGCTGTTAATTGAGGGCAAGTCATGACTTTCTTACCTGCAGAAGTAAAAATGGAAAGATATTTCTCAAAAATATTTTACAATTAAGAATTTTGAGTATGGGAGCCAAGAAGATATGACAGCTAATCAATAGGACAGGGTCAAAGAGAGAATACAATAGAATTTTGAAAGCAGAGATCAGAAATAAGGTTGACAATGAATGGTACAGAAGCTTGAGAAGTCTACCTTTGGGAAGCTGAATAGGAAGGGTCTGTGAAAGGAAATGTCTATCTAGCATAAATACACATTGTTCATGTATCTGGCACATGCGCACACACACACATAGCATAGATTGCATAGATTAGTTAAATATTATCAAGATAACAAGGTGGCTATTTCAGGGTATGATGAAAGACACTTAGGTACCTATATGCCAGATATAGGAAAAGAAGAGGGAGAGAGGCTACAGGATGAGGTGAGTATAGGAGATTCAGGCATGGAGTATTAAACTTCATGCTGACAACTTATTTATTTCAGTGTATGAACTGTAAAACATCTTTGAACATCAAATGTTTCATGAACGTTTTGTAAGAGAGAAAAAAAGCAATGGCCCGTGGTATGTGTGAGCGAAATTTCTATCTTCCTTTGAGCTGCATTTGCTTAACTGCTCTTGAACACATCCCATGTTTCACAAGGTGGCAGATCTCCCAACACTGACTCAGTGAAGGACTGGGTGCTTTAGATCCTGACTTCCTGCCATGCTTGCAGGTTCCTCTTGTGTTTTGAAAGGTGTGTTTTCCCTATCACATTCATTTCATCATTACTGAAGCCTGATCAATCTAATTCCTGCTTTTCACTACTTTCAAAGCCCGAGGTGAAATGTAACGCAGGGTCAGATAAAGTGACCAAAGTTTATGAAGTTCCATTACTTTGAACACGTCATAACTTTTCACATTCATTTTATGCATAGATCTTTTGTAAATTTTGATCTCAAATGTTGTCATGTTATCATGAGGACGCATTAACCAGTGTATAAAAGTCAAGATGCTGCCATTTGGAGCTGTCAAGTGATAATTATCAGTGGGCATAATAGAAAGACTGATGTGGACATAATGGGGAGTAGAGGGACTTCACATATTACATATGGATATACACATCACACCCTGGTCTCTCAACTGCCTTTGTAGACATCAGTCTCACACAAAACACCAACTGTTCGCCTTCAGAGAAAATCCCGAAATCATTAAGGTTTCTAAATTATGTGCCCCACTTTTTCTAATTATCAATGTAGTGTCATCCTAGTATGTTAATTTACAATTCTGGGTAGTAACATTAACCCATTTCATTAACTACTTGATGCTCACTAAGTGTTATACTTTTATATTAGGTGTGTTATGTATGCATTTCTTTGAACCTATACTTTAAAAGAGTCTGTGCACAGACTATAGCTTATGAACATTAATAGTAGTTCATCTAAAGAAATAGGCTTTCAGTCATGGTTCATATGCCCTCAAATCCATTTGATTACCCTACCAGAAGGTCAATTCCATAGTCCTTTACAGGTACACTTGAAGCCATAGAGAAAGATACTTGACTCTGGATCCAAGGTTAGGCAGTACTCTGTAGATGCGTTCAGAACACATTTATTTTTGTTGCTGTTTTAGTAATTGAAAGGTCGTCACGACAAGTGTACATGTTTTGTTTCATATTTTAGACATAAGCAATATGCTATAGGCAAAATACAGAATATATTTTATAGTAAAATGTGCTATGAATATTTTGAAAGAGGAAAGGGCACTGAAATCCAAGGTTGGAGGAACAATCTCTTTAGAGTTAAACTCATGAATAAGAATTAATTTCATGTTTAACATGGTTTCACTCTGCATTGCATCCTGATGGATGCCACATGGCTGACTGCATTTTGTTTTCATTATTTTATTTTACATCTATTTACATTTTAAGATTAGTTTTTTCCCCATACTTGAAGAAATGGATGGTAAACTTTAAGACATATATTCTAAAGGGATTTTCAAAATCTTGTATGAGTTTTCTTCTAGTAAAATAAAAAATGCTCATTTTTTCACAAGAATAAATATGTACCTGTGTATTTGATGCTTGTTAAACAATCTCATCATTTTAACAGATAAAACCAAGTCTTTTAGAGAATTTCTAAAGACACTTCTAAATCCTTGAATAGTTGATTAATTTTTTTAACTTTTTTATTACTTTAATTTTAAATAGCTTGCTTCACATGTCAATCCCAGTTCCCTCTCCCTCCCCTCCTCCCACAATCACCCCCACCATCCACCCCAGCCTCCTACCCTATCCCCACTTACTTCCACATAGGGGATATCCAGAGTCTATCATTTTGCTCAGAGCAAGGTCCAGGCACTCCCACTAAGAGTCAAGGTGGAGAGAGCATCCCTTTTTGTGTTATGGACACACAAAGTCCATGTGTATGCCAGGAATAAACACTGATCCCTGATAGGTTGCCCAGGCCTCCTCACTGAGTCTCACACTCAGGGGATCTGGATCAGTCCCATGCTGGCCTCCCAGCTGTCGGTCTGGGGTCCAAGAGCTCCCCTTTGTTCAGATCAGCTATCTTTGCTGATTTTGCCAGCCCATTCTTTGCCATTTTGCTCATTGCTCCTCTCTGTGTGTCACTGGGTTCCATGGGTTCAATTCAGTGTTTAACTGTGGGTGTTTGCCTCTGCTTCCATCAGTCACTGATGGTTCTTGTGTTCCCCCATGATTTTCTCTCTCTTCCTCTTCTCCCCCTCTCTTCTTCCCAGCTCCCACTCCACGCCAAACCTCGCCGTGTTCACTATCTGTTCAGGAAATCTTGCCTCATTCCTCTTCTCTGGGGTACCCTGCATATCGCTCTTAGGTTCTTTCCTGTTTCCCAAACTCTCTGTCAGTGGAAGTGCAGACTGGCACTATCCTGATCCATGTCTAAAATCCATATATGAGTGAGTACACACCCTGTTTGTCCTTTTGTGACTGGGTTACCTTACTCAGGATGGTTTCTTCCAGTGCCATCCATTTACCTGGGAATTTCAAGATTCCATTGTTTTCTTTCTGCTGACTGCATTTTGTTTTCATTATTTTATTTTACATCTATTTACATTTTAAGATTAGTTTTTCCCCCATACTTGAAGAAATGGATGGTAAACAATGTCTCCATTGTTTAAATGTACCACATTTTCTCTCTCCACTCTTCAGTTGAGGGGCATCTAGGTTGCTTCCAGGTTCTGGCTATTACAAATAATGCTGCTATGAACATAGTGGAACAGATGTCCTTGTTGTATGAATTTGATCTTTGGATATATGCCTAAGAGGGAAATTGATGGCTCTTGTGGTAGATTGATTCCCATTTTCCTGAATAATCTTCATACCGATTTCCAAAGTGGCTGTACCAATTGGCACTATTTTTAAAGATTTGTTTATTGCATTATTTTATGTGTATGTTTGCCTGAATGTATGTGTGTGCGTCATAGTCATGCTTGATGCACGCGGAGGTCAATAGAGAGCAAATGCAGTGAGAATAGAGTTACAGATGACCATGAGCCATCATGTGGATGCTGGGAATCAAACATGGGTGTACTCTGAAAGAGCAACCAGTGCTATTAACTGCTGAACCAACTCTTTAGCCCTATTTAATTTTAAGCACATATTTCAATATTATTTTAGATTTCTATATTATGTGCCTCACTTTTTCTATAATTTTAAATTTTAGTTAAACATTTTATAGTACAATATTGCAACGTGCTCTTCCTAATTCCATTAAATTTAAAATTTGATTCAACCTACCCTAAGTACACAAGAATACCACAACAAAATAGGGGACTTCAAGAGAAGAATTTAGTTCATGCCTTCAAAGCCATAACAGCAAAAGCAGATTCCCTCACTAGTTGCAGAAAATGTACTGAGTCTGTTCTCCACATTGCATATCTCAACATCCCCTTACCCAGCTTCATCTCTTTGGTAATGTCAATCACTTGTCTGGCATACCAGTTGGAAAATTTTTCACATGTGTTTTCATTAGCTTCTAAAATTCTTACTTCAATCAGTTTAAAATACGTCAACAAATTCTGTTTCCAAACAGAAGGATATATGGTATAATTAGGGATCTCATTAGCTTGGAACAGATCCTAAAAGAAAGACCTTTCTTATCATTACTAGTGAACAGATCTTATAGTTATTGGAAGGCTTGTTAGTATTGAAATTTTTCTGCTGTTTATTAAATATAAATATTAAACTTAGTTCTTCTTTTAAATTTATTTATTTTTATCTTATGTGCATTGGTGTTTTGTCATGGGTGTCTGATCACCTGGAACAGAAACTACAGACAGTTATGAGCTTCCATGTGGTTATTGGGAATTGAACCCGGGTCCTCTGAAAGAATAGTCAGTACTCTTAACCACTGAGCCATGTCTCCATCTCCTAAACTTAGTTCTTAATAAACCAGTAAAGAATTTGATGGCCTTTCACATTAATAGAGCATGAAACTGCATTTGGTGGTCCATAGCTGCTCATCCTGTTAATTTGGTATTTGTTATACATCATGTTAGTATTCTGATCCCCAAAAGATTTCCAGAAAGCATAGTGACGGAATGTATACGTTTAAAATGTGTTTATAGAAATACTGTATTTAATAACTTATTGCCACTATTTAGCTGTTTTGAACTTTCCATTCCTTTACTGTGAATGTTGGTGTCTTTACATTTCTAAGTTTATGATCAGTGGAAAAGAGACCAAGATGGGATATTGCTGCTTTTAAGGAAAGTGAAATCAAATGTCCTAAAAGAAGGTAACACAGAAGAGGAATGACAAATGCTTTCTAAGAAAGATGCTTGTGATGAGCTCATGTTAGTAAAAACTGAATGCCTAAAAATTTTGCCAAATATTCTCAGTGGCAACTCACGAATCTGAAGGATTTTTGTATGTTGAACAAACACTACATGCCTAGGATGAAGCCTATTTGATCATGGTGGATGAGTTTTCTGATGTGTTCTTGGATCTGATTTAATAGTATTTTATTGAGTATTTTTGCATCAGTGTTCATGAGGGATGTTGGTGTAAAGTTCTCTATCTTAGTTGTGTCTTTGTGTGGCTTGGGTATCAAGATTGTTGAAGCCTCATAAAAAGAGTTTGGCAAAGATCCTTCTGCTCCTATTGCGTGGAATACTTTGAGGAAAATTGGTATAAGCTGTTCTTTGAATTTCTGGTAGAATTCTGTACGGAAGCCATCTGGCCCTGGGATTGTTTTTAGTTGGGAGACTTTGGATGACTGCTTCTATTTCCTTAGAGTTTATAGGCCTGTTTAAATTGCTTATCTGTTCTTGATTTAATTTTGGCAAGTGACATCTATCCAGAAAATTGTCCATTTCCTTTAGATTTTCAAATTGTGTATTATCCATTGTTTTCTTTTCCCTTTTCCTTCCTGGCCTGGTGACAGATTACTTGTCTTTTCACCTGGAGTTTTAGGGTGCACTTAACTAGAAATACAGTGCTTAGCATGTGAAATAACACTAGCCTCAGGAGCACAAGAGTAAACGCAGAAATGAGTTGGATGCCTTTGAAGTGGGACCAGGAGCATTGCTGCTCAGCCCTGGCATGTCATGGCTGTGCTCAGCATCTGTGCCCAAAATTACTGTTTTTTTTTTCATTATGAAGCAGAAGCTAGGATGGTCATAGGGAATTATTCTTAGATGACTGAAAAGGTGGCTTACAATACATGAGACCCTCCAGGCAAGGAGTATTTGTGTCTCGTGATTCCCTAGTCAGTGATATTTCTTTGGCCCATGGAAGATAATGCAAAGGGAAACTAATTCCAGCAGTACTCACACACTTCTCAAGGTCCGTGTGGTGTGAAGAAAGCATCCATCCACACTGCACTGATCCTTGATCCAGCTTCGCCGTGCGGGAGTCACAACCTATTTAGAGTATCAGTGCAATCACTGTCTACCTCCATATATTGAATGCAAAGGGCAGAAAGGGAATCATTAGGGTGCAAAAAAAATCAATTCTGGGCATCTGTCTGCATGCAGACCTTAGGCCAAAACAGATTGAGTACTGAAAAGTAGACAAAAGGGAAATCCTGGATTGCATTGCATAGCTCCTATTATGTGACTAATGAACCTTTCATTTTGAATCAGTGTGTTTTACAGCTGCACCTAATCATTGTTTCTGAGACCTAAAAATTATGATGTGTGGCAGAAGTTTCAGATGAGGTGAGGCGTGATGGACTGTCATTGTCAAATTATTAATAGAAAAGTTCATTTTCTATTAGTATTATAAAATGTGATATTTTATTCACTGCTCCCTTTTGAACTCTGCCTCCAGCTGCCAAAATCAACTACATCATTCAATGACACACAACTTTTCAAAAAGTAGGTTATTTGACAATCTAACTATTAACTTTTAACTCTTATTTTTGTGGACACTTTCCCAAATATTTTTATACATATTATTATTGTGTTTATTGTTGAATGAAGGTCTCACTATGTATCTTTAACTGGCCAAAAACTTCTTATGTAGACCATGATGTCCTCAAACTCATGCAGATATGCATGAGTCTTCCTCTTGAATGCTGGTATTAAAAGCATATACCACCATATCTGGCCATAAGTATTAGTTTTTAGTAATGTTAAAGTGTTACCAAACTTCTGTTGACAGCTACAGTGGAAAGGATTCAATTTAGAAAGCATTTATTCTATTGGCCATATTGATAAAATTTGTTCTATGGTTGATGTTCAATCTATTTGCAACAATGCAAACTGTAAAATTTGCATCATAACATTAATTATCCATCCTTTATAAATAAGATCTTGAGATTCAGACACTGACATTTCTTTCTTTTAAAAGATCCCATTACACAAACATGAACATGGACTCTAACAATTCATAAATCTAATTCTAGTACTATTTGTTAATTGTAAAGTTCACCCACCAAAATTAATACAGTGACAAAAGTATACAAGAGTATTAAGTAGGCACATGCATATCTATTTTGTGCTCAGATGTAATGGAAAATATCTCATGACCATTTTCATATGTAAAAATAAGAACATTTAAATCTATAACAGTTTCTTTTTATGAGATGGTTCGAAGAGAGGGAAGGGGAAGTGAAAGTGATGTAATTATATTATAATCTCAAAAATAAGAGAAATAACTTAAATAAAATTTAAAATAAAAAATCATATAAAATTCAATGATAAATTCTATTTTTTCTGATTTTATATAACCCTTTTCACATTTTACTTTGTGATCCTGATTCTAAACTAAGGCAAACTTTCTTAATACAATGAGGGAGTGGCGTATTTTATGAGTTTCTTCCACTCAAAGTCAAACAAGTTAAGTATTTAAAATTTAAACAGTAAAATCATTTAGAAAAAAATTATTTCTGAAGATATGTGTGTAGACTTTGTCAAAAGGAATGAAGCCAAGGCTTGAAGAAACTGATTCATATGTCTGGTTAGTAGAAGATACACCTCGATTTTAAGAAGAAAATGTTAATTTCCATTATATTTCTTCTTTACATGCCTAGTTAAGGCACAAACCTATATATCCCTTAGAAATTGAAGCGGATTCATTTTTAATTATTACCTGTTCTGTTTAAACTTCAGTATTAGACATTAAATGCTGTAATTTCACCATCATTTCATTACAATAGAGGAATGTGGAGGATACCAAATACATTTGAAAGCATTTCTCTCCCTATGGCTCTTTCTTAGGTGTATTGACGATTACTTCTTGTTTCACAAAGAATTGATGCAAGCTTAAGCAGCTTGCCTTTCCTACTTTTTATTTGCTCTTCCTTTTGAAGAGTTCCTTTGGGATGCGTTGTATTGGCCTGCATACTAGCATATGCTCCACATACAGACAATTTCTTTCAAGCATACCTTCATGTACTATGACCATATTAACTACACCTATCTCTTCTGTCTAGTCTTCTGCATTTTTTCTTTACATGTGGTCTACCAGAAAGTTTACTTTAGAGGTTAAAAAATAAAAGTGGCCAGGCTGATTCCTTAACTCAGTTTGGGAAGAAATTCTCCATGGTGCTGCTGCTGACCACACTCAGTGTCTATATCAGGCTTAACCAATGGATTTTCACTGTTGCATATATTGTATACAATCTCCTTGGTTTTGTACTGGTGTGGTCAATCCAGTATTTATGACAATTGTCTAAAAGTAACTATTTCTCTAAAATGCAAAATTTTCCATTTTAAAGCTTAAATGTTCCCAACAAGTCAAAAACAAAACCCCTTTGTCCTGCTTAGAATGAAAGTGGTATATTAAGTTAGAATATGAATTGCATGTATATATACTGGTTTATATCTTATGTATTTTCTCTTTTTCTGAAATAAGTTTTGCCTAAGTTTTGGCCCACAGTATCATTCTATATAACTAGCTTTATATCACTGAGTCAGTATAAAGCTAGTAGTTATCAAAAGAGATCAAAGGGAAATTAAATTAGACACTTCTAATACTGTGCTGCATAGAGCATACTTGGATGCAGGAAGACTGTGCTATATTAGATTCTGTTCAAAAAAATTGTTATGACTTGAACATGATACTCATCATCCTTATTATATCACCTCCTACTAAAGGACACTTTCATTCTTCCACACACCTGGACAACAGTCGCTCTCTACATCATGTGTCTCATGTTTTATCCCTTCACAAGTCATTTGGTCTCAATATTTAGACATCTCCCAGCCTGTAGCTCAATACTACTTGCAATTCTGTCATCACTATTTGGACCTGCCACCATCTCTGTCTTCTAATTGTTTTTGGTTCTTTATTAGTTAATTTTAGAATCCATTCACAGTATGTACTACAGCTACAGTGCACAAAAACCCTCAAGTGTCTTTTCCCACTCAAAATATGGTCTTTATAATGATATCCAATGTCTCTATAGTCTGAATCAATTACGTTCTGTGTATCCCAACTTCTTGCTTTTTTTTCCCTTCAATATCATGGATCTCCTTGTTAAGAATAAAGCACAAAGTCCTAAATACTTTTCTATTTTTTTGATGCAACCATAGAGCATTTTATTTTTATTTTTATTATTATTTTCATTTTAAATAGCTTGTTTTACATGTCAATCCCAGTTCCCTCTCCCTCCCCTCCTTCCGTCCCCCCTTCCATCCCCGAAAGCCTCCCACCCTATCGCCAATTCCTTCCACATAGGGCATGTCTAGAGTCTGTCATTTCACACAGGGCAGCCTCCAGGCACTCCCCTAAGAGTCCAGGCTGAGAGAGCATCCCTCTTTGTGTTATGGACACACCATGTCTGTTTGTACGCCAGGGATAAACACTGATCCACTGCTCAGGGCCCCATAGGTTGTCCAGGCCTCCTCACTGACTCTCACATTCAGGGGGTCTGGATCAGTCCCATACTGGCCTCCCAGCTGTCGGTCTGGGGTCCAAGAGCTCTCCCCTGTTCAGATCAGGTATCTCTGCTGGTTTTGCCAGGCCAGTCTTTGCCAATTTGCTCACAGCTCCTCTCTCTCTGTCACTGGGTTCCTTGGGTTCATTCAGTTCAGTGTTTAACTGTGGGTGTTTGCCTCTGCTTCCATCAGTCACTGGATGAAGGCTCCAGGATGGTTATAGACATCAAGTTCACTATCAGGAATGGGCCTTCAAGGTGTTCTTTTCACTATTGCTTAGCTTGCCAATTGGTGTCATCCCTTTAGATCACTAGAGGTCACACTGGTGCCTGATCTCTTTTCTAACATGATTCCCTATTCCCCCTATCCTACCCCCCCATCTCCCTGTTCCCCATGACCTAATCTATCTTCTTCTTCTCCCCCTCTCTTCTTCCAAGCTCCCACTCCCCCCAACCCCTCACTGTGTTCCCAATATGTTTAGAATATCTTGCCTCATTCCTCTTCTCTTGGGTTCCATGCATATCTCTAAGGTTCTTTCCTGTTTCCCAAACTCTCTGTCAGTGGAAGTGCAGACTGGCACTATCTTGATCCATGTCTACAATCCATATATGAGTGAGTATATACCATGTTTGCCCTTTTGTGATTGGGTTACCTCACTCAGGATAGTTTCTTCCAGTGCCATCCATTTACCTGCGAATTTCATGATTCCATTTTTTTTTCCTGCTGAGTAGTACTCCATTGTTTAAATGTACCATATTTTCTCTGTCCACTCTTCAGTTGAGGGGCATCTAGGTTGCTTCCAGGTTCTGGCTATTACAAATAATGCTGTTATGAACATAGTGGAACAGATGTCTTTGAATTTGCCTCTTTTGGATATATGTCTAAGAGTGGAATTGCTGGATCATGTGGTAGATTGATTCTCATTTTCCTGAGGAATCTCCATACTGATTTCCAAAGTGGCTGTACGAGTTGGCACTCCCATCAGCAGTGGAGGAGTGTTTCCCCTCCCTCCACATCCTCTCCAGCATAAATTGTCTTTGGTGTTTTTGATTTTAGCCATTCTGACAGGAGTAAGATGGTATCTCAAAGTTGTTTTGATTTGCATTTTCCTGATGGCTAAGGATGTTGAGCACTTTCTTAAGTGTCACTTGGCAATTTAAATTTGCTCTATTGAGAATTCTCTATTTAGTTCTAACCCCACCTTTTAATTGGATCCTTTGGTGTTTTGGAGACTTGCTTCTTGAATTCTTTGTAAATTTTGGAGATCAGTCCTCTGTCAGATGTGGGGTTAGTGAATATCTTTTCCCATTGTGTGGACTGCCTTTTTGTCTTGTTGACTGTGTCCTACTTACTTTTCTGAATTTGGAAATTGTTAAGTGCTCTTGTTAAATTCTCTTCCTGATATAGCACAGAGGTATTTCCTTTTCTACTTTAAATCCTCACTCCAACACTGGGGGTACAGCTATAAATAAAACTGTAATTCTAACCAAGCAAACAGAAGATTAAAAATGACATTACCCATTTGCTGTGTCTATTTTTCTAAGTATTTATTACTACCTAACATACACTTTAATGCCCATTTTTGTCTGGTCTATTATCTTCTTTCTTAAACTACGTTATTCCTCATTTTCATGGTGTTTATATAATAGCTGCTAGGCAGTAAGTAGTCATTTAACTTGCTGAAAGAAAGAACTGAATTATATCTCTAAGTAAGTATTGTGGGGGCACCCACCAATAGTCTCAGCCTTCAGGAAGGTTGAGGGAAGATGGCTGCTTTTAACATGGGACAGCACAGGCTACAATAGGAGTTTAAGCTACCCTCGGCTACATTGTGAGGTTACTAGCAGTGAAACCAGGACCTGTTCCTGATGCATGAGCTGACTCTTTGGAACATATTCCCTATGGTGGAATGCCTTGTTCAGCCTTGATGCAGTGAGGAGGAGCTTGGTTCTGCCTCAACTTGATGGTACCATTCTTTCTTGATATCCATGGGAAGCATTACCCCATCTGACTGGAAAAAGAGGAGGAATGGATGGGGGAAATAGAAGGGAGGTGCGGGGAGGAAACAGGAAGAAAGGAGGGCAGAGAAACTGTGCTTAGTAGGTAAAATAAATATAAAAATTAATTTAAAAAGAAACAAAAACTCAAAGTAAAAGAAGAAAAATAAGAGAAGAGAGGAAACAAGAGGAGAGATAGTAGATAGATAGATAGATAGATAGATAGATAGATCCATGTTTAAAAACTGATGGGAAAGGTGATGAAGGCTACAGCATACCCAGATTCCCAAGAAAATGCATACAAATGGCTAGAGAAATTGTCATTATGTTAAGGTGTGTAGTAAAATTCCAGCAATGAAAATTTATTTTATCTAAAGACTATTTAATGGTTGAATTACAAGATAATGACAGATGCTAAGGATAAAGGTCAAGAGGGGAAATCGTTTGTGGGAAAATTTGACTATTTCTTGGCAAAGAATGGTTGTGTAAACTGAGTGCCATAATAAAGTATGACTTCTGGGGTTGTTGTGACAGATCTATTAAAGTTGTGTTGATTTAGAAGTGCTTATCTACATACTTAAGGGAATTTTCAAGAAACACTAATCTCATCTCTTGAAATCATGACGGATATGACAAAAGCATATTGAAGCTGAGACAAAAGCAGTGGCTGTGGTTATAGATATGAGATTTTATCTTAATCTGTATGATAAGAAGACAAATTACAGTTAAAGGAGAAAATGACGCTTATTCAATAAAGTTTACTTAACAACTACTATGTTAGTGTGTGTGTTTTTAAGATATACCAAGGAGACATGTTCTCTACCATTTGGTATTTAATTCTCTGGTGATAGCAAAGAGATATGAAATCAGCATGTATAATTTCTAGGAGAGCAGAGTTTTCAAGGTAAATATTTAGGATGGACAACATAGAGCACACATACTTTGTCATGTAAGCTGAGATACCGTCCTAGATCTAAGGAATAAAGTAAAAGATGAGAGCTATGGGAGAGAAATTCCATCCTTTAGGAGTATCACTGTTGACAACAGCCTTAGGGATCCAGGATTTACATCTGAACGTCAAATTCACGTTGATGATGATCCAGTATCTTGGTAAGAAAACAAAAAAGTGTGCTCAAGATTCATGCCTGACGGAAACTCAGAAAAAACTATTGGGACAGTGAATGAGTATGCTTCCAGATAATAGGGTTAACTGAGTGGAGAAGTAATTGAAAAAAACTTCATAGAAAACCTGGGCTCAGTTAAAGCAGGAAGATGGAAGCTCTGTAAAACAAAAAGAGAACAGAGTTGTAAGGAATTTTCAGGTCTCATAGGTGATTCAATGACAGTGACTAAGCTTTGAAGGGTCAAAGATAGGGCAGTTGGCCGTTTATGGATGTAAGACAAACACGTTTCACCCATGCATACAAACGTGAGTACTGCTTGCACAGGAGACTTACTGTCCAGTGCTTTTCTCAATAGAAGCTATACATGTCCTCACTGAGTAGAGTAATAAATATTGTGACGCTTTCACTGATGTCCTTTTTACTTTTCACAATTGGTCCCATTTTCAATGGTGACATTTGACTCAAGCATTAAACTTTAACGGGGATTTACACTGAAATCGAAAGTTATAAATTCTTAAACTTTATCTTGATTTAATTAATCGGAACAAGATCAAGGTCAAATAGGCATCCAAGTGATACATCACTTTTAAGCCTGCTTTAAAGTGCTATCAGTCACACTTAAATATTTTGCATATTTTTAATTTATTTGATGTGTATGTGGACTTGTGTCTCCATGAGTTTTTGTGCAACAATTGTGTGTAGACTCATGGGAGCTAGAGGACGATATCAGCTCTTCTGTGTCTAGAGTTACAAGCAAATGTGAGTTGCCAGGCATGGCTGCTGGGAACCAAACCAAAGACCTCTATGCCAGCAAGAAGTAAATACCATTTTCTTCCTTTCATTAGATGTTTTTAAATTGTTCTCTCATACAGCGCATTCCAACTGCAGATTCTCTTCCCTTCACTCCTCCCAGTAATAACATCCCCTCTCCCCAAGATCTACTCCTCCTCCATTTCCTTCAGAAAAGAGCAGGCCTCATTGCTCCTTGACATAACAAGACACTATAAGGGTAGGCACAGACCTTCATATCAAGGCTGGAACAGGCAACCCAGAAGAAGAAAATGAATGTAAAGGGCAGACAAAAGAGTCAGAGACAGACAGCTCACTCCCAGTATCAGGAGTCCTTCAGGAACCCCAAGCTTACAACCACAGCATGTGTGAATAAGACCTAGAACAGTTCCATGTGGGATCTGTGATTGCTGCTTCAGTTCTGTAAGCCCATATGAGCCCTGATTAGTTGGTTCTGGGGGCCATGTTCTCTTAGTGGTCTCTACATCTCTGCCTCCTACAATCCTTCCTCCCACTCTTCATCTGGGTTCCCTGAGCTCTGCCCAATATTTGAGTATGGGTATCTGCACTAGCTCCCATCAGCTGCTGGAGGAAGCCTCTCTGATGACAACTGGGATAGGCAGTGAACTATGAGTATAGCAGAATATCATAGGAATCATTTCTTTTCAATATATATTATTTATATTAGAAACATGTATTAGGAATCATTTTAATGACTTTTTGGCTAGTCATGCTTGGTTCTACCCTAGGTCTCTGGCCATCCAGCTTCTGGTTCCTGGCCATTCATGTAGTGTGTGGCATGGTCTCCTTCTCATGCTAAGGACCTCAAGTTAAATCAGCCTTAGATTGGCCATCCTTGCAAGTTCTGAGTTATTGCCCCAGCATGTCTTGCAGCCAGGACAGCAATAAGCAGTCTTAAGCACTGATCCATCTCTCCATCGCATCTGTTAGTCATGTTTTAAAGGGACCATGTATTGTGTGAATATTTCTTATCAGTTAACTCTTTGATCAATCCCTTTTCCCAGTTTAATGCATTTGGTAATTTACTACTATATCGGGACTTATTGATTAAAGCAACTAGCTACAGATGAATGACTAAAGGAAACAAAGGTAGATATTTATCACAGTTGTGATGACCATTTCATGATAAACACAGATTGAATGTATTACATGCTAGTCCTGTGGAATATTTAAAAACTATTGAGTGTACCATCATTTAATCTGCAAATATTTTAAAGGACACTATCAAATATGAGAATACATAATTAGTTTAGGTTCTCATTAACAGAGCTGTTGCATTCCTAATATGAAAATCATAGCTCAAATACTGTTTCTGTATGAAATGATACACCATGTTTGTATGTGTGTGTGTGTGTGTGTGTGTGTGTGTTGCAGTTGGAGAGTGGATAGGTAACTGGTTACATACATAGTCTGATTTTGTTTTTGAAGACTATGAAAAGAATGATTTCCAGGGCCACTGATGAATTCTAAGTAATCAATGCCCAAATTTCAGAGATTGATGAGAGAAAAGTAGGAAAGAGGGCATCCAACCTTAGGGAAACCTGGTTGTGGGTAGGAACGCAAAGGTTTGGTTGTGTTTACCCATCACCGGCTACATGTTTCCAATATCACCCCCTAATGTACATGATGTCATTCTTGTTTATCCATTCATCACTAACTTTTAACATGGCTAAGAGGATGACGCAGACAGGATTCTAGGGCTGGAAAGAGTCAGTCCAGAAGCCAAGGAAGCCTAAGGGATTGGCACCTGCCCCCAGGTATACACAAATTGCAAATGCAGAAAATGATGATAAACATTTCAGCAACAAAATTTTAAAAAGCATGAAATCAGACTAAAGAGAAAATTGTGTGGAATGAAAATTAGCTTCCTCTTCCATTCAGTGGTTAAGTAGGCAAGAAGGCATGGTGTTAATTCCCTTATTGACAGCTCATCAAATTTGTATGAGTTCACCTGATTGTATAGAACCGTAGTCATTTCACTTTTGCTACCCAAAGGTACAGGTTTCCTCCCTGCATTTTCCATTTATTTATTTGTTTATTTATTTATCTTTTATTTCTTATTTCAATGAAAATATTGCTCTTTTTCATATAGTTATAGTAACAAAAATGTAATACAACCTCCATTTTTTCCAAAATATTCTTGGTATACACGTCCACAATTACTATTATTTTGTTCTTTGAAAACTCTGGGGATGAGGAAGGAGGGAGGTATTATCTCAGGTTTTGTAGGGGATTGTTTTGTTGTTGCTGTTTCCTGTTGCTGTGGTTTAAGATACTCAGAGAAAGCAACTTGGAGAAAGAGGTTACTTGGCTCACAGTTTCAGGTTAGAGTCCATCATGGTGATGAGGTCACAGGAGTTAGAGCCTGTGGGAGGTGGCCATATGACATCCAGGGTTAGAAATAGAGCGGTGAAGGATGCATGCTCAGCTGAGTGTGTTCACTTACATAGCCTAGGTGTTGCTTAGTAACAGCATCCCTATTGGTCAGTGTGTCTTCCACCTCAATTAACATATTCAAGATACTTCCCCACATACATATCCAAAGGCAACAGAATCTAGATTATCCATCACAGAAACTCCCTTATGAATTGATTTCACATGTGTAAAACTAAAAATTGAAACTATCTACCAGACAGGGTATAACATGTAACCTATAACACAATATTGCTACTTTAGCAGAATGAGAGTTCTGTAGAAACTTGCTATATATCTCTGATACGTGTCATATTATATTCCAGCTAAGCAGCAAAAGTAAGAATTATTATTTTTAACGTAAGTTGTATTTAGTTTCAAACAGAGGGTATAGATTAACACAACAATTTTCATGCTATCATTGATAAACAGAAAAGATAAGAGATAAATTAACATTTTTCTTCATACAGCATTCTAACTTGTTTAACCACTTTAGCAGTTAAACAAGCTGGTCAAATTCACTTAAAACAGGAAGTTTAAAATCATTTTTAAATAATCTTCAAGATTACTTTTCTACACTTCTTAAAACATGTTATATTATTTCAGAAAATCAAATTGTTTTCAGTTTGTTTTGAAGTGTCCTTGTAGAATTATCCTCTACCTGTTACAACATGAGCCCCTCCATTCAGTTACAAAAGGAGCCCTGGAAGACATAATAAGGTGTTTCTTTTCTTCTAAAAGGAAACAAATGGATTTTTCCAAAATGGAATTTAATTTGCATGACTTCAACTATAATGATCCACTAATTTTGAACACAGTTGTGAACGCTTACTTTTCTTTGCCTGACTAATGAGCGAATTGAATTCCTGAGCCAATATTTTATTGACCTTAAAGAGTCAAGTTATTCAAGCACCTTTTTTTCAATGAAAGCATGAAACAACTACAAGTTATGATCTTTCCTATGGCTTGAACACTAGGAAAATATTGGAGGTTTCTAGACGATTACAGGAACAGTTTATATCTACAATAATCTTCTACCCACACCAATCATGTATGAACTTTTACTTAAAAGTGAAATTTGATGTTAAAAGCAAGTACAAAATATGCAAGTAATAAATGTCACAGAACCAAAGAATGACAGCTAAAGAAAAAGAGTCAAAGACGGAGAGGAAAAAAATCTAAACTCTACTTGTTTTGTGGGGCATTAAATTCATCTACGTCATGAGTAGCTAAGATATTTCTAATGCCTGTGTTTTTGGAAAACAAAACCATTGATATTTATGGGGAAGACACCTAAGTTCTGGAGTCTAGATTACTGGTTACATCTCAGAATGTTGATCTTTTTCAGAGGTAAATATTTTGTGTGAATGCTGGGTAAGGTTTCAATGACATACAATCACAACCACAAGACTGGCTATATGATAAGATTAGAAAAAAAATCTGTTCTTTTCCCTTGTTCGGAAACTAACATAGAATATTCTGTAGCTACAGCCCTGCATTGTGGAACATGATATTTGTGTTTAATATAGCGAATGGTAGCTTGGGTACAGTGAATGGACCTATCATTATGATGAATAAATTTATGCTTTGTAACTAGCTGAGAGATGACTTAAAGATGTGTAGCGTGGCCATAAGTTCAACAGTTCTCCTATGGTTATGTTGATGTGGTTTCTATTTTTGAGGCTTCTTTTGAATATATCACAAGGTAACTTCTTAGGCATGAAGAATGTTGTAATTGGGATCTGTTTGCTCTGTGTCTGTTTTAGTTAGACAATTCTAAATGCCAACTATTTCTAGTGACAAAGGAACTAAATAATGTGAATAGGCACTGGCAAGATGACCCTGGAGGTTTTATTAACAGAGATGCAAACGTGGCAAACAATGAGTTATCTTAGCTAGAAGATTAACTTGCTGATTGACAGTTGGTAACCTTTCTCTTGTTCTTAGTGGTTATGGTAGGTGAAACTGACTGCAATGCCTTTTTTCCTTTGGAATTAGAAGTGTCTTCTGCTAATTCTTACTTACTTCTTGCTAGATTATTTTTTTAATTTATTCAGTCACTTTTAAAAATTATTTCTTTAAGAAAACATTATGATATTTGGTACATATATTTTACCAAGTGTTTTATACATTTACATTTATTACCACATATAACTAATGACAATCTTATCTTGTAACCACTGAAAAACGTCAGTTTCATGATGAGATAGAGGGTGTTAAAACATGATGGGTAAATATGGATTTATGCAGAAAGGCAAATACATGTAGAATAGAGATATAAAGTGATTTTATGGGCAGATAAATGCCATATTTAAGATCGAAGCAACATTTCAGAAGCTTCCCCTGGGTAGGAATGTCATGTAAACATGAGCAGGGTGTAGGGTATATTGCAGAACTGGTGGCCCCAGGAGGCACTTCTGAGCTTCCATAAGCTCCTGTGTCTATAGCATATCAACAGCAAACACAAGACTTAAATGACTGGTACACTAAATCATTAAATATTTCTCAACTATGTATTCATCAAAAATATACACAACTAGTTTTCCTTGTGGACTATTGAATATTCCCTCAATTTTATGGCACTTTGCATAAGTCCAGGAGGGAGAGATGAAGGAGAGAGAGAAAACAAGCTGAGAATATTCCTATAGCAACATTTCCACACAGGAAATTGAAGCTCCCAAGGTTGCTGTCTTAACAACTCTTTATAATGCAAGCACTTCAATAGATGAGTTTTAGAGCAATTTAACACATGACTTCTCTGCCCTCACTAAACATACTATTTTTATCAAGTAAAGTAACAAGCAAGATTATCCTCTTAAAAGAAAAACATGAAATGATGGTCCTATAACTTACTCAAACTCAGTTATCTAAAAATCACCTCTTGTCAGTTTCGTTATAACTTTCATAAAACCCCAGTGATCCAAAATGCAGGATAGTTTATACATACACACAGGTAACAGAAATCAATAATTCAGAAATACTTTTTAGCTTCTTAGGTGAAATCATGAAGTGTTTTTCCACCTCAGAGAATTTTGCCAGACTTTATCAGTCATGCTTTCTTGAGAAGTAGGTCAGCATTCAGATTCTCTTTGCATTAGAACTCAGGAAGGGCTTGCTAATTCATAATGCAAGAATCCAGGAGGGGATGGCCACCTTGGATTTTACAGCTACCCCCTAATCCAGGCTTTCTTTACTCTTGAGAACTGCAGCTTATAGATTCTGCTACACACTTTGGTAGATGAAGACTTAAGTAATCTGCCACTCAATTTTACTTCTGAGACCTAGCATTGATGAATAAATTAAACAAAGCCAGGTGCTGGGAATCTATTTAGGATTCCCTATATGATTTAAATATATGTCAGAATTTGGAAGTTCGTGCATTTGAACACTAGAAGAGTCACTTTACCTTGACAATAAATTATTAAAGTCCTACAAGAAACATTGTTCAAGTACTCAATCTGCTTTTCAGTTCTTTCTCTCTAGATGTATACATATATCATGTCCTTGGTGCAGTGGTGCCCAAGGATTTTTGCCTAGGTGACCAGCATTAGTATTGCATGGAACCTGGTTACAGAGAGACAGATTACTGGGCCTCATTCTATATTTTCTTAATCACAAGGATTTCATATGGGGCCCCATATGTTTATACTTTGATAAGCATCCATGTGATTTTGGTGATTGCCAAAGTTTTGAAAACACACTGTTAATGCATACAACATATTTCTCCATTTTCTATAATGGGCTTGTTTGATAAAGAATCTTCCACAGAGTAAGACCGTAGGGATAAACACATTTAAAGTCACAAAATGTTTAGGCGCAGTGGTATTGAAGGTATGTGGACAGCCAATTTCTTTGATCTGCCCTTTAAAGAGTCAGTGGTAGGTAAGTCTGGCTATACCTGTGTACACTTAAGAAAACATATTTGTTTTTATTCTATACAGAACGAGAGAATCTTACGCTTAGATTTCCTTTGGAAAGGTAGTAAGTTTTAAAACACGGGATATATTCCTCTGATAGAACAAGTTGCGGTTCCTTCTACTCATTCTCAGCCATTATTCACTTTGCTTTGAATTTGCCTTTCTGTTGATAAAAGGAAAAAAAATTCTACAAACTCCAAGTACTGATTTCTTCAAATTATTTAACACACACAAAGCTAAAATAAACCAGTACATATTTTTCTGCACAAACCCTCACTTTTATATTTCATAATATGGCAAGGACTACCTGAAAAATAGACCAACAGAGACAGCAATGGAGAAAAAGAGAAAAGAAATTCCTTCTGATTTCTTCCATCACAGCTATGAATTATGTGGTGTCTGAACCACAAGTGATTCAACACACATAATGCCTTTAACAGGCCAAATTCTGAGATTGATAAATAAGAAGCCCTGAACCCCATTGTTCAGGCAGTGTGTAAATCATGACAGTACGTTTTGTTATCTCAGGGTGACCTGGTGATAGCCATGTACCTGTGGATATAAATTCATGTAGTTAAAAACAATCATTCATTTCAGGATATTCAGTGGGTACTCACAGACTAAGCATACTAGGAGGATTAAGACAAATCTCACTTTGAACCTATGCGATGTGAGAGAAGAAAACAAATCAGGAAGTAAAATAAGTCTGAGAATTAGTCTCAAACACTCTACAGCTATTTGTTAATCACGGTTTAGTTAAGACTTTCTGGTTAATTTATTTTCAGGACTTAATATAGAATTTACTGTATAGTGAGTTCAAAATAAATTGAAATTATTCAATTCTCTTTAATTTTCTTAATATTTTATAAAAAATTCCCATTACATAAGAGTATATATTGCTTAGATTTTCATTGTTTTGTACATTGATAACCAATATATCTGCCTACATAAAATGTCTAGACATCTAAAGACTCCTTTAAATTATATACTGTGTGTGTCTTAGTTAGGGTTTCCACTGCTGAGAAAAAGACACCATGACCACAAAAACTTATATAGGAAAACATTTTCATTCAAATGGTAGGAATCATGGGGGCACACAGGCAGACATGGTACTAAAAAAGCAGTTGAGAGTTCTATGTCTGAATCATCAGGCAGCAGGAAGAGACAGAAAGAGACACTGAGCCTGTTGAGCATTTGAAATCTTAACTCCACCCCCCAGTGATACACTTCCTCCAACTGGTCAAACCACTACAAGGCCACACCTCCTAAGAGTGCCAGTCTCTATGAGCCTTTGGGGGACATTTTCATTCAAACCACCACATTGTATTTAAATACTTTAAGGGTTTGCATAAGTTTTTCAACATTGACTATTAATGATTGTGGTGGTAGCTCATGGAAGTAGAATGAAACTTCATGGTGCTGTAATTTTCTATGTTAATATTTCACAGCATGGCAGTGTATGAGGTTCAGCAGAATATTGTCCATGGAGTTGGTCAAAGCCTTTCTTACTCAGAGGAAGTAGGTATTCTGAAGGTAGAATGGAGAATATATAGTACACAGAAAACTAGGGTCAGTGTAGAATTGGAATGGACTTTACTCAAAAGTCTTCCTGTCACCACTAAGGACCTTAATTCAGGGAGATTAAGTAGTTTATTTTCAATGTCTTGACATTTTGTGTTTACTTATACTTTGTTCTCTAGAGGTATTGGTGGCTTGGTTGATTGTGATAGAAGTTCTTTGAGAATCGACCTATTCCTGTTATACCCTCAACAGCATAAGAAATATAATAGGTAAGATACTAAAACACATATGACGTATAAGTATTTAGGGGTCCTGCTCAATATTTTGTTGTGTTTAAACACATTGGCACATTCCCAAATCTGTGAAAACCTTAGAAGCATCCTTTTGATATCAATAAAAATGAAACAATCATATCAACATTCATAGAAATACCAATAATAAGTGACTAATATTGTTGGATAGCATAGAGGAATAATTATAAAAGTTCACTATTGTTCTATAAATTGTAAATATTGTTCCTAATTACCCTTGCTTCCTACAAAATATCTATTATCTTTACCTCTGGGCTCTGAGGTAGGCCTGTGCAAATTAATAAAACAGGATTGAGCAAAGAAGCTAGGATGGCTCTAAGAATTACAGAAGTGGGTGAAAATATGCACAGGGGGAAATTACAGAGAATGTAAGCAAAAACGTGGTGTCCTTCAGCTAATTTTGCATCATGTTGTTCTTAGTGAGTTTACTGATGTATTTGGGGGAGGGAAGTTTAAAAAATGAATGGAGAAGAGATAAAATGTGCAGATTCAAACTTTTATCAGTCTGTTAAGAAACAGAGCAGGATAAACCAGCAAGACCCTTGAATAAAATATTTTCTTTCCATCAGCTATTTCATTTTCAAGGGTTCGTTTGGCCCAAGCCAAGTGAATTTCAAAGGAATATCAAATCAGTATTGAAAGATGCAGACCTGGAAAGATAGTGTACCACATGCTGCTGAAGGCTTTGGAACAGACTCCTTTGGGTATCAAAGGCGCTGGTTTGGATGTGCATTTTATATTAATTAAAAATAAAAATAAGAGCTCTCCCTTGTCTGGGGAAGATCCTAGTCTCTCTGATGGGTTTGCCTGCCAGGCATGCACATTCAAGGTTTTACAAAGATTATAATGATAGAATGTATTGATTTGAGCTAAAAAATGGAGAAACAAGAGTCAGCTGGGGCTCCTCTTCTAATAACATACCCAGGGTTTTCCATGATTCCTCAACCCAACAGTCTTAGACATACTGGTTCGGCAGGCAGCCAGCACTCTTGGCATTCTGTACAGGGTGTCAGGGTAAACAGAAGCTATGTAAAATTTTAATAGCTCCATCATTGAGAGGCAGCAATGAAAGCAGGAGAGCAAAAACACTCTAGCAAAGATAAATACTGTGATTACATTCCCACTGTGGCTCCACTGTGATCATCAGCTTCGTGGGCATGGATTCAAAGAGATGCAATGGAAGGAACCTGAGACATTCTTGACTATAAATGAGAATTCAGAAGCCTGTTTCAAAGGGCTGGCTTTGTACATGGGGACAGAAAGGAATATTCCAATGTCCTAGCTCAGTGTGACCAACTAGTTCTGCAATTGAGTTGTTTAGAAACTCCTTTTATGTTCAAGCCAGCTTCACTCTATGCAAAAGTTTTCAATTGATTGTATTTTGTCCAATATTTTTATCAAACAAAAGAAAGTTGTGCCAATGGGAAATCCTTCTGCAGATAACTGCGCCTGAGGTGTGGCTGCCTGGCATCTGAAATGTAGAGGTAATGGCAAGTAGGTGAAGGATAGCATATTGGTCATGCAGCCATTGCTTCCTTAGACTCTGATAGATACATTTAACGGTTTCCTGTAAACCTCTAGATTAATCTTTGAGAGTGATTAGAACACATTTTCTCTGCTTTGTATTGTTGCAAGAGGTTATTGATGTATTTGATTTAAAGAAGCAAATGTGTTCCTGTTAAGCAGTTGATAATTTAAATGCATAACAGCTCTGTAACTTTCATAATGTAAGTGATAAGAAAATTTATGAAAGAAGTAGTTTATCTTTATTGTTGAACATAAGCAAGCACACCATCCTGTATTCACAGACTAAACTTGTCAATGATGGTGGGTATGCAATTGGTAAAGCATTAGGAATATCTTTGCAAATCCTCCCTTTCTAAGGAAAGTGGTTCCTTATTACTACGTGCAAATTCAAAGCATATTTCCTGCTTCAAATATTCTTTCATGCTCCAGTGCATTAGCACTTGAGAACCATATTAATATAGCTGCACAATGCATTAATGAAAGGTGTAACCATGTCATAAAGACTTCAGTACCCAAAAGGGCAATATTCACAATGGTGACCAATTAGACAGCTGTCATATATTATGTCTTCATTTTCTTCATTCAATCTGTGTTAAGGGCTAGCTGGAAGATGTATTTATAGTAGGCATCCTTTGAGATACTTGAACAATATGTGGAATAGTATTTGAACCACAAGTAATATTTTGATGGGGAATAGGGATATTACAACATTGGTAAAGTACCTGCCGTTTTTGCCTGTAGATTCAAGTTTAATCCCCAGCACCCAGTGGAAATGCTGGGCATGGTCATGTATACTGCAATGTAACACTGGGCTTGGGGAAGGGCAGGCTGACACAGGGCTGTGTAGGCATTCACTTTAGACAACTGATGAACAGAGAGAGATATCCCACGTTAGGAAATAATATGAAAAGTGATAGGACAACTAATGCCAATCTCTGTTCTCGCATACATGCATAGAGACTGTCCTCTCTCTCTCGTGCACTTTATATAACCACAAAACCCACTAAAACTTAAAAACCAAGAAAGTCTATAAATAGTATTTGAGCAATCCCTAGTAGCCTCATCGACAAATGTACAGATCATTTCTAGTCGGGCATCACTCTCCAGGGAATCTTCCTTTAGGAAAAAATAAACCATTTGTGAACGAAACCAGTTTAGAGGAACTGTAGCAAAAGAAAAGTACAGAATTTTAACTAAATAAACATCCTGTGGCAAATCTCCCTGCATGTGTTTCTGTATGTCTTTTTTGTTGTGAAGTGTGGAAGGGTGCAATGTCAGCCCAGACTGGAACAATCTGACAGACAGGAAAGTGAGGCACAAGCAGACCACATTTAGGTGACAATGACTCCTAGGGTCAGCATGATCCAGTCAGAGTAGATGTGACTGAGTCAACTTTCAGAAGTACAAGGAGCGCTCGCCTCACTAAGTTGACCTTGTATTTATCAAAGTATTAAAATGTATATTAAATGTTTTTAATTTTATATTGTATTTACTCATGTATGTAATTTAAACACAATTTTTGGTTATTTGGGCAATTTTGTGACACTTATTATTTCAAAATAACCTTTATGAAGGTTTGTATCACATTTAGAGCATTATATCTAAAGATTAACAGGGACAAATTCTTTGTATATTTTAGTATCATGACTTTTACCTTGAACTTTGTGTTTTATAGGACTCTTAGTTTTGGAGTAGTGACTGAGGATTAGTTTTCATGACAGGTAGTCATAAAGAAAAGACTAGGCAAATCATCCCTATTAAGTCTGTCTTTATTTTGGAGATTTCATTCAACTGAAGCATACATCATTCTCTTTAGGGTTCCATGTTATATAGTTCTGAGTCATCCAGAAACCCTTGACTAACTATGTTCCCCGAGTGTCTCAGGAGTATAGGAGGACAGTTTCCTAGTCTTCCCTTGATCAAGAACCATGAGCAGACATTAAGCTGTAGATCCTTTATCAGCGGTGTTTAGTTGGAAAAACAAACAAAAAACATACAGAACACATTTATTACCTTAATTATTTTCAACTTATGAATGTTATTATTTAGAAATGCTTCCAAAATGGTATCATGTGAAAAAATCTTTATGAAATGCAAAGATAGCTTTTGATCATCTATGGACACTTTACATTGCTGAATACCTAAAGTATATGTACCCTAATTCTGCTGCTTCTCATTGCAGAATAATTCATTAAGGAGTGATTATTTTCATATATTCTATCTGTATCCCAATTACCTACTCTGTTCAAACATCTAACATATATGCTAGTGTTGTTTGCTTTCTATGATTTAATTCCTATATAGTAAAAAATGCTGACATCTACATCCTAACCTGCTATATTTTACTAATGCTGCATTTTTCTTTTAATTCAATATTTAATATAAAATGATATTTTTTAGTTAGACACAGGCTCACAACATTAGAAATAATGATATATGTAGCCGGAGTCATTATTGTAATTCTGATTTAAAGTTATTTTAAAAGTTCACATAATTTGTAGATAAAAACCCATCATCATCATTTTCCTACTTATATTAAATAACTGTCAAGAAATCCCTTCAGCGCTTTGTTCTTCTCAATTAAACACTGGCTCTGTGTATAGAATTAGAATAAAGACTGGTTTATGCTTCAAAGATACCACTAATTACGTGATAATCTAATGCATTCTGAAACCTGTTTTGTTTTCAACTCAAAGTCTGTGTATGTTGCCAATTATACCACAATTAATTCCAGTTTCAGTGTGAGAATTTCTTTCCTTTCTCAATGCACTAGTGAAGGGTCTTTAACTGAAGCTTCTCTGATCTTTCAGCTTTGCATATCTTTCAAATATCATAAGCTATATGACACACAGAGATTTACTCATTGCATTTCAATAGGTTCTGTTGTCCACTGAGCATATTTGATCAGTGCATTAAGAATATATAATGGGCATATTGAAATCAAAGGGAAAGAGAAGGTCAAGTACAGTTGGATACTACATTGCATATTTTTATTTTTGTACTTTCTGAACAGAATTGTTTTATATGTATACTTCTTAGAAGACATTGTGCCACAAATTACAGTGGTACATAATAAGGAATTTTTATAAAGATTGAAGAAATGCAAATATACTGCAATAATGTCAAATATTAATTCCCAAAGTATAGTGACTTCTCACTTTAAAAATTGATGAAGCACTACTATGACCTCCAATCTGCACTGAAACAAGGCTTAATACTGCCACTGCCTCTGACTGAGTATGAGCATGGAAATCAAATATCTGTAGTCTTTACATCCTGAAACATGGATCCTCTGAGCAAATAATGCACAGAGGTTTGAATGTGTGAATTTTTAGCTGATTCTGGAACATGGCAGGTATATACCCATACCTGCAACCAATCAAGCCAAATTAACAGCTTTCTAGCCTCAATGGGCTTCAAACCCATCCAGGCAGCTGTGATAATGGTCTACACTGATCCACAGGTTAGTGCATAATACTTTCTCTTACAGCATATTCACACAGAGAATGTTCAGTAAAGCTTCTTCTTCAGAGAGTTCCCAGAAGATAAGTCAAGGTAACTATGAGTTTATCCCTATGAAAGCTACATAAATCACACTCAGTTAACTTAGCACTAGTCAGGGTGCTGTTTGCAGAAGTAAGAGCAATCAGATATTTTGCAACCAAAATATCAACTATTATTCTTGTTAGCTAATGCATACTGAATACCTAGCATGAGCCAGTTTGCCATCTGGATGCTCTACATTTGTATGTCTTCCCCTACAGGGGCCTTTGATGGCTACTTATTACCATTTACAGGTGGAATGGATGCAAAGAGCACTCTGTTTGCTCAGACAGAAACCAAGATGATGCCCCGAGATACCCAGCTCCTGAAATGTAGACTGCTGGGTATGAATTTCTATAGATACAGTTAAAATTCTGGTTTAATGAACACAGATAAGATTTTCCAAGTAGATTTTCTTGACAGAAACATAATAGCACTTTAAAGAAAGTTTTCAGAGGGTTTGGGAGAGTCATATGTTGGTTTCCCAGCTATCAGTCTGGCACCCATGAGCTTCCCCCTTGTTCAGGCCAGCTGTTTCTGTGGGTTTCTCTAGCTTGGTCTTGATCCCTTTGCTCAACACTCCTCTCTCTCTGCACCTGGATTCCAGAGTTCAACTCAGCGTTTAGCTGTAGGTGTCTGCTTCTGCTAGACACACAGGGTTGGGAGAGGTATCTAGGCCCTGCTCCAAATGATATGATAGACTTTGATGATCCCCCATGGAAGGGCTCACCCTTCCTAGGGAGCAAAAAGATGATGGGATAGGGGTCAGTGGGGGCAGGGAAGGAGGGGAGAGAGAGGGAACTGGGTTTGGCATGTAAAACAAACTTGTTTCTAATTTAAATAAAAAGAAAAGAAAAATAGTTTTCAAGCTGCAGGTAAAAAAGAAAGTGTAAAATATTAACCAGAGGAAGTATTTTAGAGATATTCATATTTAGACAATTTATACAATGAAATGAGATGACTAAAGACAACTTTTTAGGGAAGAAAGAAAGAATTCTTATAAGAAAGAATCATGGTAATATAATATCAAGGACTTTGACTCTGTCTACATTCTGATTAAGCATCATAAAGGGTCCCCCCAGGTTCTTCATATTATCACGCTTAATTGAGTCAATGCCTTAATTACAGCCTTGTCATACCTTAAGCAACGAGCTCATCAACACAATATCAACTTCTAGCATAAGAAACATAGACTGATAAATAGGTTTCATTTTAAATGGATATTTTAGTGATTTGATAGGCAGAGATTAAAAGTTATAGTCATAAAATTACTGAGGGTACATGCTAGGAAGTTCTCTCGAATTAGAAGAAGGATTAAGACACTGGGATAGATTCCATACCCAAGATTACACCTAGGCTGGGGACAGAAGTGAGGCCTGAAAATAACAATGTGGCCGTGGGAAGTAACTTAGCATGGCATGCCACCCATACAAGGAGGAAATGACCTAAGTCTTGAGAGAGACTGAAAGAAGACTCAGCCTGACTGAGATGTGTGATGTCCCCATAGTCTACTTAGCATCATGAGGATGCTATTGGCTTGAGACTTAACAATTTTTTATCACTTATGATGTTATTAGAGATGCTGAATGTCAATTCCCAACCTAAACCAAGCATGCTGGGACATGACCTTTAACAATTTCTCATTGATATGACCTTTTTGCATACTAGTATTTGAAAAACACTGAATTATGGAAAAACTAGTTATTCTATAATACCTGTCAGTTTGCTGGTAGAAGTAGAAACTGAGGAAAAAACAACCAAGAACTGGAAATCCTTTTATTTCGTAGTACTAAATATCTTTCACATGAGTTATAGTGATACAAATAGCTTAGAGTGTCCTAAAGATGAAACAAATGGAGTGTACAGTAAAAGGAAATTGATTTGCAAATCTTTGAAGAAAGAACTGCGCACAGAAAATGTAAATGTTGTTTCAGCTGAATGGTATCTGAAAGACCTGATAAAATGTGTGTTTATGGCATGTGGTCTAAAGTATCTTACATGGCTCAGACCAAATAACTTCTAAACATGTTTATTTGCTTATACCTTGAATTGCAGATCTAGAAACTACAACTAAGAAAGATCCTAAAAAGCTTTTTTATATGTAGAAATTTTAAAGAAAATTATGCAATGTCAAGTTCTGCAAACACACCTTTAAAAGTAATCAGAACTATGAAAAGAAAGTTTTGAAAACCAATTCCATGAAGCAGGAAGACATTTTTCATATTCGTTTAAAATAAAATTAATAAAATCAAATACCACATTTCTTTACAGAAGGCTTTGCAAACATCCTAGGCAGATAAATTTAAATATAGAGAGTTCTTTAAAAGTGCCATTTTTTCCAAGTGGAAACTGGAATTACTTATAGATGAAGTCTGTTATTTTTCCTGGGGCTGTGGAGCAATCACGAACATAGTATTGCTTGTTAGACAGATAAGGCAGCCAGAGCAAACAGCAGTGAAATTCAGAGCATACAATATGTATGAAAGATTGGTATTAAGATCAAAGTAAATTATTGCAATTTTCTGAAATGATTAAGAAAATGATGTGGTCCTCATCTATTTTCAGAGAAGGCCATGTGTAAACAACCATGACGTAAAAACATGCCCAATGCAGTTTGTTGGAACTTTCATGTGAAATTCTTACCATTTTGTTATATGATTGATTTTTTTCATTTGCCATATGTTCCATTATTTATTGAAATTAATAATCTTTGTGTCATGTATGAATACCTTCTTATTTAGTTGATATTTTTATTAGGGGAAAACAGAATTTCAAAGTATTCCACTATTTTCCAAAAGTAATAAAGCAGACCCAATACTCCAATAACAGATGGTAAGACTATTATTTGAAGTTTCTTTAACTCTTTTTTGTACTGATATTGGACAAAAGGGAACATTCTATTTAACCAACATTCTTCCTCCTGCTCTATAAGTTGGAATGTTCAAGGAGTTGATCTACCTAAACAACAAAAACAGAAACATATGTGTGACCTGATAGAAAACTCTAGTGACACAATGCCATGTCTTTACCATACAACTTGCATAAGTAATATCTCATATTACTTTGACTGTTCTTTTGCACCATTGTAACACTGTCTTAAGAGGGGTTTGGTATAGCTTTTGTTCAGGGCAAGACAAGGTAGGTTGTGACAGAGTAGCCATCTCTATGTTGTCCGTAAGTGCCATACCCTGAATCTTTCATCCGTGCAAATTATAGATCCTTTCATCATACATTCTACTGATGGGTTCTAGCAGTCAGTTTTTTGGTAACCACCACACTTCAACATTGAAGGTGAGAAACAAAAATGTCACTCTACAGAGAAGTGATGCTAACAAATAGCAAAACTGTCATATTCTATAAATGAGTGTAAGTCAGAAGACAATTTAAAGTTCCATGATGTACATGTCTATCTGTCTATATCTATCTATCTATCTATCTATCTATCTATCTATCTATCTATCTATCTATCTATCTATCTATTCATTTATTTAAGATGTGACACACTAGATCAAGGGAGCAAAAATGAATCATATCATATGGTAATGATCCTGTAGACAAATAGTCATTTAGTCTACAGTGAATGTTGATGGAGTAATGATCCACTTATTAGAAAGAGTGATACATGAATAATAGCAAGAGTTACTTCACATGAATTAGTTTATATTATAGTCGGGAGGGTCCAATTAATGCAATTTTTGTTTTGATTTTGTTTTTCGAGGAAGACTCTCTGTGTACAGTCCTGGCTGTCCTGAAACTCATTTTGTAAGCCAGGATAGCCTCAAACTCACAGAAATCTGACTACCTCTGCCTCTGATTGCTGGGATTAATGACTTGCACTGTCACCACCAAGCTCATATTATAAATTTTTATTTGACACTTAGCCTAATTAGAGAACAGAATTTTTGATAAGTGAGATGTAGGCAGATGAACAGGACTGTGAGGTTTGTGTTTATTTGGAGGTTGTCTATAGGCAATGGAGTTTACATAGTGAATGAAACCCAAAGGCAAATTGGTGAAACTGTGAAAATAATTAGTCACAATTACTTTTAAGGTCATTGAAACTCAATTTTTCGTAATTCCTTATGCATTATTTATGTGTATTTATGATTTATGTTTCACTTATACTTTGTGTATACAGAACTCTAGAATTGTTGGTATAAAATCAGAAAACTCAAGACAATCAACGCTATTAAAAATGCAGGTATCGAAAGACACAAAACGTGGGTTTTTTAAAATTAAATTTTAGCAGATATTTTTTGTTTTGTTGTGTTTTATTACTGGAAGGGGATTCTGCAGTAAGCTCCTTTTATAGTTTCTATTTGGGGGAATTAAAGTAAACTATATATAAATAGACTCTTACAATGAGTTGGTATTTTTAAAAGTATTTATATGCTTAATTTCCTCTTGTCTATAACTGTGAGACACAATTCTTTAAAGAATGAAAATGAGAGACAAAAGCTAATTTCTGTAAGGAACAGAGAGAGAGAAAGAGAGAGAGAGAGAGAGAGAGAGAGAGAGAGAGAGAGAGACAGACAGACAGACAGACAGACAGACAGACAGACAGACAGAATGTAGTGCTGAGATAGAAGCTGTGGCTCCATGCCCAAAAGTCAGCCTCAAATGACATGAACTCAAAGCTCACCTTACCTTTTAAGCATGGCAAGGATTCATTTACTTTCTTGCTGCAAATTTTCTATATTCAGGTTTTCTGGCTCTTAATTAGTTATCTGCCCCTTGGCAATGTTTTTGTATCCTGGAATTATAAATGCACAAAGCATCAACAAAAAATCCAAAAACATTTCAAAACACCTATTTACTCTTTCATGTAACATAAAGAATACACTTGGGCTAAGAGATGATATAAAACATGACCTGATTCTCCAATTTTCCATAATTATTTGAATTCATTAGAACTGTTAGTTTCTATAATTAACATTGTTCTGACCTTATATTACTATTTCTGAAATCAGCAGATTCCCTCATCTTCGTACTTCCTTTCTAAGTTGAAAGATTTAAAAGTGAAAGTGTTATCTTGAACCTAGATGGAATCCACCCAGAGAGGATGCAGAGAGGAATAAAGGTATATTTGGAGAAAGAACTTCAAGTGCAAATTAACTAGAAATAATTTAACCTGAGTGTAGAATAATTTGCAGTCTTTCCTCTATGCAGCTGTGGGAGTTATTTCTGAAGGCCCAGGTTGGGGAGTTGCCTGGTGACTAGAAATTTTGTCACATCTGTCAGCTGTAGTGAAAGGGAAAATACAGTTAAAGGTAACCTTCCATAGATGTGGAACATCCCTGCAGGGTCTTGTCTCTTTTCAGCAGTGAATAAATTATGGGAAAGTTGAAGTGAAATATATTGTTGTTGATTTGCCAACTGACACAATTTGAAGTAATGGAAAAATAAAAGCAAAAGCATTTCTTACATTCATCGTTTCAGTTCGAAGTACCTATCTACCAAAATCTTATTTTCCAAATTTCAAAAAAAAAAAAACATTATCTGAGATAGACTGGAGTTTTCATTTTTGTTCTTTTTATTTTGTATATTTTATTTATTTTAGAAACTCCCTTATTTACATATCAATTTAACCATTCCCTTGCCCTCCCATCTTTCCATGCCCCCCGCCAAGCCCCCCAAACCAACCCTCAACCACTCTTCAAGGATAGTGAGTCCCTGCACACATCAATGTTCTTTACATCATCTGAGGGAGGGCCTAGGCCCACTTTCTTGTATCTGAGCTGCAATAGTATTCCTCAATAGGGAATGGGCTCCCAAAGTCTATTTGTGCTCTAGGGATAAATACTGGCTTCACTGTTGGTAGAGGTCACTAGCTGGCCCCAACATTGAGAGCAATTGGTTTGGTCCAATGCTGGTTCCCCAGCTTTATGACTAGGGTCTCTGTGCTCTCACTAGGTCAGGTCAACTGTTTCTGCAGGTTTTTCCAACAATCTTGGCTCCTTTGCTCATCCCTCTTCCCTCTCCACAACTGGATTCCAGGATTATGGCTCACTGTTTTGCTATGGGTGCCTGCTTATGCTTTGATCAGCTGCTGGATGAAGGCTCTAGGAATGGCTACCAAGGTAGTCATCAATCTCATTATAGGGGAAGGGCATCCTTTACTTTGATCTTTATATCAACTGTTTATCAAGTTACATATTCTCTTTTACTTATCTTTAGAGTCATTTAAGAAATATTTAGTGTACACTAAATATCAAATTACATAGAATATCATACAACACATATACTAAGTCAGTCATATTAATCATTAATAAATTTGCTCTTGCCAAACACAGCAACATGGAGCAAATATAAAAGTTAAAGAGAATGAGAGCAATGAGAGGCAGTTTCCAATACAGGAAAATGTTTAATTAATACACATTTTAACACAAATGATTATAATATATATTTGGTCATAGATTGAATACAACTTAATAACATATTTGGAAAAGTCATCAGAATTTATTGTTAAATCCATAGGAATGGGAAACACCCTGACCTGGTTGAATTCAAAATTTCTAAACATACTGCCTTTATTTTAAAATTGTATTTTTTACACAGACTTTTTAGCTGCAGCTTTTTAAACCTTCTGGCCAAAGTATCTCAAAGGGTCCATATCCTATCAAAACCCCAATCAGTTCGAGCTTGAATCATGTCACCATAGATAGGGAGTGCACTCTCTCTTCATTGATTTATGTTAATTGTCCAGTGCCTGTAAGGATATGAATTCTCAGGCTGCGATGTATAAGAGGGATTTTTGTTTAACATCTACAGAAGCTTTTACCTCCCTTTCCTTTCATACTATACTACTGGGAGAGCCCCTTATTGTCTTACAACTTCTCCCTTACATTGATTTGACATTTATTTCCTTGTTTCTTCTAGGTATTTATCCTAAACCTACTTAATGGGGTCACATAACCATCTATTTTTTCAAATTGTTAATATTTACCATTCTTTTTTTTTTTTGGTTTTTCGAGACAGGGTTTCTCTGTGGCTTTGGAGGCTGTCCTGGAACTCGCTCTGTAGACCAGGCTGGCCTTGAACTCACAGAGATCCGCCTGCTTCTGCCTCCCGAGTGCTGGGATTAAAGGCGTGCGCCACCAACGCCCGGCAATATTTACCATTCTGATAGCTGATTTTGATTATTAACTTGATTGGCTTATGGATATCTAGGAGATGAGTGATGTTTACATATGAAAATATCCAAGGATGGATATTTCAAGAGAGTTAAATGAGAGAGAAAACCCATCCCGAATATGAGCAATGCCATTCCTTTGGTTAGGACCATAGAAAGATTGTAAAAGGCAAAATGGGGAAGCCAGTGGAGCTCTGGGATCCCTCTTTGGTCTGCTTTGACCTGCTGTGACATGTTCTGCTCAGCGCCATTGCAGCCTCCCCACCACGATGTACTGAAACTGTGTGCCAAAGTAAACCCTTCCTCCCCTAGCTCATGGATGTCCCACATTTGGTCACAGAAAAGAAAACCAACCATGTATCATTGTTGCATTGCTATCTTCCTTTCCTGATTTAATTACTCTCTGTGTAGCCTCACCCTTGCAATTACCTACATACCACATCTAGATTTTTTTTTGGTCTCAACTATTCAAAGGTGACATATTCATATAGTGAGTGCATTCATGGTTACTTAGAGAAACACTGTGCTCTCTCTGTTTCGTTGCTTGGTAACTGACCTCCACATTCACCAAATGACAGGATTGAAATCTTCCTAAGGAATTCACAGGAATTTATACCTGTTCTATTTTGCAAGTATCTAACTGCATTTGTACTTATTTCAAATGTGTCATCCTTATTTACCTGCTAAATACAACAGACTCCTAGTTCCCTTCTTATAAGTCAATGCCTGTTTATCTTCATTCTGAGGCTGGAAGGTCTCTCTAAAATGTGGATTTTTGTTATGATGTCTCTCTTATTTTAAAATGTCATTGGTTTATCACTATACTTAATATGAAGTTCAAATAATTTAGCTTGTCTTTCAGAATCTATTTCTACCTATTTATTTTACTACTATGACTCAACTTCTCTTTGGAACAATAAGACAGACAATGGTGGACACAATATATTTTCAACCCTAATATCTACTACAGACACTGTACATTGTTTGGCATTCATGAAAAATTAATTGAGTGAATCACTTCTACACTAAACATCTCCAAGTGTTTACATATTTGAAGCCATTCACTTCTCTATTTCTGACATACCAGCTCCTTGTCAGTATTTTGTTTAATCAAGGTATGTTATGATCAGCAAGAGATGGATAGGAACATAACTCTATGAAGATAATCTGTGAACCCTAAAGTCCAATAGAGCAGACTTTATGTCTCATTCCATCTGAATGTTACCTATATGATTATGAGGGTTTTACTGGTCTCAGTAGCTCTTTATTCCTCATGTGTAAAATACGAGTAATAATATTTGAATGAAAGATTCTTTTTTATATTGAATGAGACAGTTTAAAAGTTCTGGCACATGACCAGTAAATATTTAACGTTTTCACTTTAAGTTTATAATCTGCCGTGCATTCTGCCATTATAATATGCAGTAATTATGCAGATAATCTCCCAGAAGATGATATAGAACTCTAATTCTTTGAAAAGATTTACAGGTGAATTTAAACTTATAAAACATGGAATCCTGACAATGAACTTGATGTCTATAACCATCCTGGAGCCTTCATCTAGTGACTGATGGAAGCAGAGGCAAACACCCACAGTTAAACACTGAACTGAACCCATCGAACCCATTGACCGAGAGAGAGGAGGAATGAGCAAATTGGCAAAGAATGGGCTGGCAAAACCAGCAGAGACAGCTGATCTGAACAGGGGAGAGCTCTTGGACCCTAGACCGACAGCTGGGAGGCCAGCATGGGACTGATCCAGACCCCCTGGGTGTGAGAGTCAGTGAGGAGGCCTGGGCAACCTATGGGGCCTTGGGCAGTGGCTCAGTGTTTATCCCTGGCATACAAACAGGCATGGTGTGTCCATAACACAAAGAGGGATGCTCTCTCAGCCTGGACTCTTAGGGGAGTGCCTGGAGCCTGCCCTGAGTGAAATGACAGACTCTAGATATGCCCTATGTGGAAGGAAGTGGCGATAGAGTGGGAGGCTGGGGAGGATGGTGGGGGGTGCGGGAGGAGGAGAGGGAGAGGGAACTGCGATTGACATGTGAAGCAGTTACTTTGCTCACACAAGATATGGTCCAGAAATCAAGTATTTCTGATATCTGTGAACTATATGTGAAAACCCCAATGAACAGGGTGATGATATGCAGATTCTAACTTATGAAATTTTATCTGGTTCTTACTGCATTTTGGGAACACACTTCATTGTTCACTTTTATTGAGATTTTATGCTCTGCGGGAACTATTTGAATATTCAGTGTAACTGGGAAACCCCATAATGGAGATGATAGAGTTTGCATTTTGTTGACTGACATGTAACAAGAAAGGAGCTTAAGAAAACTTTATGTGAGTATTGCTTGTCTCCATGGATCAGTTGGCTCCAGAGGGCCAAACTGGCTTTTGGTGCCCCCAGAACAGCAGGCTCAGTCTGCTTTTCTTTTTCCATGCAGGCTATACATGAAGACATGCAGTGATTATTGGAAATGACATCCTAAGGGTTGACACCATAAAAATAAATAATATAAATGGGCCAGGATCTCCTGAGCAGATTGGGATCTCGGAGAAAGAGAGGGGAAGGAGAGGAGGGGAGAGAAGGACTTGGGGAGCAGGAAGGTTGAGTCGGGGTAAGAATAGAGGAGAGCAAGATGAGAAATACCGTAATAGAGGGACCATTATAGGTTTAAGGAGAGATCTGGCACTAGTGAGATTTTTAAGAGATCTACAAGGATGACACCAGCTGGCAATCTAAGCAATAGTGGAGAGGCTACCTTAAATGTCCTTCCCCGATAATGACATTGATGTCTACCTTATATGCAATCCTAGAGCCTTCATCCAGTGACTGATAGAAGCAGAGGCAAACATTGATAGCTAAACACTGTACTGAACTCACAGAATCCAGTTGCAGAAAGGGAGGAGTGATGAGCAAAGGTGTCAAGACCAGGCTGGTAAAACCCACAGAAACAGCGGACCTGATCACAGGAGAGCACATGAATACCAGACTGATGCCTGAGAGGCCAGCATGGGACTGATCCAGACCCCTGAAAGTGGGTGTTAGTGTGAAGACCTCGGCAATCTATGGGGCTTGGGTAGTAGATCAGTATTCATTCCTGGTGTATGAATGGACCCTGGGAGCCCATTCCACAGGAAGGTATGCACTCTTAGTCTGGACACATGGGGGAGGAACTAGGCCCTGCCCTGGAAAGACTTCGGAGATCATCCATGGAGGGCTTCATCCTCCCTGGGGAGTGGAGAGGATGGGGTCGGGTGGCAGAGGGGGGTAAATGGAGGCTTGGGAAGGAGGGGAGGTAGAGGGAGCTGGGATTGATATCTGAAGTAAGCTTGTTTCTAATTTAAATAAAAAATAAAATAAAAAGGTGAAGGCGGCAGGAATTATTTGGATTCAGGTTAGAGAAATAAGCGAGATATACAATGGAATGAGCCCTGGGAAACAGTGGATAATCACCGATGACTGACCTGGCCCAAACACCTTCAATGTCTTCACACACACTTTTGTTCCCTATATGTCTTCAAGCATCAACCTGAAAACTCTTTTGAACATCGTTATAAATGTAAGGAGTGAGTTGTTGAGAAGAAAATATTGAAGTTAAACCATTTCTCCTACTTTTATGAAAGAAGCCATACAAAAATATTAATCTTTCATGAAATAAATAAGATGAAATATTTAGGGCATGCTCACATATTATGAAATATGTAAGAGGTAATGTTTGCAATAATGTTAATAATGTCTATAATCCATCAACTCTCATGTGTTATAAATGATAAATTATAATGAATTGATACATGACAGCTGGTGTATACATATTTTCCATAGCTAAAAGTTACTCTGAAATTACTATCTTTTCTTTCCTAATGAAAAAAGGGAATAAAGATAGATAAAAATAATTCTAACCAAGGCTTCTTTAACACTGATTATTGTTTTACACCATATTTATCTTATTATATGTGTGTGTGTGCATGTCTGTGTGTACACTAGGATCATGTCTGGTTCCTACAGAGTCTAGATACCCTGGTAGTAAATTTATATCAAATTGTGAGCTGCAGTATGGGTACCAGGAACCAAACTCAAGTCTCCTATAAGAACAGCAACAGTTCTTAACCACTGAGCCATCTTTCCTGCTCCAAAATTTATTATCGTATTTAGGCCTGAGCATTGTCATGAAGTATAATAAGGAATAAATTAAAGATTTTAACTGCATGGTCTCATAGAAAACTTGTTATAGGCTGAGATTGCTTTTATTTTCAAGATATGTTAGTATATAGGTTTGCAACCAAAAGAAATCCTTAATAATCCTCTCGAGAACAACAGACATAATCAAAAATATCTTTTCCTGAGGTATTTCAGCTACTAGTCTTAAAATATCGGTTAAAGTATAACATTTTCCACAAGTTTAGTTACCATGTAAGATTCTTTGTGCACACAATTTAAATGTGTACTGAAAAGGCAGTTTCAGCACTTATAAGGCTTTCTCTAGGATGCCCTTATCATTGAAGTGTGCTTTCTTTATGTTGTCTTATAGCAACGAGCTTTTCATGTTCTCAGAAGAAGTACTGAGGTTTCTCGGTGGAGGGGTTAAAAGATGACAAGGGTTTAGTTCACTGATCACTTTCAGAAAAGAACAGCACTAGAGACGGGAGCGTAGCTCATCAGCAGAGTGATTGATTGGCATGCAGGAAGTCTGTAATACTCCAGCACTTGATCTCATCCTGCCACACAGCTTTCTTTCCTGTGCCATATACATTGAGCACTTGTCTAGTATTGTGAATTAATTTCATATACTTAAATGTTTTACTCCATTTCTTATTGTGTGTGTGTGTGTGTGTCAGAGAGAGAGAGAGAGAGAGAGAGAGAGAGAGAGAGAGAGAGAGAGAGAGAGAGAGAGAGAACATGTCATAGGACAGGTCTGCGGATGTTATTGAACATTTGGTAACTGTTTCAGTCTTCCACAGCAGGTTCCGGAGATTGAGCTCAGGTCACCAGGCTTGTGCTCCAAATGACTTTACCACCTGAGCCAGTCTGCCTGCTCTTAATTATTTGTCTTTCACACTCATTTCCTAAAATGAGAACATAATTTTTTTTAAAACACTGGCCTATAATAAGGATGCCCTATTTTGCCCTGGGAAAAGGTGGAGACGATCATGGAGGAATACACTGATATCCTCTCTCCTAGCTTCTGTGTTATTCAGATAGATCTTGACCTCTGTTTTAGATCCCACTCTCTCTATCCTGAACTGGAATTGAGAACTAGGCAGCCCATCAGGCCTATCAGGACATTGCCCTTGACTGACACTATGACTGACCTATCTTTATAGTCTTATCTGCTTCTTCTGTTTTCTGATTCTGTGTTTCAGTGATGTTATGTTTGGCTCTGAAAGGTTGGCTCTGAACTTACTGCTGCTCTGAGTGTTACCCTGATATGTATCATCTCTGAAAATGATAGATCCTAATACTGCTTTTCTTGTTTTTTTTTAACAGAAAAGTATGTCTTAACTTTTATACTTTCAGAACACATCTGTCAGACACAAGCTTAGTGACCCTATGTTTTATTTTATTTTATTGATTCTTTGGGAATTTCATATTATGCATCCAAACCTGCTCAATTCCCAATCCTTCCCTGACTGTCTGCCACCTTGTAAACTCCCCTAAATTTTTTTTAAAATAGAAATTAAAATTAAAAAATGGAATTGACTTTTCTGTCTTTCTTACTTTTCCATCAATTATTTGTTCACCATAAAGGCATTAGAAGTTGCAGGTATTACACCGTGTATCCTTTTGCTCAAACAGCTTTTGAAGGTGTAACTGCTCATTGCAATGAGTCATTTGTCTGGTTCAAGGCCTTTGACTTTTGATATACTATCAATTCTGGATCCTCACCAAGATGCCTCTTGTGTACCCTACTGTTTCTCTGAGTCACAAAAATCCTTCCACTGTAGTTCTGTAGGACTGGTTACATGCCCCAGCAGGTCACAGATAGGATAAATGTTGGTATGGGCCAACTCAAAGCCCTGAATGTGTGCCTGAGTGGTAGCTAGGTTGGGTAAGCCACCATGAGCCCTCACCACTAAAGCAAGATCTCCAGTGTTTGTTGACTGACTGGGTGACTTCAGTCAGGCTGTCCCAGAGCCACTGAGCAGTAGAGCCAGCTCAACATAGCCTCTGATGTCAACATGGCCTCAGGTGGCAGCCATGCTTTTGCAGGAGCCATATTGATTCAAGGAGCCTGTTATGCTACAAGAGGTCATGGTTAGGGTTAGGGTTTTCTGAAGTTGGGGTCTGTGTTTATGTCTGTGCCTCATGTTACCGTCAGAAATGGTAGTTTTTCTGTTTTAATATTTTCATGACAAACTTTCACTCATACACGAAATTTAATATCCACCATTCTTTCTCTAAATAATTCAAACTAATGATTGGTTCAACACATTACTCATTCAAAATACACTATGACATCTGAATTACATGTGAAGTGTTATAAGTAGAGAAGTATAGTATTTAAATGTTATAGCATAAAAGTTCTCATATAATATCAATTTGTATGAGTTTTAAAGACACAAACCTCTATGAACCCAGATAACCTTTTATTGCTGGCATTCCAAATGTAGTTCTTTCTGTCTTTTATTGAAACTGGCCATATTGCTTCAGGAAGTATCTACTAATGCCCTGAAATCTTATTAACTGTCCCATTGTTCTCTCTTACAACATCACACATTTCTCATTAACAATAATCATCACAATTGCAATTTTCTGTGAACTTTCTTATGAATCGTTGACAAAAGAGTGTCTCCTTATTTTACTGAGTTCTTGAAGACCCAGGAAATCATGGCTTTTGTTCATTATGGTGTCCTTAGTGCCAACACTAATACTCCATCTTCCAGTTTCAAATATGTGTATTAGCTTCCTTCTTTAGAAACATCAACTTCTCAAATGTTAAAAACTGGATGACCTTAGCACACAGTGTGCATTTCTTTAATGCCTAAAGAATGTTTCTTTCTGTAATCCTGCCAAAAATAGGATAAAAATGTAAGAACATGATTAAAAGTTCTGTGACTTAACAGCTTTCTTATTATTCTTTTCCTTCAGTCCACTGTCTATTTTTAAAAGAATTTTGTATTGTATTAACCTCCACCCAGAATTTCAAAGAAAAGTAAAAATTGATAAAGGAGGTATATTTGTGTACCATCACTTGGACACAACCATATTCTCCCCATTGATTTTTGAAAACATTTAAAGGAAGCATAGAGATTATTTTCTTTACATTTACTTTTTAAAATGTTAGAAACTTGTATTTTAAAATGTATATTACATGTTATATACACATATATGTTATTTCTGAAAAAAAAGAGCTTCCTGGTTCTCATCCTCCCCAGCCATCTGCTACCCTGGTTTTCAACTTATACTCCCTCCCTCCTACCTGCATTTAATTCCAACAACATTCTTATAATGAAACAGAGTCTGTTTCCCAAAGGAGAAAATATAAGAAGTTATATGTTGTTGTTAGTGTAGCATAAATTAGCCTTTATGATGCAGAAGCCCTGTAGTGAGATATTCACCCACTCTCCAGCACCTGTAGCACTGACCATGCCTGTTTTGGCGCGGTCACAGGTGCGCACATGACTGAGAGTAGGACTAGGTCTGGGGTTGGGATCCCTTCTGGCTCTTGGTTCTGGTCAGGACGCATGGAAAGGGTGGATCCTTAGAGCGGGAAGTTGTGGTGGTCATCTGTTTTGTATGTAAGTGCCTTCTCCCAGAATAAATTATATTAACCTATATTGATACTAGTCCAGTGAATCTTGACCCACACATTTCCAGAGCCCAAAAAATATTCAGAATAGCTGAACACATGACTTTCATCGAGCAAAATCTATCAACAAAAGAATTTAGTGTCCATCCAACACCTTTCACAATAATAGACAACCTCCTTCTGTAACAGTGTATGAAAGACAAAACAGGAAATAAAATACCAATGGGATAAACTGGAATCCACATTAAACCTGGGCTTCCAGAAAAAGTTTGAGCTCCTACCTCAGTTCTTCATTGCTCCATATATTTCTCATGTACTAGCAATTCGCTATTCACTTTTGGATTTGAGAAGGAGCAAACACATCAAAAATAGATCAGTAGATCTTTCTCTGTCATGAGGGCAGATATATTCCTTGTTCTTCTAGTCATCTCTTGGTAGTTTTAATCACAAAAGGATAATCAATAAAAAAGACAGGTAAGAAGATCTTTGGTCATTTAATATGACAGACAAATGATCTATGCTGTGGAACAATAGACTGAAAAATATTTGAAGTTGAATTAGTCATGTGACATTTTCCATGCTAGAATTCTATGGCCATATTGAGAATTTAGGACTGTATTTGCTATTTAATGTGAATTCTTTGCAGCTAATCCAGTCATAATATTTTCCATGAAATATTATCAAATTTATAGCTTGTCATAGTTCTAGTAGCAATCGAAGCTTTGAGTTGAATGTGGACTGATATATCCCCTGGAGCCTGGATTGGTAGAGAAGTTCAGTCATTTTAGCCCAGTTTTTACAGTGTTTCTTTAGTCCTTTCAAGTGGATGAGGGGTTCTTTAATTGGAATAGGCCTCATCATACAAAGCTCATCTTCACTCCGTTTACTATTGATTTCTAAAGGTCTGACCACTTACAATTTTTGAAAACATGGGTTATCTTTCTTGCCTGAAGGAAAATTGCAATTGGCAATGGCATTTCCATTTCCTAAAGTCACACGATCAAAGAAGCAAGACTAAAATGGCCTGAGACGCTTCTGTGGCCCTTAGGAGGATGCTTCAGATTTATAACACAAGAATTACTTTTAAAAAGGCAATGGTTTTACATTTTAAGGAACAGACTATTGGAGGGGATAAAAGAGAGATGGGGAGAGGTTTTTCTTCCTTTCTTCCAAGAATCTTCCCCATAGTCAATGGCAATGTCATAAAGGCCACTTGTACTCCCCATATTATCATTTGTTTAAAGTGATAATCTTTTCCTAGTGATAATCACTGCTCTACCTCAGTCAATTACAGAAAATGTCAGTTAGGAGAAAAGCATTTTATTGCATGCTCTGATATCTAATGTGGCCAGTGATCCAGTGAGAGCTCTGACCCTACATAATAGTTATCATTGAAGCAGCTCTATCCAATTTGGTCATAATTGCTGGACAGATAGTTTGCCATATAAGGAGTTTCCAGGCAGGTACTGCAGCTTTGTCTTCTATGAAGCAGCCCCATCTAGTCTAGAGCTCACACTTTTGTCACCCATATTTTAATTCAGTACAGAAGGGAAGTCTGCAAAAGGGTTGTTCTCCACAGAGCGAAGAAACAGAGGAAAGAGGAAAAGCATTCTTTTGCATCTGTCCTTACACAATATCCACAGAAACCATAATGGAGTCTGTCATTATACCATTCTTTGTAGCTGAAGATTCTACACAGATCCATTTCCTATAGATCTTAAAGGCTCTGTGCATATTTACTATGGTAACACAAAATGAGGACCTTACAGACCAACTGAAGTGTAGCCAGTGAAAACTATATTTTCTTTTCTCTTTTGTTCCCCAACATAATATTTTATTAATTATTTGGGAATTTCATAGCACACACCCCATCACACTTGCTTCTTATTCCTCACAAGTCTGCTTTCTCACCCTTGCACCCTCCTCCAAATAAACAAACAAAAAGACACCAAGTTGCCCCATACTCAATGGACCATGGTCAAACTCCCAGTGGCCAGTCCCTTAACTAAAAGTTAGACCTTCCCTACCACCCTGTCAGAAGCCCTCAGAAACTTATTTCTTAGACACTTGTTAATCCAGGTTCTCAGCTGCCCAGTTCCACTTCTGTTCACCATCTCTGTACTCCACTTCCTGCACACCCAAAACATTTTCCTGTTTTTCTTTGTGCTAGAAATGCCATTCTTCATTTCTTCATTTAAATGACATTACTTAAGGGTCTCCGCTTTCTGTGTGGGGCTGAATTTCTTTCTAGAACAGTACTCCTTTGCTCTCTCAGGGATGAAAGAAGGACTAGGCCAGTTGCTAATCCATCACACTACAAGGCAGTGAGCTCCAAACAAGACTGTACTTTGTAATTCCTGCGGAATAGTGAAACAAGTTTGATGCTTCAGTCCCAGTAGGTAGAAAGTTCCAGAGGTCTGTTAGGTGGGGCCTACTCATCAGCGCTGTTTAGATGTTTTGAGATAAGACACTCACAGCAAATCTCCTCTTTGACCTTTAGGAAACCTCTTGTCATTTTCATTGTCAAGTCTATGACCAGTGACTAGATGCAACCTGGCAGAAATCAGCATCAGTAGGATATGAGTGTTTGAGTTGCTGGCATTCTAGTATCCTTCGCTTGCCAAAATATTACACAAAGAGGTCAGAAATACTCTCAAAAGCACTGTCAAAGCTGAAATAAAAAAGACACTTGCAAGTGTAATAGCTCTTAATAACTTCAAAGACAAATCCCAGCTTCACTTTCCTGTAACAGAAAAAAATCATTCTGTCTTGTATTACAAAGAACCCTTTACCATTTATTAAGAAATATAACTGTAAGAACTCTGTCTTTCTCTGTCTCTCTATCTCTTTCTATCTCTGTCTATCTCTCATCTCTCTCTCCTCTCTGAGCCCTCATGTGTGCAATTCCTTTTGTAATTTGATTTTACCAGATCACTAAAGTCAGAAGTCAGTATGTCAAGCATGCAATTATTCATGCTTACACAACTAGAATGATTATTTTTATTCTGAATTATATCAAATTTTCCTTTAATTGTTCTGAAAATTACTTTCATTTCTTTATGATTATCTATATTTTAGTGCAGTTTTTAAAATTAGCATATTTGGTATATAATATGACCGAAAACTATGGTAACATGGGTAAAGCACTTTATAAAGATCTATATGGGCATCCAGTTATGCCAGTGCCATTCGTTGAAGATGCTTTCTTTTTTTCCATTGTACATTTTTGGTTTCTTTGTCACAACTCAAGAATTCATAGAGGCATATGTTAATGTCAGGATCTTCAATTCAATGTCATTAATCCATGGGCCTGTTTTTATGCCAATAGCAAGCTGGTTTTCTTTGTTGTTGTTGTTGTTTTTTTACAAGACATGGTTTCTCTGTATTGATTTGGAGGCTGTCGGTCCAGCCCGGCCTCGAACTCACAGAGATCTGCCTGCCTCTGCCTCCAGAGTGCTGCGATTAAAGGCATGCGCCACCATCGCCCGGCGCAAGCTGTTTTTAATGACTATGTCTCTATAGCAGAGCTTGAAGTCAGGAATGGTGATGCCTCTGGTTCCTTATTGCATAGGGTTGTTTTAACTATCCTGCGTTTATTTTTTGTTTTTACAGTGGGAAGTTGAGTATTGTTGTTTTGAGGTCTGTGAAAAATTGTGTTGAGATTTTAATGGTGATTGCATCGAATCTGTAGATTGCTTTTGGTAAGATTTCCATTTTATTATGTTGATCCTGCCTTTCCAAGAGCATGGGAAATTTTTTCCATTTTCTGATATCTTCTTTAATTTATTTCTCAAAGAGTTAAAGTCTTGAACCAGGAGCTTCCTTTTTGTGGCCCATTCCATATGTAGGATACCTTGTTCAACCTTGATGGGGAGGTTAGGTCATGCTTCAACGGAATGTGCCATGCTTTGTTGACTTCCCATGGGAGAACTTGTCCTTTCTGAGGAGTGGATGGAGGTGGGCTGGGAAGTGGTCAGGAGATGGGGGAACTGTGTTTGGTATGTAAAATGAATAATAAAATTAAAAATCTAAGTGGGGTACAAATATCCTCAATATTAAAAATTTTAGCATTTGATGTCAATGACAAAAGTCAATGAAAATTCTACCTTTAACAAAATATAACTTTTCTTATTTCTAGTAAAATATAATTACATCATTTTCCTTCATTCCCTTTTCTTTCTCCAACTCTTCTCACTCATCTAACACCTTAACTCCCTTTCAAATTTCTGGTCTTTTTCAATTATAGTAATTATGCGCACGCACACACACACACACACACACACACTCATGCATGCAGGCATATGCCTAAATATATAAACAGAACCTACTGAGTCTGTTTAGTGATACATATGGCTATTTGCATTCAAGACTGAAAAATGGTTTCATAAAACCAATTAGAGGGCTCATCTCTCAAAGAAGATTGCTTCCCATGGTCTCAGCATCTCTCAATTGCCTGTATTTGTTTGTGTAGGGGTGTAGCCAAGTGAGACTTCGGCTATCTGTGGTAGCATGACTATTGATGTTGTCATTGGAACAATCTTGCGTAGGCAGCCACACAGTCGAGATATCTAGGATGATATGTCCCTGTTGTTTCTAGGAGACATCATCTCACTGGTGATTTCCTGGTTCTTATAGCCTTTCACTCCCATCTTCAACAGTGTTCCCTGTGAACAATAGCTACTGTTGAAAGCCACTTCAGACTCTTCATGAAAAGGGAAAGGTATTTCCTTGGCTAGAGGTTTTTATGTACTATATGGATAAGTTTTTCCAGAGTGTTATAGATGGGGCAAATGTTTTTGCAACATCAGGTATTAGTTGTAACACAATGCTTTGTTCTAATTTTACATCAGGTGAAGCTAGTTAAAACTATCTGACTCTCTTTTAGTCAAGACATGTTATCCACCTGTGAGTTTTCTCCACTGAGTGAAAAACACAATAAAATAGATTTTAGAAAGATGGCTGATGAGTTCTCTTACACACAAGCAAAGCCTCACTTTTCCAGAAAGCTCTGTGCACCTGATGCCAACACACAATGTAACCTCCCACAAGTAAATGTGACATTATCATATATAATTGAAATTCTATGCAAAACAACAAGAAAAGTAAAAAGAACTGCTATATATTAAAAGTGAAAATTTGGTATTTATACTATTGTACATGTCAGATCACGTAATGTGAATATAAATATGCAAAATCATTCTAAATGGAAGGAAGGTGGAGTGCATGATTACTGTAAAAATAACACTTTGTATTCTGAAGAATACAACATAATCCAACGAGAGGATTTAAATAGTACCATGAACATTATATCTAATGCTACTTATCAACTCTGACAAGTGCAGAACAGAGCAGTAATTTGAAAGATTGTACTTCTATAAGCTACTCTTTAATAGCAAACAAAAGGAAAAAAATAGGGTCAGTAAAAAATAAAATAAGAATTTTTATACTGAATTGGCAGACAATTCCCCGTAGAATATCTGTAAAAGAAAGTAGAAAACCACACACACATCTGTAATTAGAAATTTAATGAGGAAATGAACTAGCCTTCAGTGCACTGATATCCAGTATGCTAAGAGGCCTGGGATAATTTATGAACTGGAAGAAGTGTAAGTTTATAAAGGTTAATAATTAAAGAGTCTCCAATCATGCTCTATGTCAATAATAGTTGCTAGTATTTAAGTTTTAAAACTGAGAACAAAGCAGAATGCAATGTTGGAATAAAAAGTTCGTCCTGAAAACTAAATTATCACATACTCAATATAGATGTTGATAATAAATTCCCTGCTCCCTTTGGGACTCGGGTAATTAAACAACTGCAAAATGAATAAAAACAGAAACTGCTATGGAAAAAGTTAATCATTCTAATTTGATTGCACGGGTTCATCACCACTATGAAATGTATACAAAATGTTTCATTGCCCTAGAAAGAGTGGTGATAACCCGAACTATTTACTTAAGTAAGCCTCACTCTGTCTGTGTTTTAATCTACTACATATGTTACATGGTTCCAGTTGTCTATCTATAAATAAAATTAATATCACAATTTAGAAAACAAAAACAAAAAGAGCATTTTATGTGACTATCTTTTAAAAGGAGGTATAAAACTATAAATGGATTTCACAGCAACTCAGCAAGTTGCAAATTACAGTGAATAATGAATGAACCCAGGACTGTTCCATAGGATGTTCTCAGCAAGAGGAAACCTTACAGACTTCAAAGCCCTCCTGGCTATAACATCTTCTGTGGATCTTATAATTTGAATGCAGAAGTGTTTGATTATTTCTACCAAACGATTTATACTTCCAAATCACACCCAAAACTGAACAGTAAACTGCTTTTTCCTGGGAGTTTGTAATGCCTTAATAAACTAAGCCATTGAGAGCCAAGGGCACAAGAAGAAGCTTGCCATTAAGTTGTCTTCTCACTTTGAGGATTGATTTCACTAGTGCTAACAGGATCGGAAAAGCAAGTAAAAACATTTGCTATCTCCATTCCCACTGTTTGCCCTTGAAGGTCTGTTAATGCTCTTTTGCAGCCCTCAGGTATTCTACAGACATGACAGGAGTGCTCACTATTATCTCCATACCCTCCAGAGCTGTACACAATAACACTTCTCATCAAACTTGAAGCATCAGCAAACTTGTTAAATCCTTTGGAAAATACATTGCTTTACAGAGTCAGGGAGTCACACCACCCAAGGTCAGTGCTGAACTGCTTGCTGGTCTGTTTAAGAGGTGGGAGTGTTTAGAAAATGTATTAGATTAACATCACAGCAGGAAAGATCTAGAAATATTTGGGGAGAGTTTGAGAATTAAGACCAAGCTATTTTAGCCCAAGATAATCTGAAATCAAAAGGACAGAACTGAATTTCTATGAATAGATTCAAAGCAAGGATTTGAAATATAAACTGTTGCAGATTAAATTAACGCTGTCTATAGTACTTTGATGTGAGTCCCTCTGAAAACTACTTTTTTCAGAACTATCAGAGTTCTGCACATGTCTACCTTGGCTACCTTTTACAGTCGTGTCTTTTGGTTAAAGTCAGTTTGTCTTCAGCAGGCCAATGCCACATGTATGCTTATACTCCAACTGACAAAATAAAACATCAGCTTATTGTAACTCATTACATTTAGTTCTATTTTTATTCATTAATTTAACTGTTTACCAAAGCAACACATGCATCCTATTCATTTGTGTACATAGAATTTTAGAATTCAGGTTGTGTGCTGACTAGATCACTGATCTCTTTCTATTCCGTAGTCACACCTCTAAGCTTCCCCCCTCTGCCTGCTCAGTGAATATTGCACTACACTAAGGGCCCTGCTCTCTCTATACAACAAACCTGAAGTTTCAACCCTTAGCACAGTCTTTAAGACTCTTCAGAACCCTCTGTGTGCTTAAGACTTCGGTTTCATCTCCCATAACCCATATAATGTATTGTAGCAGAACTGAACTCTCCAAGCATGTTAATCCAAAGATCCCTGCCTTTTTGCCCTTCTTATGCTTTCTGCTCCGGTTTCAAGTACTTTTCCCTCAGTATTTGTATGTTTGCTGAATGCTATGCTATGCAAATTATACTGCTCATATTTGTCACATGTGTTTGCACACATATTCACACATAAAGCATACAACAGTACCCAGTTATAACACATTCAGGAGAGGTGTCCATGGGAGGCTGAAATGGTTATAAGTATTCTAAAGAGGTAAGAAAACCTTGAATGCTCAAGAAAATGTCAGGAGGAATTAGATCTTTAGGAGGGTTATGATTTAAAGAGACCACTTTTATGTCTTAAAATTTATTGAACTGTAATTACAAAATAATCATAAACATTGTGTATGTCCCTAAGACAAAATCATTTATATTAAACATTAACCAATTTGTTAATAATTAATACCAATTTTAAATAATAAAACCTCCAAATATGAAAGTTTAAAATTCTAATAGTTATCTGTGTGAATTAGTTATCTTCAAGATAAGTTGTTTAAAATGACTGAATTCACATACTCACCCCTACCCTTCGCATTCCTTGTGAGGCATTTCTGTGGAGGAGAATCTTTGAATTCTTGGTATTAATAGTTTAGGTAAGTTGAAATATTAAGTGATAAATCACTTGAAATGGAGACGATGTCAAACTCTGACACTATGCATAGTGCTGAAAGCCATAACATAGCTAGCATTGGCAAAAATTTGGCTTTAAATAAACCATTGGATTTTAATGAAACAGTCAATTTTATACTGTTCTTGTTGAGCTCTCCTCCATGTTTACACCACCCTCTAGTCATCCCTCTATTTTAGGACTTAACATTTACTGATACTGTAGTACTGTGAGTCTCTATAGAGTGGGCCCACTGACCACTATTCTGTCGTTTACATGTTCATTGTTTGGTTAACTCATTCATCTATTCTCTTGTAATTATACAGATGCACACCGATGCCAAAAATCAATGATTCCATTTCTTCTGGGAGAACATAACAGATCTCACTTAGAGAGCAGAAAAAGCACTTCAGCTGGACTTAACAATATGCAGTTCCTGGTCTCATTTGCCACCACAGCATAGCATTGCTTTGGGAATACTATTTCATCTTCTGCTTTCCATGAACATAGGTGAAGCATATGACTCAGTAATCTCTGAAGTCACTACTGATTCATACGCATTGGAGGTTCATTTCTGTAACAATTAACATTTGGGTAGTACAGAGTGTTTTATGAAAATAGGTATAATTTTGTTTAATGCTAACCAAGGGCATTTTTTTTCAAATAGTTACATTTGATGAAGCAGACTGACAATTCCTTTTAGCTTTTTGTCCCTAAAGCAAATGTGATAAACTTTAAAAATAAATCACATGGAATTATGGAAAAATCAGTAATTTTGCAAAGCCCTCAATTTTCTGAATTTGCTTGTAGATGAAATACTGATGACAAAATACTTGTCTCATCTTTCACATTGACTGACAGTTTAGCTCTAGGCCCCCAAGGAACATCTGCCATAAAGCCTCTGTTCTCTGTAATGTGGCTGTGACCCTGAGCACTGTGACTATCTCACAGGGCACAAATGCTTGCTTCCCTTCCCTCGTCCTAATGCTTATACAATTTACTATGCTATAACTTCCATTCCAGGAATATTGTTATGAATAACAATATGTGGTTAAAATGACCATTAGAAGTAAGAACCATGAGAAAGACAACATTCAAGCATTTGGGTTGTAGATTGAGACAATATTGAATCCATAAAGATATAAAAATGTCAACCAAGTCTAGGATGCCTCACATAATGTTTAATGAATGGTCCACTAAAGTTCATATATCAGCACTTAGAAGACCTGGGATTTTAGCAGTGAAACTATACAGAATTCATGGGTAACATCCTACATTCTGGTTTATGACTTGTTTCTATGTGACTGTGCTAAATCCAAAACTTAATTTTAAATGCAGCAAATAGTATGAAATTTCAAAATGCTTTCATTATTTCCTTGGTGATTTTTTGTTTGTTACTATAAAATGAAGTGCCAGTCTTCATATTTTTTTTAAAAAAATGCTCAATTTATTTGCTTCTTTTGAAAAATTCAAACTCTTTGTTAACAGAGTTTTTAAAGGAATACATATTTACTTCAAAATTCAACAACCAAATCCACAGTGTCTTTTGAGAATTAATTCATAATACAATAATATCTAGTGAGATGTTGGGTGGTCTTCAGCTCCAGTTTCTGCAATAGGCAGAAAAACAAAACCCAAACCACATGTAGCTTAACACCAATATAATTTAATGCTTGACATTTATTGAAGACCTACAAACTTTGCCCAGGAAAAATGGCAAAAATATTGTGGTCTTTTGTTTCTCATTTATTCCTTACAATCTTCTGAAGCCCAAACAGCTAATTGGGAATCAATATAGAAAATGACCTGTTTGACCTGATCCTGCTAAATTAGAGCCAGTGTCACCTTGGGAATAGTAAAGCCATTCTCTGGCACAGATACCTTCTAAAAAGGTGGAAAGGACAGTGGCCACATGGTCATGTGATCATGTGTGTTCACATGCTGTCCTTCAAAGGTGATACTTTATCTTTTTTATTCTTCTGTATAGCAAGTTATTCATTACTCGTGTACCTTAAATGCATTGGCAGGTTTTTGGTAGCCTCTTTTACTGTTCTTTTTCCTCTCTGTGTTTCCTTTTCCTTTTCTGTCTCCAGAAAGAATAGTATAAGCTTTAGGTGGCACAAAATCTGGTCTTCAGCCTGTAAGACTTTCAGGCTTTTAGACTGTTTATTCATCCACAGATGCCACAGTTTACAGAGTGCTGTCTCTAGTAAAATGTGTTTTATGTGCAATTAGAGATTGCCCACGGAGATAAATGCTGCAGTCTCCTCATGTAAAAGTATCAGGGAAGCCTGTAATAGTCACAATACAGAAAAAGTCTAAAAGCTATGAAGATAGTATTTCAGTATGGAAAGTATGCAAATGTGGTAGACCTATCAATGGAGGTTCAATTAAGGACACTATAAAAACACAGCTCCCATTTACCTTATTTTTCTCTAGGGTTTTAGGTCTCAACCCCACCACTTATTAGTTCTACTCATACCATATTTATTGAATTTATATGCCCGCAAAGCTGTTTTGCAGCTGGCAGGGTCTGAAAATTATTGGTAATTAACATTAATGGGCATGAACATTTCCAGTGGAAATTAAAAAAAAATCCTTTGGTGCCAGGCATAACAACAAGATCAGCAGGCTGGCTCTTGTGGAATTCTCATTTTTTTCCCTGGAAATAGGCTTTGCCCTGTACCCTTATTTATGCAGAAAGAACTGAGTGGCAGTGGTGGGTGCAGGACATTCTTTTCATATTCTATTGGAGACCTCAACGCATTTACACCGTCAAGAAACAGCTACATACACTCTGATTGGCATCACAACACCTTGGAGACTGCTCCACCTGTAAATTTGCGCCTTTGGCTCCTGCACAGAAACAGACCAGTCAATTGAATACTTAAACACCCTTTCCTGTCTCTTTGATTAGTGTCCATCTCATTAGAAAGTGACACCGTCTTATTGATTACATTCTACCCCTGGAAGAGAAGATAAGAAAAGGAGTGAAAATATGACAGAGATAAGAGATTCCCAAGGCGATCCATGAGTAGTGTCTAAAAGAAAGGATCACTTCTGGTCTCAGTGATTGGTAGTGGAGTACCATGTTCAGAGCTGAGGAAAAAGTCTTTTAATGGTGTAATTGATTAATTGAAAATCTGCTCTGTTACTCTTTGCTGGAGAGCAATGGCATGCTTTAGAACCAAGATTTTTCACAGTTTATGTTCCTGTGTGCAAAGCAGATTGTGGTGATGCTACCATGGATAGCTGCATACATCTCACATCAATTCAATGTGTGCTTTGTACTTCTGGCTGAGAAACTAAAAGTCAAATAAGATTCCTTATTTTTAGAATTACAGCATCACTATGAAAACTGTTCTTCTATTATCTCTGTCCTAAGGAAACTACTGTGTTTTCGAAAGGTTCAGTAAGCAATCCAAAGAGTAAGAGTGAGTAAAACACAATTATTGACACTAATGCAAATTCACCTGGCAGCTAGGCTTAGCTCCTTACTCTGACCAGAATGTTATGGGTTGTGCCTTGATATTATTGGGACAGCACACATATATAACCTTTGAGGACTTTATAGTCTAACTTCTATTTTAACACCTAAATTCTTGGTTTGGGATTTTTGTTGTTGTTGTTGTTCTTGGGATATGTCTAATGTTTTATAAATGTTGAATCTTTCCTGTAAGCCCATGTCAGGTACTAAAATCAATAAAACATGAAGAAGAATAATTTAAACTAAGGGTTGAAGCCAGAGAATACCAACATACCAAATAGAATAATGGTGGAAAGACAATGAAAGAAACACAGACAGTTTTAGACAATGGAAGCATCCCAGTCCTATGCTCTCTTGAAAAATAAATTTATCATGATTCCTTATTTTAGTTTTTAAAAGCATAATTGTTTTCCCTTGTTCATAGCTTACTTTTTGAAAACCATGACTAGCCTAGGTGGTTCCTCATAGTTGCTCCATTCTGATTAATACCAGACTGTGTATTTTTTCCCAATCTTTTTACCACTGCTAACAACTACACTCTCATCAAGTTCTGAGTCACGGTTTAAGAACTGGTAAAGGTCTCAAGAGAACAAGTTAAGACAGGGTCAAGCTCATTATTCTGTCTTAATTTGTGTCTGGGATTTCGGTTCTTCAGTCCAAGCTGCATTAACCTGTCTCTGGTACTTTGAGGAAGGTTGTTAGAAAACCTCCCAGCTTCTCCAGTCACTCTGTTTATGAAAGTTGATCTGAGTGACATAAATATGTAAGGGTCAGATGGGAAAGTTTCTCTGAAAACATTCATTTACACATTCTGTTCTTATGATTATACCAAGTTCTTTTTTCACCTACTCAACATATGAAATTTTATAGTATCTCCTGTAAATTATGGATTAATTTTTTTCATAAAAATGATAATCAGGATTCCAATCGTGGTTCTTGTAGTGATAGATCAATGGTTAAGGGTGCTTAACGCCCTTGAGAAACACCAGAGTTCTATTTCAGCACTCCCATCAGGCAGCTCTCAACTGGCTGTAACCAAACTTCTGAGATCTGAAGACTATAGCCTCCAAAGGCTCCTATACTCATGTAGTCATACACAGGCACAGACACGGATGCATGCATCAGAGTCATCTTAAAGAGATCAAGTTTTATGTACTATTGATTATATTTTGCTTATACAATAGCTACAATATAAATGTGTACCACATATCTTTATATATACTTACACATACATATGGTTTATGTTTATTTAAATATCTGTCCACAATTCTTGTTCTTATTTAGGCATCACTTATTTTCATGTGACAACGAAGCATTAGTATGTATAAAAAGCATGAAGCATATTGCATTTATTCTCAGTGTTTATCTTTAATGTTTATTTATTTATTACTTTATATGAATGAATGTTTGCTGAATGTATGTATGTGAATTATGTGCATGCCTGGTGCCCAATGGAAGCCAAAAGATTCCCATGAAGTAGAGCTGTGAGCCAACATGAGGGTTCTGGGACCTGAACCTGAGTACTCTGCAAAAAGTCAGTGCTCTTTACTACTGAGCCATGATTTAGTCTATTCTTGCAAATAAGATATGAATGTTAATAAAATATGAAGCCTGAAGCTGATATCTAATTTATATTAGCTTGACCATATTGCTGTTACTTCTGGCTTTAACTGTAAATGTAAAATCAGCTACATATGTTGTTCTTTTTTTTTTTTTTTACATTTTTCCAGTAATCTACTTTTTTTTAAATTTTATTTTCCAGTTTAAATTTAGATAAGAAACAAGGTTGCTTCACAAGTCAGTTGCAGGTCCCTCTCCCTTTCCCTCCCCTCCTCCCGTGCCCTCCCCCCAACCCCCCCCCGTTATCCCCCTCATTCCCCCAGGGAGGGTGAGACCCTCCATGGGGGTGTCCATAGTCTGTCATTTCATATAGGGCAGGGCCTAGATCCTTCCCCAAGAGTTCAGGTTGAGAGTGCACCTCACATTGTTCGATGGGAGTCCAAAGTCCCTGTGTATACTTGGGATGGGTACTGATCTGCTGCCCAAGGCTCAATAGATTACCTAGGCCTCCTCACTGACACCCACATTCAGGGGGTCTTGATCAGTCCCATGCTGGATTCCCAGGCTGATGCCTGGGATTCAAGAGTTACCCTTTGTCTGGTCAGCTGTTTCTGGGGGTTAAACCAGCCCAGTCTTAATCCCTTTGATCATCAGTCCTCCCTCTCTGTTACTGGCTTTCTGGAGTTCAGCTCAGTACTTAACCGAGGGAGTCTGCCTCTTCTTCGATCAGCCACTAAATGAAGTTTCTGTTTCCCAGACTCTCTGGCCATAGGATTGTAGGCTGGCACTCCCCAGATCTATGTCTAAAATCCATATATGAGAGAGTACATGCCATGTTTCTCTTTTTGTGACTGAGTTACCTCACTCAGAATGGTTTCTTCTAGTGGCATCCATTTGCCTGCGAATCTCATGATTCCATTGTTTTTTCTGCTGAGTAGTACTCCATTGTGTAAATGTACTACATTTTCTCTACCTGACAGAGGGTTGATCTCCAAAATTTACAAAGAACTCAAGAAGCAAGTCTCCAAAACATCAAAGGACCCAGTTAAAAAGTGGGCTGCAGAACTAAATAGAGAGTTTTCAATAGAGGAATCTAAAATGGCTGAGAGGCACTTGAGAAAGTGCTCAACATCCTTAGCCATCTGGGAAATGCAAATCCAAACAACTCTGAGATACCATCTCACTCCTGTCAGAATGGCTAAAATCAAAAACACCAAGGACAATTTATGCTGGAGAGGATGTGGTGAAAGGGGGACCTCCATTGCTGGTGGGAGTGCCAACTGGTTCAGCCACTTCAGAAATCAGTATGGAGATTCCTCAGAAAAATGGGAATAAACCTACCACAAGACCCAGCTACTCCACTCTTAGGCATATATCCTAAAGATGCCCATTCATACAACAAAGATGTCTGTTCCACTATGTTCATAGTAGCTTTATTTGTAATAGCCAGAACTTGGAAGCAACCTAGATGTCCCTCAACCGAGGAGTGGATACATAGGTTGTTCTTAAGCTGATCTTCATTTAGAAGGAGACATACAGCTTGGAGGCAATAATCCCCTTTCCCACTGAACTCTAGGGGATACCTGGAATTTCCACAGCATCTGATCAGTAGTCAATAGACATTCTCAGCTTGTACAAAACAGAAAAAAATTGTAAACTTTTATTCTAACCCTTTTTATATTGATCCTTTATATCTGTGAATTTTCTCCATTCTGATAAAAGGCTGTCTCCTGTATTAGAGTAGTTAGTGTAAATTATCAGTAGTTCTCAAATATTAATGATGTGAATTGTTCTGCATGCTGACAAGATTCCTTTGTCTTCTTGGCACAAAGAAGACTAGAGATGTATAAACGTTCATGAGGGGCATAGAATCTTACAATTATGTATATGATTCAAGTTTAATGGGTGTTTTAACATTGAGATTTACTATTAGAGTCAAAGGGGTGGCCACTCAGAGTTAAAAGTCATTCATTATCAAATGGATATATAACCAACCAAAAATAGGTAGTAATTGAAAGGGCAAAAATGGTAAGAGGAGATGAGTTTTTTTAAATATTTAAATGTGATCAAATGTAACAATCATCATGTCATTTTAAGAAATGTCTCCAAATCTTTCAGTTCAAGCCCATTTATCTATCTAACACCTATCTACCTACCTGCATAAAACTTTCTAATCCTACCCAACCCCATATTTTTAGGCATAGGCAATGATTTTAGTAATGTTTGGATTACTAATAAGTCCTATACAAACTCATTTTTTTTTCATTAAAAGTAAAATGTATCCTAAATTTCATGATATATGAATAAGGTATGGAAAATGAGTTCTCTTACAAAGAGGGTTTGCAATTCTTTATTTTTTCCGAGATAGGGTTTCTCTGTGGTTTTCCAGGCTGTCCTGGAACTAGCTCTTGTAGACCAGGCTGGTCTCCTACTCACAGAGATCTGCCTGCTTCTGCCTCCTGAGTGCTGGGATTAAAGGCATAGACCACCACCGCCCAGCGGTTCTAATTCTTTATGTCATGAATCTGCAAGAAACCTATATAAGGCCAGAGTACTTTATGGCACAAAATGCTGAACGTTTGCTTATTAGGGCATAAAAAAGTCAACCTTTGGAAAAATGACTAGAGCCCTCCAAGTCATTTCATTTGAGAGTGATGAATTTCACAGCTGAGGGATAGTCCTTGTTACATGGAAAAGCCAATGTGTTTTCAGAAGGGGAGCAATTATGAAAATGTAAAGCATCCTCATACAGAACTTGTGATACTGAAGAAAATGCCACTGAAATAATGAGTAGACCATTAGCACTATCAGAATGAAAAGGGGAAAACGTTAATTCCATCACTCCTTGCAGTCATGTGGTCACAAAATTTTACCAAGTGACAAACAAGTCTAAAATAAAATATATGTGATAGACACAAATCTTTCTGGTGAAAACCTCTGAGAAAAGGAAATAAACCACTAGAAAAATAACGTTAACTTTTGTTGTTATTCTCAGCATGAGTAGGTGGCCCTTTCTAAAAGAGGTAGCCACACTTTACATTTTAATTACATGATAATGACTTTTTATAAACTCCTAGAATCTTTGATTAATTTTAGGTACAAGTTTCCTTAACCTTTGAATTAATTTTCCTCAATAATTAACCCTACAATTAATGCATATTTCACGTTGGACTCATTGACTGCCTCTTGTTGATTCCGGCAGTGTGTCTACATTATCTAGTACTCGATTTTCATTACCGTCACTTTCAGAGTGCTATGTGACCTTGGTCTTCACAGCCAGGTCCTCTGTTTTCCAGTTCTTCACTAATAGAAAGGGAGCCAAAATACTACTTTTAATTCACAATCTTATGCTATCTCTTATAGCCTACCAAAAATTTTCAGTGAACAATAACATATTAAACACATGCTTTTTTTAAACACTTTTTCTTTTGTTTTTATTTTTTATTTTTTGATGCTTATTTATATATTTTTTTATTTTTAAATTTAAATTTAAATTAGAAACAAGGTTACTTCACATGTCAATTCCAGGTCCCTCTCCGTTTCCCACCCCTTCTCCCATGCCCTCCCACCAAACCCCTCAATATCCCCTCATTTCCCCAGGGAGGGTGAGGCCATCCATGCGGGTGTCCATAGTCTGTCATTTCATCCAGGGAAGGGTCTAGACCCTCCCCCAAGAGTTCAGGGTGTCTCTTTTAGGTATGTGGCTAAGAATGGAATTGCTGGATCTTGAGGAAGACAGATTCCCATTTTCCTGAGGAACTGCCATACTGATTTCCAAAGTGGCTGTATGAGTTGGCACTCCCACCAGCAGTGGAGGAGTGTTCCCCTTTCTCCACATCCTCTCCTGTACAAACTGTCATTGGTGTTTTTGATTTTAGCCATTCTGACAGGAGTGAGATGGTATCTCAGAGTTGTTTTGATTTGCATTTCCAGGATAGCTAGGGATGTTGAGCACTTTCTCAAGTGTCTTTCAGCCAGTTTAGACTCCTTTACAGAGAATTCTCTATTTACTTCTGTAGCCCACTTTTTAATTGGATCCTTTGGTGTTTTAGAGACTTGCTTCTTGAGTTCTTTGTAAATTTTAGAGTTAGCCCTCTGTCAGATGTGGGGTTACTTAATATCCCATTCTGTGGGCTGCCTTTTAAACTCCAATGGGAACTGCATGAGAAATAAGACAGCATGCACGTCTTTGACTAGCTTCAAATCTTAATATAGAAGTGGATGAAATAATCAACTGTGGAGGATACAATGGAAATGTATGTTAAAGCATTTAGGACCAATCGTGTTACAGATGTTCCTGAAAGCACATCACATGCGGAGACTGGGTGAGCACCCTGGTTGGATATTAAGGGCAGTCATGTTCCTGTGGTGAAGCATCATAAGATGCTGAACACTAACCTGCAATCTGCCTACACCATTTCCATATTTTTGACAGCTGATTGATTAGGATTTCCTGTTCTCTGTCCCATTTCTCAGTTCAGCATCTTATTTCCCTTTTAAAGTTTGTTCATATTCCAAATTCCTAGTACTCTCCCCTTGCTGTTTTAAGAGTCCAACCTCAGTGTCCAGGGTTGCCATTTGTACTAAAAACCCATTGTTTCCACAAACCTGAGTTTCCCACATAGATTGAATGTCTTGTTTTTCTAGTTTTTACCACCCTAGGTATGTATATATACATATATATCCACAAAGCCCATCCTCCTGTTTATAAGGACTAAATATTTACTTGAACTGTGTGGTGAAGCTATGACTTAAAGTCATGGCCTGTTGGATTATACACCAACAGGCCATGACTTGTTATCCCCACTCTAAAACAACTTCAGGGCATTATGTAAAATTCAACACATGGCATTTTTATTAATTAGGTGACACAATATTTATCCCAGAGTTTGTTGTAAATTGCTAACAGTTAATTCTTTATACTTTGTGATACATGTATGTGTTTTATTTGTTTAAGATGAGATGAAGGTCTCCCTATGTAAATAAGCTGATCTGGAATTCGAGATTCTTCTGCACCTACACCACCCCCAAATATTCAGTGCCACCATGGTTTGTTGTATCATTATACGTTTTACAAGATGATAAAATTAGACTTCACTTATCCAAGTTAAAATCGACTTATATATTCCAATAGTGATAACATTAGGACCTGAGGAAAAAAACTCCATCTCCTCTCAATTTCAGATATTTCATATCTCAGAAAGTTGATGAGCATACAAGACAATTCTGACTAGCAGTGTTTGGGTGCTTGAATTCCTAGATACATGCACTAATCTGTGCATTCTAATTCATTGAATTTTAAATTAATTAGAATATAAATTTTCACTTATCCTGATATTGTTACAACTGGTCATATATATTGATTCTTTAATTTCAAAAAAATTACTAATTGATATAAAAGTGATTTAAACTAATGCTTAGGGTCAAGATGAAGATAATAATCTTGTGTTATTCACTCAGTTCTGACTGTTTTATTTATTTTATTTTTGTTTTTTTTGAGACAGGGTTTTTTGTTGTAGCTTTGGAATCTGTCCTGAAACTTGATTTGCAGACCAAGCTGACCTCCAACCTATAGAGATCCACCTGCCTCTGCCTTCCAAGTGCTGGGATTAAAGGCATATGCCACCAATTCCTAGCTTTAAAATTTTCTTGTAAGGTAATCATACATAGACAATTGTCTTTGAAAACTAACATTATTTCTTAAAGTAAATAGTGGACTCTTAATAGGACTTATTTTCTTTTTTTAATATTATTTTATTTATTTATTTTTCAGTTGAAAATTAGATAAGAAACAAGGTTGCTTCACAAGTCAGTTCCAGGTCCCTCTCCCTTTCCCTCCCCTCCCCCCGTGCCCTCTCCCAACCTCCCCATTATCCCATCATTTCCCCAGGGAGGGTGAGGCCCTCCATGGGGGTGTCCATAGTCTGTCATTTCATATAGGGCAGGGCCTAGACCCTTCCCCAAGAGTTCAGGGTGAGAGTGCACCTCACATTTTTGTATGGGAGTCCAAAGTCCGTGTGTATACTCGGGATGGGTACTGATCTGCTGCCCGAGGCCCAATAGATTACCTAGGCCTCCTCACTGACACTCACATTCAGGGGGTCTTGATCAGTCCCATGCTGGATTCCCAGGCTGATGCCTGGGATTCAAGAGTTAACCATTGTCAGTTCAGCTGTTTCTGGGGGTTAAACCAGCCCAGTCTTAATCCCTTTGGTCATCAGTCCTCCCTCTCTGTTACTGGTTTTCTTGAGTTCAGCTAAGTACATAACCGAGGGAGTCTGCCTCTTCTTCGATCAGCCTCTCAATGAAGTTTCTGTTTCCCAGAATCTCTGGCCATGGGATTGTAGTCTGGCACTCCCAAGATCTATGTCTAAAATCCATATATGAGAGAGTACATGCCATGTTTCTCTTTTTGTGACTGAGTTACCTCACTCAGGATGATTTCTTCTAGTTTGATCCATTTGCCTGCGAATCTCAGGATTCCATTGTTTTTTTTCTGCTGAATAGTTCTCCTTTGTGTAAATGTACCACATTTTCTCTATCCACTCTTCGGTTGAGGGACATCTAGGTTGCTTCCAAGTTCTGGCTATTACAAATGATGCTGCTATGAACATAGTGGAACAGATATCCTTGTTGTATGAATGGGCATCTTTTGGATATATGCCTAAGAGTGGAGTTGCTGGGTCTTGTGGTAGGTTTATTCCCATTTTTCTGAGGAATCTCCATACTGATTTCCAATGTGGCTGAACCAGTTGGCACTCACACCAGCAATGGAGGAGTGTCCCCCCTTTCACCACATCCTCTCCAGCATAAATTGTCCTTGGTGTTTTTGATTTTAGCCATTCTAACAGGAGTGAGATGGTATCTCAGAGTTGTTTTGATTTGCATTTCCTGGATGGCTAAGGATGTTGAGCACTTTCTCAAGTGCCTCTCAGCCATTTTAGACTCCTCTATTGAAAACTCTCTATTTAGTTCTGCAACCACTTTTTTTATATCATTTTTTATTTTAATTTTAAATAGTTATTTTTACATGTCAATCCCAGTTCCCTCTCCCTCCCCTCCTCCCGCACTCCCCTTCCTCCCCAGCCTCCCACCCTATTGCCAATTCCTTCCATATAGGGGATATCTAGAGTCTGTCATTTCACTCCGGGTAGGGTCTAGGCATTCCCCTAAGAGTCCAGGCTGAGAGAGAGCATCCCTCTTTGTGCTATGGGCACACAATGACTGTTTGTATTCCAGGGATAGACACTAATCCACTGCTCAAGGCCCCTTAGGTTGCCTAGGCCTTCTCACTGACACTCACATCTGGGGGGGGTCCAGGACTTATTTTCTGATGTTTAACAATTATATAATTTTCTTCTGTGAAAATGTAATGTTCAAGAAGAAATTTTTATCTAATTTCATAATAAATATACATCAAAGCAATAATCAGAATATGGAAACTCATATCTGACCACCTAATTTTCAATGAGATCTTATGATTTTAGGAAAAAAAGAAATTATACTAGCTAAAGATGAAATGCAATTTTCACGGTTACAAAAATTTAATGAAATATATGTGACTTCAATATTGTTTTGTGGTGTCATTTCTTTGAAGAGTAAACTGATTATCTGATAATATTAGTCCATCATTTCATCTGAAGTAGGATACTCAACATTTATCAAATCCAGTTAAAACTGTGCACTATATCACGTTATCCAAAATATTTTACACATGACTTATTTTCTAGCAGAAATCATTGCATGAAAATCATTGATAGAAACTAATTCTTAAGGAATACTTACATAGTATATTTCATTATCCAACCCTAGATATTCATTCCATAGTTCTAGATCCTAGAATTCAGCTTCATAATTCTCACAAACTCTACTTGGTTTTGCAAGTAAGCCTTAATGTTGGGTTCCTATAGAGGAGTCTTTTATGGTGTTTCTACATGTCCTCAATGTTATCTACAGTAGTTTGAAGTAAGGACACAGGGAACACCCTACATCTAATATTAAAAAATAGTGACTATTTTGCCATAATGACAACCAATGAGACCATTTATACAGCATAATAGAGAAAGGAAAACCCATGTCATGTTATTTTATACAAATTTGTTTTGAGAAGTAAAGAGTAAGGTAAATTTATTTAATATTTGGGGAACTGAGATTAAACTGCCTGACTATGATTTTTTTGACAAAATATTAGGTTCAGCTGAATTTCATATAATCCTGCTGTCATGCTGGTTGAGATAATGCTATTCCTTTTTTTTTGGTTTTACGAGTCAGGGTTTCTCTGTATTGTTTTGGAGGGTGTTGGTCCAGCCTGGCCTCGAACTCACAGAGATCTGCCTGCCTCTGCCTCCCCAGTGCTGGGATTAAAGACTTGTGCCACCACCGCCCAGCGTATTAATAGATCTTGCTCAGAGCTCATCTCCTGCAATATTCACAGGAACTACCCGAAGGAGTCTCAGAGTTCCTCAATGTTGTTGGAGTCTTCAGAAGAATACTTCTTAGAGGAAATGTTTATGAAAAATTCCTGGTAGAGAAACATGTAGAAAAGCAATTAGGACTCAGAATATCTCTTTGATAGCAAACATCATATGTTGTACAATATTATTTTAAGATTATTTATGCTGTGGAACTTGTTTAATGATGCAAAGATGTACTGCATTCTCTTATGTTGCATTTGTTTAACTCTGTGAAGCTGTGGTACTTTGCTTTCTAAAACACCTGATTTGTTTAATAAAAAGCTGAATGGCCAATAGCAAGGCAAGATAAAGGATAGGCTGGGCTGACAGGCACAGAGAATAAACAGGAAGAGAAATCTGGGAGGAAGATCAAGGAATAAGAAAAGGAGGAAAAGAGGACACAAGCAGCCAGCCAACTTACTACACAGCCAGCCATGGTGTAGGAAGTAAAACACGGTATACAGAAATAGTGAAAGGTAAAACAGAAGAGGCAAAAGACAACTTAAGTTTAGAAAAGTTGACTAGAAACAAGCCAAGACTACTCAGGGCATTCATAAGTAAGAATAAGAGTCCATGTGTATGTCTTTGGGAGCTGGGTGGCAGGATGGGAGAGGAAATGGGTAATAACTCTGAGGAGCAGAGGGACAAGAAACCATAATCAGGATATATATATATATGTGTGTGTGTGTATGTATGTCTGTATGTATGTGTGTATTGTGAGAAAATAATCTAGATTCAGCAATATGAAAAATGATATCCCTATGATGTCCCTGAGGTCCTAAATAAAGTTTTAACTGATCAATGTTTCATGCTTTAGTTACCAAAATAATGAAAAATTACACGGTAAAGGTAAAATCAGTATAAAATAACTGACAGGATTTTTATTAAAATAAAGGTGAACTAACTGTGGACTCAAATAACAAAATGCATGTATAACACTCAATACATTGTCTTCACAGAATCATATTAAAATGATAGTTTATTTTGATAATAAATAAGCTGAGAATATTCTACTGAAAGTTGTAATATTCTTTAACCTTTTTCTTTAACAAATTAAAGTATTTATATTCAGATCTTTAGCATAACATCTACTTACTAGGTTTCTTTCTATTTTATAAATTGAACTAGTGCTCTATCTTATATAATTTTCTTGACTTTTACTCAGAATAGAAATAGCAATCTAAAAAGACTATACTTTCAGGGGTTTCAATAGTTTGTTACTAAAAATATCAATCTGAGTTCTAAAAGATATTTCTGAGCAACTAATGATACAAATTATTACTCAAAACTCTACACTCAATTTCCTTGTAACATGGAATTTAGAAAGATTAATTTGACTCAGACAATTTAATTTAACACACAGATAATATAAAATGTGCTTCTACAAACACTCATTTATCTACCAGATAACATGCTGAAAATTTAATGTGTTGGATACTTTAGTCATTTACTTTTCTATCCTTAAAATGCATAACACTTGGGGATAGAAATATGTGGATATTATAAAAATATACAGCAATGCATGTGGCTATTGATTAAGATTATCCCATATAGTCATACATCTCTCTTTTATTTAAGTCTAAAGAGTCAGTCTTAGGAAGTTTCTGTATCTTTTTTTTTGCAGTTAAAGACAGGCAGGCCTATTCCAATGCCCAAAATGGAAAAACATTGTCATTCATTTATATCCTTTTGCTCTTCATCTTTATTAACTTTAGGAAAAAAATTGGTCCTACTTTATAGGAGTGACTTATATTAAAATGCATACCAAAATTTAATATACCCCAATAAATGCGTTTTATAAAATATTATAGGTAACAGCTACATAAACATTTGCTAATTCATGCGTGGGTTAAAGTCTCCTGAAGAAGTAAGTAATAAGTATGTTTCTAAGTGTGTAATAAAAACATCATAAAAGTCCAAAGGCACTCACCTCCACATAATTTTTACATTGTCTTCTGTGGAAATCATAGTTATAATTTTAAATTACTGGTGAAAACTGTATTGCAATTTTTCAGACAGGCAATTGATGATGGAACATCATCAGTAGGTGAAGTTAGGATATCTTTTTCCAGTGCCTATCTACTCAATATCACTAGAAGTGAGATGATAATGGGGGCATATTTGAGTTACTCATTCCCTTTTCCTGTTTCTAATAAGACAAAGGAAAGTTTATTAAATATATAATTAGACCTCTCCTTTTATTTGAAGGTCTCAAATAAATCATTGTTAGGTTTAAGAAACATTACAATTCTCTAAGGCTTCAAATTTGGCAGTAATTCTCTAGAAACTTGCACATGTGTTGCTTTATCAGAAAAGGGTTTCTAGACTTCAAAGGATTATAAATACCAATACAAAGTGTGGCCTTGTGTTTATTGCAATCACATGTACATGTAGTCAAGGTATATATAAAATGTACACACCACTGTACTTACTGTTTAATCATGCTTGCTTGACTACTTAAGTTCAATAAATAATTTACATTGCTATTACCAATTCCCATAATCAAAACAGTTTCATCATCCCAAACTGAAGCTTTGAAATCATCAGTCAATAATCTCCTGCATTGCCTTCCTCTTAAGGCCCAGTACGCTTCATCTTACCTTATTTCCTATGAATATTAGGTCATGCATATATGCGGGTTCACATAAAATTTACTCTGTTGAGAGCAGCTATTATCAATCTCTGAGGAACATTTCCCGTTAAGTCCTTACTGGAAACCACTTTTAGGATCATCAGGTACCTTCTACTGTCTCCCCGAAGTTCCTTTCACTATAAATTCCTCTCACTAATGAATTCCAACATGACACTTTCATTCCTTAGATTTTTGCTTAGGGCAATACAGTCCCTATTGATATTATAGTCTGTCAGCAATAGTTACTATGTGTGGACACAGTGTCATAACATTGTTCTCATTACATCTGTGTGTGGTATCCATGGTTTCTTCCAACAATGGGACCAAATACGCTGCCATCCAAGGTGACTTCTATTTTGGATATTATTTTGCTTCTTGTGACTTCAGGTCCTTTACCAGCATGTGAAAAGTGGACTTGGAGGACACCTGAACACTTGACGTTGTACCCTTGTATGTATAGTATTACTTAATTCCAAAGAGTATATGTGAGAGTAAAAAGATGTGTCAATGGGTAATTAGTGACAGAGAAAAATCATTAGTATTCCTACATATCTTATTACCTAAAAGCAGACATCTTAATTACAATAGTAATGTAGCACATTATTTTGGGGGGGATCGCCGAAGGTTAGGGCCTGGAAGGGCTGATGCTTGTCCTGTCGTGTGCTACATTAGGAGGGTGCTCCCCTGAAAAATGTCAAGTAGTCTACTCAGAAGGGATGGTGGCTTCCCTCTTTCCCGGAACCACATAGAAAAATGACAGTTCTATAATGTCTATTATAAAGCCTTTCAGGAAGTTTATAGAATCAAAACCAGTCATCAACAGTGGACAAATAGACTGCACATGACTTTGTGCTTCCTCCCCAATGGAACACTACTAAAATAAGCAGTGAACATACAGCCCTTTGTTTCAAGTTCTACTTTCATTAATATAAGAGAACACATGCTTTTTAAATTTGATTGATAATCACTATTTTGTCAGGAATTTATGCTGTGAATACACTTAATTCTTTAAAATTTTTTAAATTAATAATTATTATTTTTTATTTAGGTTAGAAACAATCTTTTTTCACATGTCAATCCCAGCTCCCTCTCCTTCCTCTCCTCCCCTGCCCTCCCCATCAGGTCCTCCAGTCCCCAACCCAATCTCCACTACGATCCCTAGGGTGAGGCTCTCCATAGTGGATCTCCAGTAACTGTCATTTCATCCAGGGCAGAGCCTAGGCCCTCCACAACAGTCCCAGCTGAGAGAGCCTCCCATATTGTGGCATGGGCACTCAAAATCTACTTGTACTCCAGGGATCACATAGGCCTCCTCCCTGACACCCATATTCAAGGGGTCTGAGTCAGTCCCATGCTTTCTACACAGCAATCAATCTGGACTCCAAGAGCTCCCCCTTGTTCAGGTCAACTGTTTCTGTGGGTTAAACCAGCCCAGTATTCACTCCTTTGCTCATCATTATCTCTTTCTGACACTGAATTCTAGTTCAGTTCAGTGTTTGTCTGTGGGTATCTGCCTCTGTTTTCGTCAGTTGCTGGATGAAGGTTCTGTTTCCTAGACTCGCTGGCAGTGGGATTGTATGCTGGCACTCCCCTGATTCATGTCTAAAATCCATAAATGAGTGAGTACATACCATGTTTCTCTTTTTGTGACTGGGTTACCTCACTCAGGATAGATTCTTCTAGTGCCATCCATTTGCCTGCAAATTTCAAGATTCCATTGTTTTTATTGTCCGCTGAATAGTACCCCGTTGTGTAAATGTACCATATTTTGTCTATCCACTCTTCAGTTGAGGGGCATCTAGATTGTTTCCAGGTTCTGGCTATTACACATAATGCTGCTATGAACATAGTGGAACAGATGTCCTTGTTGTATGATTGTGCATCTTTTGGGTATTTGCCTAAGAGTGGAATTGCTGGATCTTGTGGTAGACTGATTCCCATTTTTCTGAGGCATCTCCATACTGATTTCCCAAGTGGCTGTACAAATTGGCACTCCCACTAGCAGTGGGGGAGTGTTCCACTTTTTCAACATTCTCTCTAGCATAAACTGTCATTGGAGTTTTTGGTTTTAGCCATTCTTACAGGAGTGAGATGGTATCTCAGAGTTGTTTTGATTTACATTTCCCTAATGGCTAAGGATGTTGAGCACTTTCTCAAGTGTCTCTCAGCCATTTTAGACTCCTCTACTGAGAATTCTCTATTTAGTTCTGTACCCCACTTTTTGATTGGATCCTTTGGTGTTTTAGAGATTTGCTTCTTGAGGTTTTTGTAAATTTTGAGTTAACCTTGTATCCTGCCACTTTGCTGAAGGTTTTTATCAGCTCTAGGAGTTCCCTTGCGGAGTTTTTTGGGTCACTTATGTAAACTGCTAATAGTGAAAGCTTGACTTCTTCTTTTCCTACTTGTATCCCCTTGATTTCCTTTTGTTGTTTTATTGCTCTAGCTAGAATTTCAAGTACAATATTGAAGAAATATGGAGAGAGTGGACAGCCTTGTCTTTTTCCTGATTTTAGAGGAATTGCATTGAGTTTCTCTCCATTTAGTTTGATATTAGATGTTGGTTTACTGTATATTGCTTTTATTATATTCAGGTATGTTCCTGTTATCCATAATCTCTCTAGGACCTTTATCATGAAGGGGTGCCGGATTTTGTCAAAGGCTTTTTCAGCATCTAGTGAGATGATCATGTGGTTTTTCTTTTGTAGTTTGTTTATATGGTGGATTACATTGATAGATTTTCTAATGCTGAACCATTCTGCATTCCTGGGATAAAGCCTACTTGATGATGGTGGATGATTTTTCTGATGTGTTCTTAAATCCGGTTTGCTAGTATTTTATTGAGTATTTTTGCATCAATGCTCATGAGGGAAATTGGTCTATAGTTCTCTTTCTTAGTTGTGTCTTTGTGTGGCTTGGGTATCAAGGTAATTGTAGCCTCATAAAAACAGTTTGGCAGTGAGCCTCCTGCTTCTATTGTGTAGAATATTTTGAGGAGTATTGGAATTAGCTCTTCTTTAAATTTCTTGTAGAATTCTTCACTGAAGCCATCTGGGTCTGGGCTTTTTTAGGTTGGGAGACTTTTGATGACTGCTTCTATTTCATTAAGGACTATAAGTCTGTTTAGATTGTTTATCTGTTCTTGATTTAGTTTTGGCAAGTGATATCTTTCCAGGAAATTGTATATTTTGGAGATCAGCCATCTATCAGATGTGGGGTTAGTGAATATCTTTTCCCAATCTGTGAGTTGCCTTTTTGTCTTGCTGACTGTATCCTTTGCCTTACAGAAGCTTCTTAGTTTCAGGAGGTCCCATTTATTAATTGTCGATCTTAGTGTCTGTTCTACTAGAGTTATGTTCAGGAAGCAGTCTCCCGGGCCAATTCATTCAAGGGTGCCTCCCACTTTCTCTTCTAACAGGTTCAGTGTGGCTGGATTGATGCTGAAGTATTTGATCCATTTAGACTTAAGTTTTGTGCATGGCGATAGACATGGATCTATCCAAATTCTTCTAATAGTTTTTATTCTCACACTACACAAATGACCAGAGTTTCCCTTGCTTCAATACTATCAGGAACACTCCTCACTTCCTTTCCCCCAAGATCTACTCCCCCTCAGTTTCCTCTTCAGAAAAGAGCAGGTCTCCAAGAGACAACAACCAAACAGGACAAAACAAGATACAATGATCCAATACAAAAGTCTTCATATAGAGGCTGGAAAAGGAGACCCAATACGAGGAAACAGTCAAAGGGGCAGGCAAAAGAGTCAGAGATACACACCCTCCCACTGTTAGGAATCCCCAAAGCACCCAGCTAATAGTCATAACATATATTCAGAGGATCTCAAGCAGATCTATGCAGACCCCATCCTTTGCTTGTGTCTCTGAGAGACCATGTGAACCCTGCTTAGTTGACTTACTGAGCCATGTTCTTCTGGTGTCCTCCACTCCCTCTGTCTTCTGGGGGTTACTCCAACTCTGAGGCGAGGGACCTGATGGAAATCTCAAATTTAGACTCTATTTACTGGATGTTTGAGTATGGGTCTTTGTACCCATTCCCATCCGATGCTAAAGGAAGCCTCTCTGATCATTGACCAAGGCACCAACCTGTAAATATAGCACAATAACATAAGAAAACATTCTCTCTGTACTACTCAGCCCCAGATTTCTGGCCATCTATACAGTGTATGGCATAGGCTCCCTCTTATGGCGTGGTCCTCAAGCTAAAACAACCATGGGTTGGCCACTCCCACAGGTTCTGGCCCACCATTGCCCCAGTATATCTTGCAGACAAGACACAATGTAGGTGGAGGGTTTTGCGGTTGGCTTGAGGCTAGAATGCAGGGTGAATGCTCCATTCAGGCACCTGCTTGAAGTCTCTATGTTCAATGATCCGTGTGGATGTTGTCTTCACCAATGGTGCCCCATTGTCAGTTTTCAGAAAAGCAGACTACTGGCATAGAATCAACCTGGGTTGTTTAGGGATCTCAATGGGATGAACACCCTTGGCCAAAAAATCAACAAAATGAAAACCAGTCACAACATTGGAAGCCTTGTCTGGCTACCAAAGATGTCTAATTCAGGCTCTGTATTATCCATTACTAGGTGTCCTCACTACAGTCACTCTCATAGATTCCAGGAAATTTCCACTGCACTAGGATTACACTTAATTTTAAATACTCTATCATGGAAGAACCCATCCATGGAGGAAATTCTGTACTCACAGGTACTCCATCCCTGTAATAATGTATGTCTTATAACAAGAATGCTTTCTCTGAGGCCCTATTGAGTTTATTCCTTTTGGCATCATGTAAGGCTGCTAAATACGGACAGACAACTCTCTCTTAGGTAATTATAACTAAATATGCTCAATTTTATGTGTAGAAATTTTTTTGGTTTTCCATTCTCATTAATGCTGTTTTAACATCAGTGCTCAGAAAACTTATTTCCTGTGATTCATTTACAGTTTTAATATCCCTAAAAAGCATATGTTGATGAAGAATAGGTTTCATATCACTCGAGGATATGTAATTGCATCAATTTAAACAACAGAAATGTTTGAGGTGTGTATGGCTTTATATGTTTTTCAAGCCTCTTAAGTTTAAAACTGTCATGTAGAGTGACTTAATCTTTGCTCATATCTCACACTGGATAAGAAGTTCAAGAGAGATTATATATATAATCCACTAAATAATGACCAATAATATGTAAAGTTTAGCAATAAAATAAGATATATTAATGTAATCCAGATTTTCAGATTTTAAGGCTAAAATTAAAAATTATCATTATTGTCTATGTATAGTTGTTACATGTTCAATTAACTTCCTAGTAAGGCTAAGATATATTTGTTCAAATAAATACGAAAGAAGGAAAGTTGTTATGTGTTCTTGCAAATCTCATTACTTCAAAATATATCCTCAAATAAATGATGGAACTACAAATACTTAAAGTGTTGGAAAATATGATAGACAACTTGATGAATAACACAGATAAGATAATTTATTAAAAAGTATATGAGTTAGATGTTCACTGTGGGGTCAATTTGTATGCATCATTCCATACAAAAGCTCTTACTATAAGCATTTATTTGGGTGTAGTGATGGGATGAACTTCCACACATTTTATTGAAAAACAATCAAAATGACAACATAAACTTTAAACCTTCACAACTGTCAAACACTTGGCCCTCTTGTTTGTTTTAATGGAGACTAGCCTAATAAAATTATAATTGCTTTGGCCAGGCATAATGGTGAATTTCTACAATTAAAGAATGGGATGTGGGGACAAGAGAATATTTAAAATATTGTAAAAAATGTGAATCTTTTTGTGTGAGAAAAGAGTGCTTCCCTATAATAATGGTATTTCAGTTATCATGAGATGGTAGGAGTAAATGACATGATTTATTTTATACTATATTTTATAAAAATGGAAACCAAGACCCACAAGACTGAGTAATTTGCTCAATAAGGATAAAATATGAGAGGTCCTAAAATAGGTTATTGTATTTAGTAATTGTTAAACAGCTCTCCTAGTTACATTTTTTCATCCCTTTTCTCACCAGATTTAAAGTGTGTTCCAATTTTGAACATTTAATTTGATGCATTTACAATTTTATGAAAGTTTAATTACTTATTGAAGATGAAAGCACATTTGACTTCAACAGTAAGTGCTCCTTATCCACCAAACTGATTTGTCATTTGAGAGTCATATTTTAAATTAGATTTAATTAAATTAAAATTCAAGTCAAAAGAGCCATGAGCTCTCATTTTGTTTTTATTTAAAAAGAAAATGTATCTAGCATAGGTTGGTAAATATTGAAGCTTTGTTTTATACTTTTGTATTCATCAATCTGCATTAAGGGATCTTTGAGGCACAGCATATATATCCACAAAAATCAATTAATATGCTTTATTGTAGCTTGTGGGGTTTTGTAAGTTTGTTTATTAAAATAGATTCTTCTTTCATCCAAGACATTTGGACCACAGTTTCCCATCCCTCCACACATTCCAGTCCCCTCCCACTACTCCACTCTCCTGGATCCAGTCCCCCTCCACTCCCTTCAGAAGAAAGCAGGCCTCAACGAGACAACAACCAAACATGACAAAACAAGAAAGCATAAGACTAGTACTCCTTTGCTCTCTGTATAATATCCATATATGAGTGAGTACATACCCTGTTTGTCTTTTTGTGACTGGGTTACCTCACTCAGGATGGTTTCTTCTCTTTCCCTCCATTTGCCTGCAAATTTCAAGATTACATTATTATTATTATTGTTATTATTATTATTTTTGCTGAGCAGTACTCCATTGTGTAAATGTACCACATTTTCTGTGTCCATTCTTTATCCATCCCCGAAATCATCTAAATTGTTTCAAGGTTCTGGCTATTACAAATAATGCTTCTATGAGTATAGTTGAACAGATGTCCTTGTATGAATGTGCCTCTTTTGGGTATGTGGCTAAGAATGGAATTGCTGGATCTTGAGGTAAACACATTCCCATTTTCCTGAGTAACTGCCATACTGATTTCTAAAGTGGCTGTACAAGTTGGCATGCCCACCAGCAGTGAAGGAGTGTTCCCCTTTCTCCATATCCTCTCCAGCATAAGCTGTCATTGGTGTTTTTGATTTTACCCATTCTGACAGGTGCAAGATGGTATCTCAGCGTTGTTTTGATTTGCATTTCTATGATTGCTAAGGATGTTAAGCACTTTCTTAAGTGTCTTTCAGACAATTTGGATTCCTCTATTGAGAATTCTCTATTTAGATCCGTACCTCCATTTTTAATAGGATTATTTGGTGTTTTGTTGACTAACTTCTTGAGTTCTTTGAATATTTTGGATATCAGCCCTCTGTCTGATACGGCATTGGTGAATATCATTTCCCATTCTGTGGGCTGCTGTTTTGTCTTGTTTACTGTGTCCTTTGACATACAGAAGCTTCTCAATTTTAGGAGGTCTCATTTATTAATTGTTAATCTCAGTTTCTGTGCTACTGGTATTATATTCAGGAAGCAGTCTCCCGTACCAATTCGTTCAAGGGCACCTCCTTCTTTCTCTTCTAAGAGGTTTTGTGTTGCTGAATTTATATTGAGGTCTTTGATCCATTTGGACTTAAGTTTTGTGCATGGTGATAGATATGGACCTATCTGTAATCTTCTACATGCCAATATCCAGTTATACTTGCACCGTCCATTGAAAATCCTTTCTTTTTTCCATTGTATAATTTTAGCTTTTCCCATACCACCAAAGAAGCTAGGAAACAAGGAGGCCCCTAAGAGAGATTTACATGGTCCCCTGGAGAAGAAAAAAGTACCAGATCTCCTGAGAAAATTGGGAGCATGGCGGAAGGAAGAGGGAGATAGGAGAAAGAGAAGTGGAGAAGAGGGGAGGGAGGAGGACATGAGGGAGCAGGAAGATTGAGGAGAGCAAGAAAAGAGATACCATAATAGAGGGAGCTAGTATAGGCTTAAAAAGAAATCTGGCATTAGGGAAATGTCTAGAAATCCACAAGGATGACCCCAAACATTCTAAGCAATAGTAGAGAGGCTATCCTAAATGCCCTTCCCCAATAATGAGACTGATGACTACCTTATATGCTGTCCTAGAGCCTTCATCCAGTTGCTAATGGAAGCAGAAGCAGAGACTCACAGCTAAGCACTGAGTCGAGTTCCTAGAATCCAGATTTAGAGAGGGAGGAGTGATGAAGAAAAGGGTCAAGATCAGGCTGGGAAGCACAGCAAAACAGCTGACCTGATCAAGAGGTTGCTCATGGATGACAGATTGACAGCTCAGAAACCAGCATAGGACAGAACCACCCCCTGAATGTGGGTGTCAGTTAGGAGCCCTGGGCAGTCTATGTGGCCTCTGGTAGTGGAACAGTATTTATTCCTAGTATACAAATGGACTTTAAGAGCCGATTCCACATAGAGGGATACTCTCTCAGCCTAGACACATGAGGGAGGGCCTAGCCCCTGCCCTAAATGATGTGACAGACCTTAGTGATTCACCATGGAAGGCCTTACCCTTTCTATGGAGCAGAAGAAGGATGGGATGGGGGATGGTGGGGAGCATGGGAGGATGGGAATGAGAGGCAACTGGGATTGATATATAAAATAAAGAGACTGTGTCTAATTTGAATAAAAATATATAATAAAAAATTAAAAAACAAAAGAAACAGTAACAACAACAACAAAGATACAATAAGACAAAGCTAAAGCCTTCATATGGAGACTAGAAAAGGCAATCCAGTAGGAACAGAGTCCCAAGAGAAAGCAAAAGAATTAGAGACACCCCTGCTCTCATTGCTAGGAAACACACAAAAATACCAAGCTAACAACCAATACTTATATGTACAGAACCTGTGCTTTTAAGGCTTTGAAAATATTTCCAGACTATAATTTAAGCACAAATAACTGTTTTTCACACACACACATACAACTGTTGGCATGATAAAAGAGTACAGGGACAAGCAAGACTGTATTGCTCTGTTGTAGAAGATATTGACACTTTCACAGAAGTTTTTCAGGCCTATCTGGAGATAACAATACACAAAGGATTGAAATGAAATAAACCAAGTGTGGATGGTAGACAAAAAATAAACATAGTACTACACGAGCAATAATCCACATTTGAAGCAACAGTTATTGAGAATAGGAGGGAATGTCCTTTCAATTGCCATTAAAAGAGCTAACTGGTACATTTCCAAGGGCACTTTCAACTCATTTTAGTATTCTTTATGAAAACAAAGCCATTTGAAAATGATGTATATTGGAAGAACATCAACTACGACATGACACAGTGACAGGACAAAGCATCATATAAGCATAACTAAGGTATAGCTGTGGGAAATGAAAAAGTCACAGGAATTACAGGATGATACTATGAGGTGTAAAGACTGTTTATAAAACAATTTATCCTGATTCTAAATAGACATTAGATGTGAAATTAATTGCCCAGTAGGATGATAACAAAATATGAAGTTACTTAAGATTGAGGGGGAGACATTCTCTACCATTTAATAGCAATTTCCAATACTTTTACACACTTTGCTTTAGTACAAGCAAATGGATACATTTTTATCTATGTATTTTTAAACATAATACTTTATAGTAAATGGGACATGGGAATCAGTCTCTAACAAAAATCTGCAAATGCTTATGACCTTGTGGTAAGCCATACATGCTATTGTAGTACCAATTTCAGGAGGGGAAACATATTGTCTCAGGGAAAGATGCAGATGTATTTAGCCAAACAAGAACCTGGCTCATTTAAGAGTTTTATAGCAAATAAGGATGGAAGGTAGTTTGCATAATTTTCTCATGTTCCTTTAATAGTGTTTATTCTTCATAAGGTTGTTGAAACAGTTTCTGGCCACCTGTCAATAATCTGGCCTTTTATAGACTCAACCTTCTATTGTTCTCATGCCCTTGACATATAAAGTCAAGATTCTTAAGAAAAACGAGTGTTGAACTTGGTAAGAAAACCATTAATTTTTAATTTGAAAGTTCATCTTTTGTCAACTAAAGAGAGAATTTTGAATTACATGAAGAAATACGTGCATTATAAAATTCTCCTTAATAAATATATTCTATTGTTTTAGCCACAGTATTTTCAAACTTTGTATAGATTTGTATTTAAGTATTAGCTGCATGGAAACTAAGCCAAGAAACATTCACTTAATGTTTTTTGTCTGAGTCATTTAATTTTATAAGCATTTTATTTGAAAATATTTGTTTTGTAAGAATTAATGACATAAATGTTTTGGGCATAAAATGTTTTAATTTATTTCTGGTAGAATAAGGCAACCAATATTTCTCTCCAGATTTGCATAAAATCTGTCAAACTCACTGTTTTTTCACATATTTATTGACCTAAATACTAGACAGATTTCTTGCAATAGCGAATAAACACAGACCTACAAATCTGTACACACGAATACATTTCTATTCATAAAGTGGTAGTATCCAAGCCCTAAAGGAGAAAGCTGTTTATTATTCTCTTGCCATATTAGATTCCAACTTCCCCTACATTTTCATGAACAAGAATAAATGAAGCAGTTTCAAACCAAAGATAATTCTTACTGATCTTGTTAGAAATTACACACAAACTCCATCCCCTTTTTACCTCTTCTCACTCATGGCAATGCAAGCTGTGGGGCTGAATCTTAACATTCACACAGAGACAGTGAATGACACATGCCACTTTCTCAGATCATGCTTGGCAGTGGCCTTTTTGTTTCCCTTAACAGAATTTGCATGCAGTGTTTTCAAGCTGTATCTTAAGCCATGTGTACTCTTACAAACAGAGTAGCTAATTGGGTTAACTATGCTTGCTTTTCAAGAGCAATATTAGATATGGTCTTCATTCTAGTCAGTGTGTGATAATTTCAAGTCTGTTTGGAGGGCATAAATTGACAGCCATTCACTTGGTATACTGGGCTGAAAACTGATCTTCCATGAGAGTACTTAATTGGACACACATGCAATACGCAAGGTGCAATGAAATGATAAGATAGCAGTTAGAGCCTTCGAGGTTCATGAGTTCTTCAATAGCGATTGTATTGCTTCTCTGCTTTTGCAGTTATCCTCATTCATGTTTTTTTCTTTAAATGTATCCTTATAGATCTCTATTGCATTTTTTGTGGGAAGCTGTCATCTAGTTCTTGGAGTGAGTATATGTGAAACTGAACATGTTGTCTGTGAGGAGTCAGTAAGAATCTGTTCTCATATTATTAGAACTGGAAGTAAGCTGTAGTTGCATTTGTAACATGACCTTTTGTCTAATGACTGATGTATCTTGTGAGAGTATTATTTATCTGTTGATGCAAAATCATGTAGAAGTTCTTTTGTGCTCCATCTCTTTATCTGCTGCAACAGGCATCAACCATGAAGTGTCTTCAATATTAATATCTGTCAACGAACTCCTCTCTTTAAGAGAAAATAACTGAGGGTATTCTCTCAAAAGTAACAGGAAAATAAAAGATACAAACCATAGAATGTAATGAGTTATTCCATTAAATTAGACGCAGTGCAAATTTTATATACATGTAAATATAATCAAATATATGTGCAAGATGGCCCACAATTATGAATGGTATTCAATACATCCAAAATATACAGTATATACTTACATGAGTGTCCTTATGTATCATGGGACCACATACAATGAATATGTACAATGTAAAATTTTTTAAAATTCAAAAAGTTGAAAGTTTGAGAACACTATCAAAGTAAAAATGTTCTTATTTTTCTACTAAGCTGTATTTATACTAACTGATGTCAAATGTTTCTATGCATCAAGCATCAAATAGAAATTTTTAAGTCAGTTATTCAAGTGATTATTGTCATTGACTGTTATGAAGATATTTTTTATGAAACATTCACTCCTGGGTGACAGAGGGAAAAACATACAATTCACAAAAGAAATGAAACACAATCTAAAAGCTCAGAAAGTTATAATACTCACAGGATCCTTACCCATCTTTTTTAAAGTTTTCCTTTTATTGAAAATAATTCATATAATATACTTTGATAATGTTTTCCATCCCCAAATTCTTCCCACACCCTCCCAACCTACCCGCCCAACTTTACATTCTCCCCACCAGCACAGACGGACAAACACAAAAACAAAACAACAAAACTAAGAAACACAAACACAAAGTCTCCACAAAAACACAGCTCAAAATAAATAAGCAAAATCCTGAAAGACAAAAATGACCAAACAAAACAAAGTACGATAAAAAACATACAATACCATTTAGGTCATTTTGTATTTGTCAAATACCACAAAGCATGGGTCCTAACCTGAAGTGTGATGTACATACCCAGTGAGACTCTATTAGTGAAAAACTGATTTTGACTTTGCCATTGGGTATCAATTGCAGATAGCTTTTTATGGGTGACAGCCTATATTTACTTCCTCTGTGCTTGGACCTCATCTGGTTTGAAACTGTACAGGATTTATGTTTGCAGCCACAGACGCTGAGCTCAGATGCACATCAGTCCTGTTGCATCTGGAAGACGCTGTTCCTTTGGAGTCACCCATCCCTTCTCGCTGTTATAGTCTTTCTATTTCTCTTCCACATAGACTCCTGAGCCTTTAGGAGAGAGCTTTGATGAAGACTCCCATTTAGGAATGAATGCTCAAACTGTCTCCCTTTCCTCCAGTTGTCCAGTTATGGGTTATCCATGCAAAAAGAAACTTCCCTAATGAGGGCAGAGTGATGCACTGATCTACATGCATAGCAGTATATCATTAGGACTCATTTTGTTGTTATTTTCCTTTAGCATACTAATAGTACTGAAATAGTCAACCACTTCCTAATTGTATTTAAGGCCCATTCCTTGGGAACAAATACCTGACATTGGTAAAGTGGCCAAGAACCTGAGACTATATGGGTCATGGGCTTTGGAGAAAACTGACTACTATTATTCTACTCAAGGAACACAGCTCCTGCCCAATCTTATGTAAGCTATAAACAACTGCTAGCAAGAGGAAACTCTCTCCTATGGAACAGGCTACCAGTTGGGCAGAGAAGCTGGGTGGACTTTGAAGTGATGTTGGTGAGTCATCCACCTATGCTCCATTTGTAACCCCAATGAACTCACTGGTTCACCAAATGAGGCGTGGGTGGAACCATTTCTGTGGCCTGTCATTGCTGCCCTATCTAAATAGATTTTATTCATGCCCCTTCATAAGAGGCATGCAAAATCTCCTAACCAGTCTTTAGAATATGGTCGGTCAATACCATGAACAATTTTTCTGTTTTGTTTGTTTGATTGATTGGTTTTTCAAGACAAGGTTTCTCTGTAGCTTTGGAGACTGTCTTGGAACTCACTTAGTATACCAGGCTGGCCTCAAACTCACAGAAATCTGCCTGCCTCTGCTTCCCAAGGGCTGGGATTAAAAGTGAGCCACCATAGCATTTCTATAAAATTCTTCTCTTGAATTTATTCCAGGAATAAAATACTAACCATTGTTTAATTGATGTAATCTCATAATCAATGTTAAAAATGGAAAATAAAAAGACATCAAGAAATTATCTTGGGTCACTTTTGGATTTGGATTCTGATTTAGCACCTATGTTTTAACATACTGACTGAGCAGCATTTAGCCTTTCTCTGGTGTGTTCACAGTGTTAAATGGGCTAACAGTTTTATTCAAACATAATGGATAGAGGAAACTAAAACTCTATGGAATTAATTCTGAAGTTTTATACATGCTACAAAGTTTCCTTTTTGAGATGCGTCTTGAGTTTTATGATTATCACAGAGAATATTTCGCAAATCTGTAAGAAAGCATCGAAAGTATTGTCGGACAACTGTGAAAGTTTTGTTTGTCTTAGCTGAAATTAAATTTATTTACTCAGCTCTATCATTCATTGAGGTTTATTTATTAAAAGGCAGCAAATACCTTTGAAAAAAGATTTTTGATTTCTCAGCTTTAGTTTCCATAAAGGCCCACTTTACATTCTGTCAGCAACACTGTACCCAGCCATTAGCCCTCTGCAGTCACAGCCCGCAACAATAAAAAAAGCAAGTGAGGGAGGGAGATCATTTTCTGGAAAATAGTTAATTGCCCAGGCAAAGAAAGCCTGCAGGAGAAGGCTTTCAGGAGAGGCTATTTTCTTTACCAGTTACTAAAGAGAATTCAGAATGTGAGGCAAGAATAACGGTTTTCTCTGTGACTAGTTTCTTATGCCCTTTATGAGCAACGATTTCTATCTACCTGAAATAAAGGAAATGAATCAAAGCAAACTTTTAGTAATCCCAAAAGGACCCGAAGTGCAATTGCCCCAGCTGTTACCTTATATAGACACCTTGACACCATTCCGTCTTGTACAAGTACCCAGGGACAATCATTACTTGCCTGCTAGTTGTGTCATAGAGACCTACTTTATAAGATGTCGGGGAAGTTAATGTACCAAGTCTAGAGACGTCTTTCTGAAGTGGGAATAGCATGTCACTTTCTTCGCGAAGCGCGGCTGACTGAGTCTTGCACTGATTTGTAGGTCCCTGGGGACGGTGCATGGGAGATGACTGCGGACCAGGCGGCATCCAGACCCGGGCTGTGTGGTGTGCTCACGTGGAAGGTTGGACGACACTGCATACGAACTGCAAGCAGGCCGGGAGGCCCAGTAACCAGCAAAACTGTTTCAAAGTGTGTGACTGGCACAAAGAGTTGTACGACTGGAGGCTGGGACCCTGGAATCAGTGTCAGCCTGTGAATTCCAAAAGCCTGGAGAAAGCTCGAGAATGTGTGAAAGGAGAGGAAGGCATCCAGGTGAGAGAGATAACCTGCATCCAGAAAGATAAGGACATTCTCGCAGAGGACATCATCTGCGAGTACTTTGAGCCCAAGCCCCTTCTGGAACAGGCCTGCCTCATTCCATGCCAACAAGACTGCATCGTGTCTGAGTTCTCGGCCTGGTCTGAGTGCTCTAGGACCTGTGGCAGTGGTCTGCAGCACCGCACTAGGCACGTGGTTGCACCGCCACAGTTTGGAGGCTCTGGCTGTCCCAACCTTACCGAGTTCCAAGTGTGCCAGTCCAACCCCTGCGAGGCAGAGGAGAGCATGTACAGCTTGCAGGTGGGGCCCTGGAGTGCATGCTCAGTGCCACACTCACGGCAAGCCAGGCAAGCCAGGCGTCGTGGCAAGAACAAAGAGCGGGAGAGGGACAGAGGCAAAGCGGTGAAGGACCCAGAGGCCCGTGAACTCATCAAGAAGAAGAGAAACAGAAACAGACAAAACAGACAGGAGAACAGATACTGGGATATCCAGATTGGGTATCAGACCAGGGATGTGATGTGTACGAACAAGACCCGGAAAGCTGCGGATCTCAGGTAAACTTTTATTACCACTAACATCACCTGTCTCCTGTCTGCAGAAACAGCAGGAACTTCAGGCTCGTTGTACTGACTCCTATAATAAACAAGAGGCAGATAATCCCTAGTTCAAGGTTTTTAAGCTTTTGTGGATTTCATGGTGCAATATTCATTTTGTCCAAAGTACTTTACAGTTTCTCAGCTCATGAATGATTCTCTATGACAAAATACAGCAGGGCATAAAAAGAAGTGGTGTAGAACTTGCCTAATGTATGTGAGGCCCAAAGTTGGGTTCCCAGCACCATAAAGAAAAGTCAAAACAGCTTCTTTAAGTCTCCAGTCTCTTTTCCCCTACAACAAAAGAAAGTAAAATTACTGGGAACTTGGAGCATTGGGATTTTGAATGCAGATATTTATCTGAGTGAGTTAATAGAATAAGGCACACTTGTAATCTCTCCAAGTTTATAGCATTTTCAGAATTACCTTATAAACAAAATCTGCTTTTAACAAGCACCTGGGGAACCATACCTAAGAATAATATTCTTGCACAATTTATAAAACAAAGTAACTCTCTCCAGAGAAGAAAACAGGAAGCAGCAGGAAATAAGGTAAGCAGAGGGTATTTAACCAGGAATGGCCTAGCTTTGAAAGTGTATTAATTGGCAGCAATTCATAGATGGAAAATATTTGGCAGAATATCTTCTGGTATGTAGTGACTTTGTCATGAAAATCTTCCTCATGTATGATTCATTTGTTGTTAAAATGGTGTTCATTGAGAATGACAGAAAGGCTATTATTTCTCTGGACTGGTTAAATTTTGCTCATGGATAAGCCAGACCCTCTGGGAGTGGCTATCTGGATCATTTGCATAATTGCGCTTTCTGAAATGCTCATAAATTTATGATTTGGACTCAACCAAAGAAATTATATCATCATCACTCATAATTTTATATCATATTTATTGTAGAATTGACATTGGTTATGCTATCTCCTTTATCAAGCAGTCTGTTCTCTAGATTAAAAACATAAGATAAATTTCACTAATGTCTCAGTCCATATGCATTTTTGAAGCAGCTGGAGTCTGTTTCTTGTTGCCCCTGGAAATCTTTAGAAAGATTACCATTTTCTGTTTCCTTTGGAGGTTGGGAACCTAAATAGGATTGTGTGGCATGCCTGCTGTTTTCTTGAATAAACCACTGTCTTAACTTTTTTATTTCTTGCCCTCACTACATTTACTTCACCTATTCCTCTTTATTGATTGCATTACTGTGGATTGTAAGATATAGGTGGAAAGTTTTTGGAATAGGTTATAGCTTAAATAAATGAGCAAATAAAAATGAACAATTGATTCTTGAAGACAAAAACTTTCTTTCATCATACTACTGTTCTGGTTGCCTTTTATTTCATTTCAACATTTTATGGTACTGGATCTCGAGCCTCCAGCTATGATTATGCTAGGCAAGCACTCTACCATTGATCCATGGTACTGTCTTGAACCTATTTGCTACTGTTCTCCTTTTTAAATTCATACAATTGCATTTTATTGCAGCTGCACAGTAAATTACTCATTGTGCCTTCATAGCCTCTTCCCAAGCTTGTTGGCTTTGCTGAGCATGCCTGATTTCCCAACCTCCATTCGTCAGGTTTATTTCGTGTATATGCATACATACTGCATGTATGTTCAATCCGTTTCCTATTTGATTCTTTATTCTGATGGTTGCCCAGTCTTTTCCCCTGTAGCAGTACAGTTATCTGAGTTGCTTGGTTCCCACTAAGTAACTGAATGATCCTCTGATGATCAACTTTGAGTTGACTCCTGCTGTCATGGGGTTATCATGCTGTAGAGGTTTAATTTAATGTTGACTACTTGATTAAAAGTGTAATTAGGCTATTAACTTCCATTGCATGAAGCCTAATATTCACATTAGTTGTGTGAATTAAGCAAATATACTTAAAAATCTGTGGATTTGTTTGTTTTTTTAGTCAGCCACTTGCATCCTTTTAGAAACAACATATATGACTATCCCAGTATAATGGTAACTACACAAATATTAGTAGACTATGTATTAGATAATCAAATGGCTGACATATATCTTTAATATGAATTTTTGTGTTATAATTATAAAATAAAATTCTAGTCAAGATGTGACATGAATCAGGCATTTTGAATACATTTTGTCCAAACTTTACACCACCTCATCAAGGAAGCCAGTAGATTAAGATGTGAACTAGCACAGAGCCACAAATAGTGATTTAGTCAAAGAATTTAAAGTATCTTCAGCCTCATTGGATCTTAATTATATAAAAGGGTAAATAATCATTGAATAAGACTAGCAATATTCCATTCCAGCTGCTAAAAGAACTTAGCTAAAAAGGCCTAAGATTCTTTGGAAACTTCTCTGTAGGCCAATAATGTGTTTCAAAGAATAGCTGCTGAATTGCCCATGTAAAATAAAACACATATGCCTTGCTTTCAATGATACCATATCGATAATGATTGTGAATGTGAATTACAGTTCATTTTTATGACAATAAGAAATTTGGAGTCTCAAATATCTATTGATCCAGAAGTTTTGGGCAGTGTGGTAATCTAATGTAATAGAAATAGGGAACTTGGGGAGACATTGTGCCTTGCCAATTCATGAACACTTAAAACCTGAGAATCCTGAATTCTCTGTGGGATGAATGTGCTATAGAAATAATATGCTTTATATTACTCTTCACACTTAGAGATTAATAAAGGTAAAAGCTTTTTAATATAGCATGTTCTGGCTCTGGCTAATACCCAACATGGAGCTGACCTCAAATAGACTTTACTAACTTAAATACATACACCTTTGGCTTATATATTCCACATATACTGTCATTCTTAAATCTTCTGGGTCCAATTCTCAAGTTACATTTCAAACATTGAAAGAGAAGCAAGATAAAAATCTGTTCATGAAAGTGAATGGAGAATTTATGCAGCAAGTAGATTGTTAGAAATATTTATTAAGTATATCAGAGTTATTATTTTTTAATGGTTGTTACCCAGGGTCATCCTACCCAGGAATGGAGCCCAATTGCAGGTCCATCTTGGTGAATAAACATCAACAGAAACATTCTCAACAACCCTATACTTTTTGTGGTACAAATTGTTTTCTTAGTTTCTAACAAGCCTGGTTAGCACGCTATTTATTTTCTAGTCATACTGAAAGCAGTGCTTCTTAGCTCAATTATAATTTTTATCATTCATTATTTCCAAGGCAAGTTTATTAGTAAATGCTTTATATGATCAAGTTTCTCCTGCATCAAAGGGAATGGTATTTCCTTGCTACATATAGAAGGGGCTGAGGTGGAAAAAAGGTTGTTCAAATGTCCCTGGGTTGGGTCTAAAATTTGTTAAAGGTAAGCCTGAACAAGGAAACTCTTCTAAGAAGAAATTATCAATCACTTACTTATCGTAAAGTTTGGACCATATTCTCAGGAGAACATATATGCAAATGTCATATCGCTGGACTATTATGAGACATAAGCATCTGGAAATCTTCACATTTTTAAGTCTATTCCATTTTGAAAGGGTTTGAATAGAATCTTACTCAGACTAGGATTTGATAAGATTGTACATCAAGCATTTCTCTAGAAAATTAAAAATATTAAAGGACAATATGGCCCAAAATTGGAAGTAAACTCAGTGTTCAAACAGAAACCAGGGCATTAAAACAATGCTAGGAAAAGGCTCAATGACAGGTGGTCACCTTCAACCTGCAGTAGGCACAGTCCTAATTTGAGACTTCTCTAAGAGTCATTTTACTATGGAATGTTGCTTGCTGAAGTAAAGATTCCCATCTGCATATGAAGTTAAAGTTGAAGAAATGGCTAGGAAGTGTGCTGTAAGTAAAACAAACACATTTAGTGGAAGTACTTGATGACATAAGAAAATAGCTTCCATTCAAATGTACTTTGTTTAGTTACATTTTCTAACAAAGGCAGTTAGTTACAATTACAAGCCCATTGGAACCATTGCCAAGAATGGTGGGAAATTAACCCAAGAGATTCCTAAGGGAATAAGAATGAATTTTGTTTTTAAAAATATTTTTGGTGGTCAAATCAAAAAAAGTAGATTTAGGCAGGACTGGGAATATTGCATAAAGCAAACACTTATGTACCAATGAAAAGGCAAATTTAAAAAGACCAGAATAATACAGTAACATGTAGAAATACTGACACACTGTACACCATATTTCTGATCTCTGTTATAGAATTCATTCTTAGTTATGTGTCTAAAAAATACACCACAGCACATTTAATGGTGGACAGTAATGATTCTTGGGTAACTTTCTGATTATTTTATCAAAGTCAGAAAATTTGTAACATAACAGCTCTTATCCTTAATTTTCAATCAGAAAGTTATATTACTCTTAAATCAATGCCTTTATGATGGGGGAAGTCTTTCTGTGTATACATTTGTCTAATTGGTTGATAAAGCACTGTTGGCCAATAGGGAAGAAGTTAGGTGTGACTAGGAGTTGAGGAGGATTCTGGGAAATGCAGTCAAGAGAGGAGTCGCCATGCGATCTTTGGAAGAGAGGACACATGAGGCTGGCATCCTTGGTAAGATAAGACTTTATAAAAATATATGACAGACTATGGACACCCCCATGGAGGTCCTCACCCTTCCTGGGGAAATGGGGGGATAATGGGGGAGTTGGGGGGAGGGCACGGGGGGAGGGGAGGGAAAGGGAGAGGGACCTGGAACTGACTTGTGAACCAACCATGTTTCTAATCTAAATTTAAACTTAAAAATTAAAAAAAATTTAAAAACGTATACATATATATATATATTAGTAATTATGGGTTAATAATTAAGTCAGAGTTAGCCATAAGGAAACCGTAGCAAACGGCCAAAAGCTTCAAAATTAATATAGCGTCCTGCATGTTCATTAGGGAATGACACAGCTCTGGGACCAGGCTGTCAGGGAGAATGCACGTTACAACTTTGTGTCTTATTTTCATTTAACAATACCAGTTGTTAACTGATCCAGTATTTGTTTTTAGTATTGCCTTCTAGAGTGATCATATCAAACTTGAATGTAAGCTGTGCATGGTGCAGGATGCCTTTAATCCAAGCACTCAGGAAACAGATAGGCTGATCTCTATGAGTTTGAGGCTCCATAGAGAGAGTTCAAGACAGCCAGGGCTACAAATAGAAACCCTGTCTCAAAAGAGAAAAGAAAAAAGAAATGAAGTGAATTAATTAATTGATTGATTGATTGATAGGTACATGAATATAAAGTTGTAGGCTTGACAGTGGTCTTAAAACTGACCAAAACAACATAAGAAATTAAAGAAATAGATGATTAGAAAAAATTATGAGCACAAAGCTGGTGAGATAGATCAGGATGAAAACAAGGCTTCTTTCATTTCTTTCTGTAAAGACTCAAAGTTCTTGCGATACAGGTCTTTAACTTGTTTGGTTAGCGTTACTCCAAGGTATTTTATGTTGTGTGTGACAATTGTAAAGGGTGATGTTTCTTTGATTTATTTCTCAGCCATTTCATTTTATCATCCGTATATCATAGGGCTACTGATTTTCTTGAGTTGATCTTGTATCCTGCCACTTGGCTGAAGTTGTTAATCAGCTGTAATTGTTTCCTTGTAGAGTTCTTTGGGTCACTTATGTAAACTATCATATCATCTGCAAATAGTGAAAATTTTACCTCTTCCTTTCCAATTTGCATCCCCTTGATATCTGTTTATTTTCTTATTGCTCTAGCTAGAACTTCAAGTGCAATATTGAAGAAGTGTGGGGAGAGGGAACAGCCTTGTCTTGTTCCTGATTTTAGAGGAATTGCCTTGAGTTTCTTTCCATTCATTTTGATGTTGGCTGTTGGTTTGCTGTATATACCTTTTATTATGTTTAGGTATGTTCCTGTTATCCCACATCTCTTCAAGACCTTTATCATGAATGGGTGTTGGATTTGGTCAAAGGCTTTTGCAGCATCTAGTGAGATGATCATGTGATTTTTGTTTCTCAGCTTGTTTATATGGTGGATTACATTGATAGGTTTTCCTATGTTGAACCATCCCTGCATCCCTGGAATGAAGCCTACTTGATCATGGTGGATAAGGTTTCTGATGTGTTCTTGGGTCTGATTTGACAGTATTTTATTGAGTATTTTTGCATCAATGTTCATGAGGGAAATTAGTCTGAAATTCTCTTTCTTAGTTGTGTCTTTGTGTGGCTTGTGTGTCAATGTTATTGAAGCCTCACAAAAAGAGTTTGGCAAAGACCCTTCTGCTTCTATTGGATGGAATACTTTGAGGAGAATTGGTATAAGCTGTTCTCTGAATTTCTGGAAAAATTCTGCACTGAACTCATCTGGCCCTGGGAGGGATTTTTTTTGGGGAGTCTTTATGACTGATTCTATTTCCTTAGGTGTCTATTTAAATTGCTTATCTGTTCTTGATTTAATTTTGGCAGGTGATATCTATCCAGAAACTTGTCCATTTCCTTTAAATTTTCGAATTTTGTAGAGTACAGGTTTTCAAAGTATGTCCTGATGATTCTCTGGATTTCCTCAGTTTACATTGTTATGTCCCCTTTTCATTTCTGATATTGTTAATTTGCATGTTCACATTCTGCCATTTGGTGAATTTGGATAAAGGTTTGTCTATCTTGTTGATTTTCTCAAAGAACCACTCTTGGTTACATTGTTTCTTTGTATCTTTTTCTAGTTTCTATTTTATTTAGTTCAGTCCTCAATTTGATTATTTCCTGGCATATACTCCTCCTGAGTGAGTTTGCTTCTTTGCGTTCTAGAGGTTTCAGTTATGCTGTTAATTCTCTGGTGTAACTATACTCCAGTTTCTTCATGTGTGAACTTAGTGCTATGAACTTTCCTCTTAGCACTGCTTTAAACGTATCCCATAAGTTTGGATATGTTTTGTCTTTATTCCCATTGAATTCTATGAAGTCTTTAATTTCTTTTTTATTTCTTCTTTGACCCAGAAGTACAACTGTTCGTTATTCAATTTCCATGAGTTTGCAGGGTTTCTGCAATCTGTGTTGTTGTTGAACTCTAACTTTAATGCATGGTGACCTGATAAGATACATGTAGTTATTCCAATTTTTTTGTACCTGTTGCAAAGTATATGGTCGAGTTTTGAGAAGGTTCCATGTGGCGCTGAGAAGAAGGTATATTATTTTGTGTTTGGATGGAATGTTCTATAGATGTCTGTCAAACCCAATTAGGTCATAACTTATATTAATTCCTTTGTTTCTTTTTTAAGTTTCTGTCTGGTAGTCCTGTATAGTGGTGACAGTGAGTGTTGAAGTCTCCCACTATAAGTGTGTGAGGTTTTATGTGTGCTTGGAGTTTTAGTAATGTTTCTTTTACGAATGTGGATGCCTTTGTATTTGGGGCATAGATATTCAGAATCCAGACTTCATCTTGGATTTTTCCTGTGATGAATATGGAATGACCTCCTGACTGATTTCAGTTTAAAGTCTAGTTTGTTAGATATATAGATTGCTACCCCTGCTTGTTTCTTGGGACCATTTGGAAAATCTTTTCCCAACCCTTAACTCGAGGTAACATCTGTCTTTGAAGCTGAGGTGTGTTTCTTGTATGCAGCAGAAGGATGGGTTCTGTCTTCGAATGCATTCTGTTAGCCTGTGCCTTTTTATGGGCGAGTTAAGACCATTGATATTGAAGTATATTAATGACCTTTGATTATTCATTCTTGTTTGTTTTGGAATGGTTGTTCTTGTTGGACCTGTATATGGATTTCCACCCCTTTTCTCTTTTGGGTGTTGGTAAAGTGGGATTATGTATTTCCTATGTTTTCTGGTTGTAGTTAACTTCCTTGGATTGGAGTTTTCCTTCCAGAACATTATATAGGCCTGGGTTAGTGGATATGTATTGTTTAAATCTGGTTTTGTCATGGAATATCTTGTTTTCTTCGTCTATAGTGATTGAAAGCTTTGCTGGGTATAGTAATCTGGGCTGGCATCCGTGGTCTCTTAGTGTTGATAGAGTATCTATCCAGGACCTTCTGGGTTTCAGAGTTTCCATGGAGAAGTCAGGTATAATTCTTATAGGTTTGCCTTTATATGTTATTTGATCTTTTTCCTTAGCTGTTCTAAGTATTCCTTCTTTATTCTGTATGCTTGGGAGATCTTGATTCTTACGTGGCGAGGGTACTTTTTTGTGGTCTACTCTATTTGGTGTTCTGTAAGCTTCTTGTACCTTCATTGGCATATCTTTCTTTAGGTTGGGAAAGTTTTCTTCTTCTATGATTTTGTTGAATATGTTTTCTGTCCCTTCACCTTCTTTTATACTTATTGTTCTTAAGTATGGTCTTTTCACGGTCTCCCATATTTCCTGGATATTTTGTGTTTGGCATTTGTTAGACTTAAGATTTTCTTTGATTGATGAATCTATTTCTCCTAGTGTGTCTTCCACACCTGAAATTCTCTCTTCCATCTCTTGTATTCTGTTGGTTATCCTTGTATCTCTAGTACCTGACCGTTTCCCCAGTTTTTTGATTTTCAGCATTTTCAGTCTGTGTTTTTTTATTGTCTCCATGTCAGCTTTCAGCCCTTGCACTGTTTGAGTTGTTCCTTGTAATTTTTGCTTTGTGTTTTCCTCCCTTTCTTGCATTTGTTGGATTTTTTGGTTTGTTTTTTCTTTTATTTCTTGCATTTTTGGTTTCTTTTTCTTCCATTTCTTTAAGTGATTTTCTCACACCCTCTTTGAGGGACTCTATCATTTTTGAAGGTGTTTTTTAAAGTCATTCCCTTCTGCTTCATCCGCATTGGTGGTGTTCAGGTCTTACTGGTGTAGAATCTCTAGACTCTGGTGGTGTCATATTTGTTTTAATGTTTCTGTGTGTATTCTTATATTGCCTCTTCCCCATCACTTCTTCCAGTGGGTGTAAAAAGAGTCTTCCTCTCCTGGTGGGTAGGCAACCAGGGTTCCCTTTTGGAGGGTGCAAGCAAATCCAATACTCTCTGGCCTCTGCTTTCTGTCCTCTGCCCTCTGCCCTGAGTGGGCAGAAGTGAACCAGCTCTCTCTCTCATGCTCCTGGTCGCTTAGTTGTCCCTCAGGGGGGTAATTCGGGACCTGGTGCTCAACTCTGCCCTCTGCCCTGAGTGTGGGCAGAAGTGGACCAGCTCTCTCTGCAGGCTCCTGTTGCTTGATCATCCTACCTGAGGTGAGTTGACCTGGCTGTAGTCCCCAAGCCAGGGGATCCAAGAGAGGGCTAGCAGCAGGAATTTGGGTCTAAGATGGGTACCCAGTTCTCACCTCTGCTCTTTCCCTGAGTGTGGGCAGAAGTGATGGAATAGTATTTCTGTAAAATTATATTGGGGTAGGGGATACCAGCAAGCCTTCAAATAAAAGTGTCTACAATTGTGGACATGAAATCTTGCATATTTTCCTTAGAAGAAAGCTCACTCTTTTCAAGCAACTTCTACAGATCAGTCTATCCTGGAGAAGGGTAAGTTTCTCAGCAGGGAATACGGAATCCCTCCACAGAAGCCTTGTGATAGCCTGTGAAGGTTCCACTCCCTTGAAGTACTATATGGCTCCTGAGGTCCTTCCCAGTCTAAGACTTTGAGAACTGATGAAATTGCAAATTTAATTCTACCCTTACCAAAAAGAAGGGAGAAAATTGCCGGCTATTTAAGGCAGCATTTAGGTTATTCAGAATCCATTTGTAAAATTACTACTTCATGTGCATGAGTAACAGGCTTTAACATTTACTATTTTCTTATAGTATCCAGTTTTGACATGCCTGTCATATATCCCTCCTTACATCTTAGGACCTTGTCTCTGCTTATTCTAGAAAGATTCAGTGCAACTATTTCTTCTTCTTAGAGAGTCAATTGCTTACAAGAAAGCCTCAGTCCCCTCAGAACATGGCACTGTCAGGGAGGTATATTATGCCAGAGGTATGAAAGGGCCACTCTCAGGCATTCTCCACCCTGCTTCAGTGTCCCAGGAGGACCTGCGAGCAGAATATTCATCCTCTTCTTTCTAGGATTTCACTAAAGGAAGGGGTGATCATATTCCTGAAGGTGGAAAAAAACAGCACATGGAATCAGCAGTGATGAATTTCTCTAACAGAGGCAGCCCTGTCCTCAGCTCTAGATTTGCCTCAGATTCAGACAAAACCCTTCCCTTGAGACACATATCATTTTAAAGCACAATTTTTCAGGCCAGGTTTAATATGCTTCATCATTACTAGGAGATGTATCTTTTGTAAATAATGGGTTTGTGAAACTTTTAAAGTCAGTAAATATGAACTTGAAATCTGTTTTCTGCAGCTCTGACTGAGTGACAGCTAGTTACATGAGAGTACAATGTCAGGACCACAAAACCGAACACTGGCACACAGTACATAAAAACAAGGCAAAGCCAATCCTCAGGTACTTATTTTTTTTCATTATAATGAAATTGCCCCTAAAGAACCAACTTTGAGGTGCCAAAGGAGAGGTCGTGTAGGCAAAGAAAAATCAGGGTAGTGTGCTCTTCCTGGAAGGAAGTTGATAGGATCCAGAATGGCCTTTCAGAGGGATGCTGTTAGATGGTATTATTAATGCTGAGTGGGTTGCACAGTGTCGAGGAGCATGATGGAAGAAGAACATGGGAACAGAACAAAGGACAGTTCTGAAATCTGGAGCTAATATCAGTTTGTTGCTGTGGTGGTGTTATGTCCACATGTTCTTCACACGTCAGGCTAGGTAGTTGCAGAGGTGGGGCAGGGGGAGTTAGTGCCTGCCTAACCCTATTCAGCTTGTGAAATCAAGTTTAAATGTTTGGACTTTATATCTCCTGGGAAAACATCTCCATAGTTATTAGTAATAAGGTTTAAGCTGTGTTTGTGTATGGATGTGTGTGTCTTATTGTTGTTGCTGTTATTATTTACCAATACATTATAAACAAGGAAGTATAAAAGCATGTTGTGTGGATAAAAATCAGAATAATTAGACTTTAAGATAAGAAAGGAGATAATTACCTCATTAATAATTATGGATTGTGTTGCATTTAACAAGGATATTTGTATGTGAAGGTAAGCATGCACATGTATGCATGCTTGAGGAAGCCAGAAGATCAACCTAAGGTGTCCTTCCTCGGGTACTGACACCTTAGTTTGTGAGACAGGGTGTCTCTGTTTTCGAGCTTGCTAATTAAGCTAAACTGGATGGCCAGAGGCCCCAAGAATCCCTCTGTCTTTTCCTTCGCAATAACACAATTACAAATGTTGGCCCCATGCCGACTGTTGTTTATATGGGTTCTGGGTTCTGAGGGTAAAACTCAGGCTCCACTTGATGCATAGCATGAATTTAACCAATGTTTTATCTCTACAACAACTTACTGGGGTTGAAAGGTAAATTACATTAGTGATTTTTTATTTATTGAATATGTACATGATTTCCTGTGTGTGTATGGGGTGTATGAGTGTGTGTTGGGGTTGGGTGTGTGTGCAGTTACTGATAAAGTCCATTCTCAGTCTCAACTAATATGGACATGTTTCAGAGCATGAACTGCATCCACTAAAAATTAATTCAATAATTTCTGCCCCATGAGGAACAGCTTCTTTGGATATGATCAGATTTGCTTTTTGCACCTTTTTATAAGGTTGGTGCACAGCCATAGTGTTAGTCTCCATTGTTTTACTGTTTATCTGATCCCAGAGTATAATAATAGGAAAGAAAGCATATAATTTAATTGTCTAAAATCAGTTGGAAGGAAACACATGCTCATTCATGTTCCTTCTACCAAGGGTGTTTACATTCATTTCAAAATACTAGAGTACCTAATAGTGAGAACAAGTGCTAAGAAGCATATATTCTCCACTGAATTAGTGCTGGAATCCAAGATATCTACTCTGGTGAAAATTACAATGTAGAGTGTCTGCTTTTCTTTATACAGTGCCCAGTTAACACCATTTATTAAGCATAATCTATTTCTCTTAAAATTTGTGATTGATTAATAAACAACCACATTTTTTATCAACTTGATTTCATTCCTTAATAAAGTAACTAGCAAACAAATGAGTAGCTGACCCATACTTCATATATAAGGACATACATGAACATGTCTGCTTATATGTGCAAACAGTTCTCTATATAAGGCTAGGTAAACTGTTGCTTCTTAAAAAAAGGTACAATATTATCCAGCACAGTTTTTACTCAACTAAAATAACGCCTACCATGTATTCAGGTCCCAACAAGCACTGAAGCCCTGAAATTCAAGGGAGTCTTTCCATTTGTAAAGCTTGAACCTTTTAGTAAATTACAAGGTGTCAACTGAGAGCTAGAGTAAATGGAAATTATTTTGAGCTGATGAAACATGTAAAAGAATGCTGCCAAAAAGTATATTGACCCAATTATGAGAATATAGGCTTATATTTATTTTATGAGTTACTATTTTGAATATTTGTCAATATTATGGTGGCTACTAAACACCAAGCAATTTCTATCAGATTGTTAAAATTAGATTTTTCCCATTAAAACTAGGAAATGTACCATTATTAACATTGCAACTACACATTGGCGTTTTCTTGGTAATTGTTTACTTAGCTTAATGCTTCACAAATAAGCAGTCTTCTATGTGTTCCCTGTTACCTCTGTTTTTACATATTTAATTTGTGTACATATGTTTTTTATTTATTTTTATGTATATGATATTTATGTGTTGGGAACATATATGCTGTGGCATGCTTGTGGAGGTTAGAGGGCTTTAGGAGTCAGCTCTCTCCTTCCTCTGTGAATTCATCAGATCCAGTTTGTTTCCAGGCTTTCACATCAAGTCTTTTTACCCACTTACCCATCTCATTCACCTCATCTTGAATCTGTTAGGTTAGTTTGTCACTAATGTCACTTACTTGTTGTTAAGAGAGAACTAAGGCCTCCTATTATGAGTAACCTGGTAACTTTGAGCAAGTTCCAACTATCAAAGTGAACATCAGGGTCACTTCCCAATTCTAAGGTAAGACTATATCACTACCAAAATGTCTTTACTGCCCTCAAACTGCTCTGGGTCACACTGGAGAGGTATGATTGACATATAACCATACATATGTAATATGTAGTCATTTGCCGCATTACAGTGTTTTGCTCATTACACTAAAAGTATAATGGAGCTTAAAAATCCTTACCATCTAGTGATGTTGTAGACTTTATAATATAAGAGCATTGCTTTGCTCATGTGTTTGACAAGATGCTGGGGTGAACACACTGTGCTGCTGTCAAATAAAAGTGTAAGACTCACAATAATGAATAATAAGTATGAAGTAAGTTATACTGTCCAGGTTTTGGTAAATACATTCTCTGATGTCTGCAGATGAACTACATTACTAATGATGTCTCTCTCATATTCCTCAAGTCACTTAAAACTAAGTACCGGCCGGTGGGTGGTGGCACACGCCTTTAATCCCAGCACTCGGGAGGCAGAGGCAGGCGTATCTCTGTGAGTTTGAGGCCAGGCTGGACCGACAGCCTGCAAAACAATACAGAGAAACTCTGTCTCATAAAAAAAACCAAAAAACAAAAAACTAAGTACCGCAGGCTGAGTTTAGTGATAAGACTATATTTGTGAAACCATCAAGGCTATAACATTACATATTTTGTCTCACAAGGTTTTATCTAACCCTTTTCATTGTTGCATATGTTTTACTAATGTTTTGTGTGCCAAGAATATGTCCCCTACTGACCCCCCAACTGCACCCACTTCCCAAGGCTAGTGAAGCCTTCCATGGGGCATCATCGAAGTCTGTAACATTATTTGGGGGAGGGTCTAGGCCCTCTTTAGTGTTTCTGGGCTGCAATAGTATCCCTCCATAGGGAATGGGCTCCCAAAATCCATTTGTGCTCTAGGGATAATCACTGGCTTCACTGTTAGAGACTGCCCTGGCCTCCTAGCTGGAACCCACATTCAGAGGGCTTGGTGTGGTCCAATGGTGGTTCCCCAGCTTTACGACTACGGTCTCTGTGTTCTCACTAGGTCAGGTCAACTGTTTCTGTGGGTTTCTCCAGCAGTGTCTTATCTCCTTTGAGCATCAATAAATACAGCATGGACTATTCTTGTGTGACTGAGGACCCTGTGATGGGGCAGCTGAACAAAAGAAAGCTGTGAGGGAGTATTTTAAACATTTGATATCCAAGTTACAAGAAGAGATTTGGAGCTTGAACTAACCTTAAATCACATCAGGGATACCCCTGCATAAAATCTCCCATCACACAAGCTAAGTACAATTCATTCTACTCTCCTCACTTTTCTTGGTAGGTTTTTTAATAGCTCACAGTTGGGTCGTTCTGTTTAATTCTCTTACTTGAGATATTATAAGAGCAAGTTTCCTATGGGAACCGGCACTCCCTCCAGCAGAATGAACTCTGATTGGGGTAGTGACCTTGTAGCTCCTTGGCAGTAAAAGTGATCTCACCCATTGTTTTCACTGATTTGCTGGATTTTGGCAAGCTCCCACATCACTAGTAATGATTTTCCTCTGACAAATAAATCAATAAGGTTTTTGAATGGGAGGAAACACTTCAAAAGGAGAAAAATAATTCCCATAGGATAAGGAATTAAATAAATCATTGTAAAGTTCTATTTGTATAATCTAATTAAAAATCCACTAGTTTGTGGAGTTTACTAACAAGTTAAATAACAGTTCCATAAGTTGTTTTTTCTTATTTAATTGGTTTTTAAATTGTTATTCATCTATTTATTACATGACTTTAGGTTTCTATTCACACTTGTATTTTTCGGTGTTGTTTTTTTCTAATTTGATATAATTTCATTATGTGAGAGAGTTTGTTTGAGGCATACTCTGTTTTATTTTTATTACAAATGTGTGGGCACAGACACTGGATTTTAAAAGTATGTCATCATGATAACGTTTTTGAGTAGTATTTACTGGGTTAGGAATGATTTCAGACAAAATAAGTATGCTCTGTACAATACACGCAACCTCTGCACTGTAACGTCTTGCAATGCCCACACAGGCATGTAGTTTAGTGTTCTGGAATAAATAAAGTGAGTTTGTGATGAAGAAAGTCCATCATGACTACCAGAAGCTTAGATTATACTCATTATTCTCCTTAGCTTTACAAACAACTGAAAAGTTTGAAAAGACTTGAGCAGATGAAAGCCAGACCATAACCATAAAGGTATAAACGTGCAGTGATTCCCACTGTTGATGTGACCAAAAGCAGACACTGAAATAGATACATATATCTTAACCCAAATAATAGATGTGAGTTCATTGGAAACTGTTTTCAGTTGTATGACATTTTAATTCATTTGGATACTAGGCTGATACAATTTGAAGCTGACAACATTTTTCAGTTGTTCAACACTGACTTCCCTGCGGTGGTCTAACTCTTCACAGAATTTTATAGTAAAACTGTGTAGGGAGTAAATGAATGAAAACATACTCCAATGTTTCAATTCTGTATGATGCCTTGTCTCTGCAGTTGAGTTTTTAATATTATTAACATAATAGAAAATAATGTACAAAGTAGTTGAATGATTGAAATGTAAGTTGAGGAAGATAGTTTGTATTACCATGGTAGAAATCATATATGGTAAAGAGAAAAAGTACCTAATGCACAGACAAATCTAATGTGAAAACAATTACAGGGTCTAGGAGAAAGACTGCCACTAGATCCGCTACAGTCATGTACTTTGAAAGGCTAGTATCGTTTGACTAGTTCCTGGAAAATGAGCTGCACTTACGCTAGTCATTTACAATAGCATTCCATGTCAGCCCACATTTTAAAACAATCTTGGAACTGGTGTGAGCAGATTTTTTATGGGAACAGAGAAGACACTGGTTTTCCCTGCATTGAGCGACCTGGTGAAAAAGAAGCAGCAACTAAGCTTGGCAGAAGGCTAACAGCACTGATAATAAGTCAAACACATTTGGATTTTCCCTCAGTAATCCTGGGGGAAAATCATACCCATGGACAGAAATAGCATGGCATGGAATGGCTGATTGGTGCAAGGTATCAAAATGGAAATAGATAACTCAGGATGAACTCAGTACAAAATACAACAAAACAATTTCCATGTAACAGTTTGGTATTATCTTCTGATTTTTGTCCACCAGCAGCCTCCCACCTCTGTAGTCCTGGTAGATAAATGAGAAAATTCTAGGACTGCCAGGTTGTCCTTGCCGATAGCTAAAACAGGAAGTGAAGTTTTCTGATCTATTCTGGCACTCTGTTATTTCATGTCTCAAGTCCTACGCAAAATTCAAATTGCATTTTATATGGAATTACATATCCTCAGTAGAACAAATTTTGAGACTCTCTGACTACAGGTATCTGAGTCCTGAATATCAAGTATCCTAAGGCTTGAGACCTGATTACGCCTGGGTATGACTTCATGATAACCACTAATATTTCCTCCAACACATCTCCATGGCCAAGTATGCTAGTCTAGAGTGCTTGGCTCTACAGTTGTACATGCTAGTCAGACCCTCATTTCGAAGATATTTCTCTCTTGGTTTTGAAAAATTGCTTGTTTGTACTGCCTCCTGTCTTCTGCATTTGTTTACTTTCTCTAACCCATAGTGAAATGAGAGGAAAATGTCTGCCATCAGTGTGTAGCATAACCCCTTTCTTCAATATAATGAATAAGGGGAAAAAGACTAATCAACGAACATTGTTTTATGTAGATCAGGGAGAATGGGCACAAGGCAAGACGTCAGGGAGGATCTTGAGGCACAAAACTTAAAACAAGCCCACCTAAAAGCAGCTTTTATAGCTGGAGTAAATGACCTCTAAGGCTTATTCATTACTTAGCAGCTACAGTCAGTGAATAATTACTGAGAAGTAACATAGGGAAGTTTTGTTGCTGCATATATGGCCACTATGCTTATATGGACGATCCCACACCCATGTAGATATAAACAGCACTGAATGTGATTAGTGGGTTCTAAAAATAACATGAAGTTGGGGGGGTAATGTGGGTAGATAAATGTAGTACTTGGGAGAGAAGAAATAAGGATTAGATGATCATATTTCATGTATGTGTTCATGAGCTTCTCAAAATTAAATAAATAAAATTCAAAAGAAAATAGTATTGGAATACAAAGCAGAGCAAAATTTGTTTCTGTTTTGAGACAGGATCTTGTTGTGCCACTTAGGGTATCCTTAAATTCATAACTTCCCTGCTTCAGCCTCCTGAGAACTGGGATTCCATGTGAGTACCACTACACCCAGCGCAAAAGGTTTTTTCAACAAGAAATGCACTCTATGAAGATAATTATACCCAAATAAAAATAAATATTTATGTGGGAATTTTGCATCATTTAATTTAATCCTAAAGTCAGGTGTAACTTTGATGGTTTTCTTATCTATATAGATATCTCACATGCATATATATTTCATACATACATACACACATGTATATAAGTGTCACTTGAATGGGGGATAGAAAAGAATGGACTGTTGCATTGAGGAATCTCCTATCTTTTCCTTTCAAAGTTTTTCCATCATGCACACTGTGTATTCAATAAACAGATAAAAACATCTATTATTACCAAATATTTTCTTTGAAAAAGTCTTTGAATAACATTGGTTTTGATGTTCTTGTTCCCTATGCTTTATATATTTTGAGTCTAGTAGTATTTACAATTTTGTTCATGGAAGTATGTTGGCTACTTAAAATAACAAAATACTTACATAATCTAGTCATGAAAATAATACCCAACTCCTCATAATACTAATATTAAGTAATACTGAGTAAACAATTTTAGAAATTTAGGGATGTTAAAAAGGGAAATTAGGGCAAGTGACTCCCTCATGGTATTTTTTATAGTAAACTTTTTTGCTTAGTCTGAGAGAGAAGTAGTGTCCTTTCTCAAAGGCATTTGAAAAATAAGATATATTGGACACTAGAGGAATGGTCTTATGCCACTTGCATAATAGACAGAACCAGATAGCCTAGATTCAAGGAAGAATTCTACCACTCATTTCTTAACTCCAAAATAGAACAGTATTCCCATGTTGCAGTGTGACAGGATTATTATAAGAATACAAAAGTTTATGCACGTGAAATAGAGAATGGCTATGGGAAACAAATAATAATAAAAGACAACTTTAAAATAATTAGATACTAAAAACCAAAGATTGTGCAGAACAAAAATAGGATTTCTAAATATCTTTCAAATGATCAGAGTAATATTCATGACCAAGAATCAGTGTGTATATACCATATATCTGATTCCACAAATTAAACATCTTAATTAAATCTATCTTCAATATGCTAGACTAAGATTAGCAGTAAAAATATATTTATATTATGTAACTATATATGTATTGTTATTCTGCCAAAGTCACAGAATTTCTGATTCTACTCACACTATCCAGAAAAGGTGTTTAAAGTTTAAGAAATATCCAAAACATTATTTAAGAGATATTTCTCTATTCTATGGAGGAAACAAAAATAAGTATTTGTGCAAAAGTCATCCTACTATGCCAAGGATATGTAAAGATCATGATTGTTAGATTTATGATATTCAAGAAATTCAATGCATACCTGTGATTGCTAAGATCACTGAGTATTTTGCCCTTAAAATAGGATGGTGAAATTAGTGCTGTGTGACAGACTTGCATTTTGTTACTTAGCATTTCTGCATTATTTCACCCAAAATGAATTTAGCACTTTACTTTAAGCACTACATTCTAAACAAACCTGGATACAAAGAGATTTTGTTCATATTACTCCTCAAAATGCCAGCTCTTGGCATCTCAGAATCCTCCATACAGAAATATTAGAAACTGTCTTACTTCAGCAAAAGAAAATTACTGTTGGACATTTATTAGAATTGCAATTCAGAATTTCTGTAGGGAGAAGGTATAAAACTGAAATAAAAGTATTAATTGCTGACAGATTCGGATCTTTTCATTATTTAAAAAAATATTTCTTTTTGAGACTTTCACATAGGAGTCCTGTATTTACATCACTTTTATCTAATTCTCTCCTGTAAGCCCTCCCCCAACTCTCTCTCAAGCTCATAACCTCTTCTTCAATTGTTATGTTTACACACACACGCATACAGACATAATCACACACACTCACACACACACACATACTCACACACACACACATACTCACACACACATACTCACACACACACACATACTCACACACACACATCCCTTGTTGAACCCTTTTAGTGTTGCTCAAATGCATGTGTTTAGGACTCACCACTTGGGGTTGAATAGCCTGTCAACAAGCTTGTCCCCAGAGAATATGGATTCTCCCTCTTGCAAAAGCCATTTGCTATCTCTGGTTCTTCATCCACCAGTGAGGCCGTGCACCAGTGGAGGTGGACATGTCTTGTCATGCCATCATTATTGCAGCTCACAATATTCAAAGCTGGGTCACAATGAACACTGCTTTTCTCCTCTGCTAGAGTGCATAGAACCCTCTAGCATGGTGAAAACCAGTAAGAACTAAGCTTCCGGGTCTGTACCAGTGTACCTTCTCTGTGTCCTTAGACTCAATTGTGTAGTGTCTTCAGTAATAGGGATTCTTTTTAAATATAAAGTATATTCAGAGATATGGAATTGCTGGGTCAAATTTAACTTTAAAAGACACACCATGGTGTTTTTCCAAAGTTTATAGCACCTGATATTTCTATTACCTGTGTAAAAATTACTATTTTCAGCTTATTTCTCCAAGTAGAAGCTTTTTCAGACAGTCTTAAATTTGTATATTTGTGTGTAGCAAATCTGAATGTTTAGCCATCAAATGATTCGTTATTACTGTGTTATTACTGGCTCTGGAATGTATGTGTATTCTTGTGGATGGGTATGCATTTGTGTGTGGATATGAGTGCACATTTGTGCAGGAGCATGTAGAGACCAGCATCGATGCCAGGTGTCTTCCTCAATCACTCTCCACCTTGATTGAGTCAGGGTGTCTTGATGAACTCAGAGCTCACTGATTTGCCTGGTGTCTTCCTCATTCACTCTCCACCTTGATTGAGCTGGGTGTTTTGATGAACTCAGAGATCACTGATTTGGATAGTCTAACTAGTCATCTTGCCCTTGGAATCTACTATGTCTGTTCCATGAGCTGTGATTACCAGTGGGCTACCACACTTGTCCACCATTTGCCAGAGTGCTGGGAATCAAAACTCCATTCCCCAAGCTTGTAGGATAAATGCTTTTTCTTCCAAGTCAAGTTCCTGGTTATTCACTCTTTTCATTCATGTATGGCTTGTTTTATTGGTGTGTGTGTGTGTGTGTGTGTGTGTGTGTGTAGATACAAAGCAAATTATATGTAATTTTGGCACTACATTTTATACTAATTCATATTATTTCAAAATAAGCAAATCTCTGTAATAGACATTAATAATGTCAGCCCCATCATTAATCAGATAACTTATACAAGTCTTAAGATTTAATTGTCAGGGAAATGTCTCCTTTCTGCCACAGATTCTATATTACAGCTCATGTGCAATGCATTCCAATTTAATCTACTAGATTTCTTGAAAATTTTACATTAAGTTGATTAATATTAAGCTTGCATCTAGATTTCACTTTGTGTATTTATGAGGAATAACTTTACTTTCCTGATTCTTTGCTTTGTCTGCCTGTACTGCAGTACTTGAAGTGGATTAGCTCTTCTATACTGGAATATTGCCTTCCCATGCTTAATTGTTTATGTGTTCATATACAATACCTTATAAGTTTTCCACAATGATTCTAGTATGTCATTCAGTGGAGCATAAGTGTACCCTTACCATACTCTTTTGCAAGCTTTTCCTTCCTACATAGCCCAGGCTCTTATTGAACTCACTACGTAGTCCAGTTTGTCTTGCTCTCATGATCTTCCTGCCTCCGACTCCTCATCCTGAGATTAGAGGCATTTGGTATCACAACAGGATCACATTTTTCCCAATGACTAATAGGATTTTCACATCTAAGAAAAGTGTGTGTTTTTATTTACAATTGGTAAAATTAATATCTGAGATTCCTATAATATTCTTAATAATTTCCATTTCCTAGTCATATGTATTATATCTTAAAATAGTGAAGTTTTAGTGAAAATGCTTGATTTTTCTCATTACAGCTATTTTACACATTAGTAAAAGATATCCTAGCCCTAGTTGCTTTCTACTAGAATAAAACTGTTGATTTTATATATTTGTGTTTTATTCATCTAATCTATCAAATTTCCATTAACTCCAAAATGCTTACTAGATTCCCACCAGTTTTCAGTGTCCAATATTGTGAACAAAATTTTGCACTCTTTTAAATATTTGTGTCAGTAATTTCATTCACATCATATTTTACTTGCATAAACTTTCAACATTGACAACAAGCCAAAATAAATTTTATTTCGCAGAGGATGCATTTAAACTTACTGAAGGCAATCATTTTTAATTATTAAGATAGTTTTGAAAGTTGACAAAATTCAAGATATTTAGAAATGCTAATTTATTAATTTGTTTTCTTTAATTTCAAGTAGTATGCTTAGGTTATTCAAATTTATCCTGTTTGCAAGTTGAGATTAGTCTACTACAAAAAATCAAGGACAAGAGACCTTATAACACTGATTATGTCACTGAACTTGTGAACATTGAATATTGTTTAAGGAAGTGCAAAATGTTAACAGTTTAGAATTTGTGTTCCATTACTTTCCACTGGTTCCCAGATCTGACAATGAGATTTACTGATCTTCAAATAAGGTACAAACAGTATATGTACTTTCCCTCTGATTGCTAAATGAAAAGACCCTTAATATAGTAATTTTCATTTTTCAAATGCTTGTCTAGTGAGTTGGTGACAATATCTGTATAAACAGGTCACAGTTGCCTGTTAAGCACAGATGTGATGTCACTATGATGAATTTTAAATAAATTTATTTAAATAAAATAAACTAACAAATAAACCACCAATTAGAATCAGTGACTTCATAGCTTTCTGATTTTTTCTATTTAATATTTTTCTTTTGCTATTGTCTTATAAGACAAAATGGTAAAATGTTTGATAATATTATTTCAAAAGAATCAAATAATAAAATGCCCTCCTAAAGTTCTTCTGAGAAACAGTGTATGATACATTGAGAAGAGTTATGCACAAGTATATGAATCTTAAAAGAAAAAGCACAAGGAATTAAGAGAGCAGAGTAAAAAATTATAAAAGTAAGCTACTTTGTGAAATTTAAAAGAGTGAGAGAAAGTATGCAACGTAATATATACTATTGGACCTGATTCCTTGGACTTGCTTACATATGTGAGAATGATCAAGAGAAAAATGCAAGTTCTACTTGGACTATGCTCTGTAAATCTCACTTCTTTGTGGACTACATAAAAAGGCATTGTGAGCCACGTCTGTAAACCCAGAAAATCAGAAGTTTGAGGTCACAGGGTCCCAAGCCTGCCTATGATACAGAATTGGTAAAAGCCAGCCTGAATAATTCAGTGAGACTGTCTCAAAATGAAAACTAACAAAACATGTAGACATAGATAAAAAACTTGTCTGAATTTTGAAACCCAGACTCAGTCTCAGTACTGCTAAATAGATAAATGAACTGTGTCTGTCTAGGTATTCTTGGAACAAACTGTCAGAGCACACAGAACACACCCGTCTATCATGATGCTCAAACATGCAGCACCCTACTCTGACTTTGTTATATGTACAACTTAATGTGGGGACAGAGATGAAATCAGAACACTGATCTGAACTACATACTGGATACAATTTGTATTTATATTCCCCTTAAATGTGGAGAAAAGTAAGAATTATGACAACTTAACAAAGAAGTGACAACTTCTTTAAAAATTACAGAAACTTCTAGTACAGAAAATATGTGTATACTATGCAAAATACATATAAGACTAATTAGTCAGAAAATGCCCATTTGAAATTGTGGCTTACATCCAAACATATCACAAAGCAGTAAAATGTTGAGTATTTGCTCAGTAAATAGTAACATGGTATTAGCACATACAAGAATTTAGTGACAATATCTTTTAAGATTTATTTATTTTTATTATATGTGAATTGGTGTTTTGACTGCCAGTATACTTATATATACACCACATGCATTCAGTGGCAGTGGAGACCAGAATAGGAATAGGATATTGTATCCTCTGGAACAGGAGTTACAGATAGCTGTTAGCTATCATGTGGATACTAGAAACTGAACCTGATTCTGTTAAACCTATAGTGGCTCCCTCTATTATGGTATCTCTTTTCTTGCTCTCCTCTATTCTTCCCCTGACTCAGAACCCTTCATCTAGGGCTTCTTGCAACTATATCAGACCTGAATTTCACTTGTAGCATTCACTTTACTCTAGATTAAATATACTGATGCTCTGTAATTATGAGCTCATTGGCATACAGTCATCTCTACCGATATGCAGGAGGATAGGTAATGATATGAACAGAATCTCTACAGCCTAAACTATGGATGCATGTAGAGGTGCCTGCAAGGAATGAAAGTATTGTCTGGAAAGCCTGAAGTGCACATCTTATACAACCAGATTCCTTTGTAGGGACTGGTTCTTCCTTAAAACCATCCTGCAGTAAAGGAGAGCAATAGGGTCATTTAGAGAGACGTTCAATAGCAAGTATCTGGTACATTTCCTTTCGGCAATTCGAGAGATAACAGCATGAGCCTGAGGGCATTGACTGATAGACTCAGGCTTCATAGGGAACACAAAAATGTAGGCTCCTCCATGGCTACAGAGTCCATGGCAATAATTACATGAACATGGACAAGATATACACTTAAATACATATTTCTTTGTGAAACCTTATGGACAATTATAGTAGTATGTGCTCTACTATCAACCTATCATCTTCAATACCCTCCTGTGTTTAGGTTATGTATATTACTTCTTAAAGTATAAAGCCAGATAAATTATATTAAACATTATTAAATTAATACATTTAAAAGGCAAATGTATGAGTACAAATGGATAGTAATAATATTGTAGGCAAATAATAGGGTTTACTCCTAAGTAAGACGTTAAATCAATAAACAATAGATATCATTAATTTTAATGAATTCGATCATTAATATTTATTATTGTATAAATATTTAAAGTACAGTAATTATTTCACAAGGAAAATAAAAGGTCTCTTGCTTTAATACACATTAGTATTTTAATATATATATTCTTAAGAATAGCTTTGTTAGTTATAATAGACTACGTAGCATAGTAAAAATACAGTAATGTTATTGATTTGCCCTTCCTTAAAAAGAAAATCTATATATTTTAAATTGTCATTTGCATATAATTCATACATTTCCTTTTTCTCTGAAGTAAAATTTGCCTTACTTTTGCTTGTACTTTAAATGTTGATTTAGTAAGATTCACTATAACACTTGAAAAATTTTAAAAAAGAAAAACGTTTAATTAAAACTATCTAGCCAGTTTTGACAGATGTGTGCAGAAGGGTGAAACATGATGTTCACATTTGTGCTTACTCAAGACCAGATTACACTTCAAATTAAAACTCAAATTCTTACCTGTCTTATACCATGTCAGACAGGCATTTAAACAGAGTCTGTCCTCTTCTCATTAGTAGTCTCCTTAAGCATATTCTTCTATGCAAGTGTAACTGGAAAAAGAGATACCTTTCATTTAAAAAACCAACACAGTTGAGATTGTAGAGTGCACATACCAGAGCATAGTGGAAAGAAGTTATGTGTTAAACACATTGCCAACCCTGGGCAACTTCCATCAAGTAAAACAAATGTTCTAGTGGGGATTTTCTTACAACTAAAACGGCTTTTCATTTGTCCTCTTTATTACAACTTATCTAAAGATATTGATTTTCAAATGCTATTTCTGAATTTCTATCCTGTGCCTCATGAATCCTTTGAGATTGTATTATAGAATGTCAGACAGAATTATCTTCTTTCAAATGAGTTAGACCTCCCACTTCTCTCAGTGTAGGAAAAACTAAGCATATTGTGTTTTCCATCCTATTTGCATATTTCAAGAAGTTCTTAAAGGGTTATTGAGTGTTGGGTAAGATGTTTTAAAGTACTATCTATTTCTCAAGAACTCTTTATATATTCCAATTCCAAGCCTTGTCTCCACTTTTATTACAAATAAAATCCTTTTTACTACCTTCACCTACAATATCCATGAAGACTTCTTGTTTGTCTGCATTATATAGTTCATTAACGGAGCACATGCTGAAAATTTATTTCCACATATTGAAGCAAAATAAGCTAATGATTAAATGAGACCACACTACTCTGAGAGAGTATAAAAGTGAACTTAGAATAAGTACTACTTCACATGCAGACGTTTAGAGAATGTGAGTCAATAAATGACTTAATGCCCTTTTCTACATTAGGAGAGATAACAAAATTGTAAATGATGTTTTGTATTATGAATTAGTTACACAAGATTGTAACCAAAATGCTGATCTCTCTCATAATTAAGTCTTATGATAAATTTTTGAGCCACTGGAAAAGTTAATTTCCTCATAAAAGTATATAATGTCAAAAAGAAACATTCCACTTTAACATTAAATTCATCAAGACATTACTTTCAAAAGCTACACAGTGCAAGTGTTACTCATTAAAATAAAATTCCAAAGGGAGAAACAATAAGAAAACTAACTGATCATATTCTGAACTAAAATTTTGAATGTAGACTCCATACTCTATGAAAAGCTTAAATGGCAGCTGTCAGGTTGCTGAAGCATCCAATGTGGACTTATACAATAGTTCTATGCATTCTATAATTGTCATTTATTAGTTTAAATTTGATATATCTTATACATTCCCTTATTAAATCCAGAGTTTAATGAAAACTTCAAGGGTTTTAATAAGTGTTTGGCAGATTTGTAAAGCTGATCAGGGGCTGCAGAGAAACAAGTGATTTCATCAGCAGAAAGATGTTCATGGAGCACTATTTTGTACTTGTGAGGTGAGAAAGACAGGAAATCAGGAAGGGCATGTGGAAGAGTTCTGACTTGGGACATTCTGACAAGGCAGTCACTGTGGGCTTCCAAACAGATGATTAATGGAATGTATGCAGATGTGTTAGAGCTGCCATTCTGCCTGAGCAATGTGAGGTAGTGCTTCCTAAACCAGTCAGAAGGAAGAGAACAATTGGTTCATGACTTTAAAGTAAAAATGGAGATTACCGGATGATTTCAACAAGTGCACCCTATCAGGGTTTGCAATGCCTTGTTACTAAGCTGCATAGAGGGTATTTGAAAAGGAGAATCATGAGGAATGGGATTATCAAAGCAGGAAAGTTTCAGGAAATGATGATGAAAACTGGGCATCAATGTGTTGATAGTAAGTAGATACAGAAATCATGGGGCATGATTTTCTAATGCTTTGATAAAAAAAATACCATGGCCAAAATTAACCTGAAAGAAAAGGCTTTATTTGGCTTATAAGTTATAATCCATTGTCAGGGGAAATCACAATAAGAACCAAAGGCAGGAACTGAAGCAAAAACTGAGCAAGTCAGGGGAAGCAAACCAGTAAGTTACAGTATGTTTTCTTATACATCCCAGAAAAACATGCCCACAAGTATCGCCACACCACCCACACAAATCATTAATCAATAAAAGGTCCACAGACTTTCCTTATAGACCAATCCGATGCAGGCAATTCCTCAACTGAGATTCCCTCTTTGGCGATATGTCTACATTTGTGTCAAGTTTACAGAAACCAACCAGCACATGGTGCCATGATGATGTCTCATTGAGTAAAGTCCTTGCTCACAACGATGAGGTAATCAAGTCAGATCCACAGCACTCATGTAAAAAGGCAGGTAATGCAGTATGGCCTGAAATCATCACAGCTTTGGGAAGTGAAGCAGGTGGAGACAGGAGGATCCTCGAGAGTCACTAGTAAGGTGGCATAACCAATCCATGAGCTCCAAGTTTAGTAACAAACTCTGTCTCAAGTGATAAAGTAGAGCACCATAGAGGGAGACACTCAACTTTGACCTCTAGACACACAGGAGCACTTGGAAACACAGAGAGGTGCAGAAAGAAATAGGAATCACGTTCATAATTACTTTGGGTCAGGTCATGACTATGAGTGTTTTTCTATGATTGTAAAAATTTATAGAGAAGATACTGGGTAAGTATTATCAATTAGTGATCAAAATCAAGAAAGTGACAGTATTTTTCAAAATTACATCTAATTTTCTCAAATTTTATGAGTTCAGAATTGCATTTTATGATTGATTTTCTATAATAATTTAAAAAGAATGGACGCATGTACCTCCAAGTTGTCCAAGCATTGCCCTAGGCAATGTAGAGAAGAATTTGTAGTCATTACCTTTGTCCTAAAATTTTTACCTCTGACTTCTATTTCTTAGCTCAGAGATACGATACTTGGTTTGTCTCTGTCATTTTTCATAGAAATTGTGTTCCAAGTAGCAAATTTTTGAATAAATATTTGTTATTCTACTCTTAAATAATTGAAACCTAAAACTTTCCCAATAGTCATAGTATCCTTACTCTTCATGGTTAGTTCAAGCATTGGAAACAGAATTCTGAGATCTGCCTGCCTCTGCCCTACGAGTGCCTACATTAAAGTTGTGTGCCATCACAGCCTAGAAGCAGAATTCTTACAGGTCAACTTCCTGCTAAAGGCTACCTTTGATAAGAATTGCCAAGATCAGTCATATCATTTCCTGTCACTTTCATGGTCTTAAGGAGTTTTTAACCTATTTCTGAAAACAGGTTACAGTTTTCCACTTAGAGTGAATTTCGGAGGCAGCCATGAGCTTTCACTGTGGTGACTGGACCAGCACTGGGATAAGGAAGCAGCTGCATACAAGCTTTTGCTGTGCGTTAAAGAATGGAAAACTTATCACTTGCTCTTCAGGGAGGCCTCCCTGCTATAGCCGTTTATCCCATTAAGAAATATGCACCATGCTGCTCTTGTCAAATTCAGCTGCTGACCAGCAATGTGGCCCTCAGCTTTAATAGGGAGCATAGGATCACTCCAGCTGGCAGGTGACATCAGCTGGCAATGTTCCCAAACAACTCAACAGAAGACTTTCAAATATCAGAGCAAAGCAAAGACCTCTGTCTTTCTTAGAAAAAAATGGTTTTAATGTGCATCATTACCTGTTTTTTTGGGTACTGTGAAAGAAAGGAATGCTTGATAATAAAATTTAGAGGGAGGGTTCCTAAAGTTGTTCATTCAAGTTGATACAGAAATGATAAGGTATAGGAAACCTAATCTTATGCTAAAGGCAGAGTTTCTACTTGAATATGCTTACAAGTGAAAGAATTGTCTAAGAAAAGTCTCAAATAAATCTGTATTGAGGTTGGTTGGCTAAGTTATAAAAACTTTTTGCACATTTATTGAAGAAAAGAAATTTGTTCATCTTTTAGTAAAATGTCATTACACCATTTAAAGATCATGAGGTAGAGTCTTCATTAGTTAATCAGGGTTGCGTAGCACAGGATCAGCTGGGTGAGCCTGTCTTAGGTCCCTTGACTCTGAACATAGCATTCATCACTTTCTGACACACTGCAATTTGGTGATTAAGACAGCCTCCAAAACAATACAGAGAAACCCTGTCTTGTAAAAACCAAAAAAAAAAAAAAAGAAAATCTGAGAAAACTTCTGCTCATTAATATTGAAAAAACGTAGTATAAATTATGCATGCATTGTTAACATTGTCTTCTAGTGTAAAATCTCTGAGTGTAATTTTGAAATCTATAGCTATAAGTTTAAGAGATTGAACCTTAGATATAATAGCCAATTGCAAATTGGTAAAAGAGAAAAGTATATCCACCTAAAAATGCATGTCAGTTTCTTTCCTGTAACTTTATACTTTGCTAGCCAAGAATAAAGAAAATACTTTTGTTCTTAGGACAAGACATTTCATGAGACAGCATCAATGACCATGCTCCGCACAACCAAGTGTTCAAGTCTAGGCATTTTGTGTAACACAAATTGAATGATATTTTTAATACTTACACAAAAATTGTATTTGGTGACATTGCACATATTGGGAAACTTGATAATATTATGCAATAACAACACATAATTTCTTCTCTATAGAAATACCTCCAGTAAACTTAAGATATGACAATAGACTTACTTCCACATTTAGAGAAGGAAAGTTTGTTCTTTCATGGAATAAGAATATTTTAAGTGCTTGGTACAGACTGAGTGAACAGGGAGTTAAAATTGACATACTATTATATTGCTTATAGATAACAAATCCCTAAATGACAAAATATTCATATTTATGAACAGTTATACAGACTTTTTACAGTATAATTCTCAAGCAGTAAAGAATTACCTTGTTTGGGGAGGGTAGCACATATGGGTTGGCTTGTCAATAATCCAGCTCCTATAGTTCAGAGCTTTTCAAATTACCTGATTGGAAGCATTAGAGTTTAGGATTTTATTCTTGTTTCACTTACTACTGATAAAATAATATGGTTGTACAATGTCTACTGTATTCATATGTTGTTATGCCATTGTCAGCATACTAGCCATTCTTCTTCAGTTGAGTCCACTGAGTATGCAGTGTGTGTGTGTGTGTGTGTGTGTGTGTGTGTGTGTGTGTATGTGTGTGTTTGAGGAGGGGTGCATCTATTAATTCCTACAAAATAACCTTAGAGCCTGTTTTCAACTGATATAGAAAACCTGTTAAAATATCTCTTAGATTCCTATGTGGCACACGTTTTTGCTACCAAGACTCTAATGGAATTTCTGCACTATGAAGTCTGAAAGCTAAGGCTGATGTTACCCAAAGGTGCGTGCAGCCAGGTGTCTGAATGTGATTTAGATTCCAACAGCAACACATGCTAGCGCTGGGCTTGGAGTCTGAGCTGAGGGCAATAGAAAGAGGCAGTGCATACATTTCATGGAACAGCTGGAGCCAGAAACAGCAGACTTTTCTGTAGGCACAGAAAACCTCATACACCAGAGACATGCCAGTGCAGTTCTTAGTGCTGAAAATTGCTAGGAAAACTTTGAGTAGCTTTCTGCTCCAGACTTTTTAATGATTTTGGTTAATTAGTCACCTGTTAACAAATTCTTATTCTGTGTGAGATCTACTTAGAGTATACTGTTTGTGAGAAGTAGGGTTACCTTGATATAGGTTCATTTGCCAGCTGTAAATACTGGCTGACTTAGGCTTGTTTGAGAGTGAATCATCTCTGTTGATTGTAAAACTTCACTACCCAAGTAGATCTCATGAGCATTTTGTTAAATTTCAGACTCTAGCTCAATTGTTTAGAAAGAATCTTAGAATTCACATTTAGAGGCAATGGTCTTGGTCCACACACCCAAAAGAGAAGCAAACTTTACATTTTACTAGGCCACAGGAACAGCTTCCACTTACAGATTAAAAATTGCCAGTGCTAGAGTTCTAAACTCACGATATCATCTAACATTAAACAATAGCGTCCTTTATTCTTCCTACATTTCAATTATTAGGAAATATAAAATACTCTTGATACATTCAGATCTGTAGGTATAAACAAGAGGGAGGGGCAGAGAGAGAGAGAAAGAGAGAGAGAGAAAGAGAGAGAGAGAGAGAAAGAGAGAGAGAAAGAGAGAGAGAGAGAGAGAGAGAGAGAGAGAGAGAGAGAGAGAGAGAGGCAGAGTGACAAAAAGAAATTTCAGAGCAGAGGCTTCAAATAGCATTTCAAATACTGTTCACTGATATCTGTCTGTTTTGGTTATATATAGTCTATGCACTTCTAGAGATCCTTTTTATATGTTTGTGCAATGTGTGTATTTGTGTGTGTGTGTTTGTGTCTGTGTCTGTGTGTGTGTGCATGTTCATGTTCATATGTGCAAGATTGGTGTACATAGGACAGATCATGAATTTGGAGGTCAGAGGACAATCTCAGTCCTGATCTTCTACTTCCCTCATCTGAAACAAGTTGCTCTTGTTGCAGTTATTCTGCACATGACAGGCTATATAAGCTCCTGGAATTTTGCTGTCTTCACCTCCCACCTTTCTGCAGAAGTACTAGAATTATAAGCATGTACTACCAGTTCTGTTTTTACATGAATCTTGAGGATGTAAACTTGGTCCTCATGCTTAATTCAAAAGCTAGCCTCTTATCCTAAGGGCACATGTTTTTTGTTTGTTTCTTTGTTCATTTGCAAGTAAGTTATGATACCAAGTTTGTAGTCTGTTAGTTTCATCTACTTCCCATGAGTAAGATAATCTTTCAGGAACTGTTTGGAAGAGGAAAATTCATAATATGCTTGGAGACTTCCTAGGAATCATCTATATAATCAAGAACCTCAGAATTTGCTTAGAGGCTGAGGGGGTGGCTGGTAAGAGATGGAGACCCACAATTTAGGCTAATTTCCTTCTGAGGACAATGAGAGAATGGACAGAAGCTCAGGCTGCTAAAGAACCCAGAAAAGAGTTAATTTTATCAGCTGGCCATATGAGAAGGCAATGGAAATAGTAACAGATTCCTTAGAGCCTTTATTATCCTATGGGAATGTTTGAACTTGGTTTTAAGAGAAGGAAAGTGTTGGGGGTTATATTTGAGAAGATTAAGGATGACAACATCCTTTCAGAAAATTTAATGAGCTGCCTTCAGAAGAAGGTAGTTTTCTTAAGCACAGTCATCAGTAAATGTGCTACAAAGTTGTTTTGTTGCAAAGATTTAAATAGCTCCCATTTCTAATAGAGTATAGCATGAGTTAACAGAGTTGAAATAAAGTGAATTTAGCATTTTTCAAATTGAGGAAAGTCTGTTCTTTATTGCTAGAGGAAGTCTCTTAACACAAATTCCAGTTTGCTTGTCATTTTTCACTATTTATCTGGATCCCCTCTCCAATAAAAGGTGTAGTGCGTAACATCTGCTTCTCTTTCAAAGCCAGAGTTTTGTTCTAATCAGTACTGGCCATCTGGATCTCCTATGAACACCACATAAAGGAAAGAAAGCTGTCACAGTGACCATAACATCCTCATCAAAAGCATCATCTGTCTGTATCCTCACTTCCCACTAGGGCATGTTTTTGTAAAAACATAAGGAACCAAAATGTATTTATCTTTTGTGCCTTATGATATCAGCTTTTCCTGTCCAGGATGAAGCAGGCAATTCCTGATGGTGGAAGATGAATAATCTAGTAGGCATGGATGATCTTGTGATTCAATTTAGCCTCATTAATAATCATGAACTAACACAACTAAACATCAGAGTGTAAGGCAATGTATGCAAGGAACAGATAAAAAATGAGCCCAGATGTGTGAGCTCTCCTGTGTCACTACAACATTGGTTCTGAGTTTGTAATGTATACTTATATGCACATATATGCTATTCAAGATTTTTACAAATCCCTGGTCCTTAGATAAGACTGCTTACTGCATGCATCATTGGTTAATCTACATCAAGTAAGGATGTGACTGCTGAGACTTGTAGTGAGATATCCGTCCCACCCTCACCTGTAGGGTGAGGACAAGATGGGGATTGAGTTTAGGTCTGGGGTCCAGGCAGGTGGCTTTCTCTTATGTGTAGTTGGGTCACAGGGAGCAGCCTGTGCTGATCCTTAGAGCAGGAACCTGCACAGCCATGTGATTCTCCCTGAAATAAATTATATTTAATGTATATTTGAGCCTGGTCTCATAAATCATCATCTTTGCCTCCACAGAGACTATTTATGAGTTGCCAGAAAACTGGTACTTCTTGGTTATTCTTTTGTAATTGACCCATTTTTTTGTCAGATTCAAAGTTAAAAGTATCTAAGATTTCAATGACTCCTTCCTGCCTGTTGGTGCCTGCTGTCTACGAGGTCAAAGAGTTCCTAATTTCCATTCCTTCATAGTTCATAACAATTTTAGTGTTGCTACCATTGTTGGCACTTTCATCAGTGCCATCAGCAGAAAGATCTGTTATTTTCTAGCTGTGTGATATGGAGGAGCTATAAAGATTCTATTACCTCACTTATAAAATAAATCAGTCACACCCAAATGAATCTACTGGGGAAAGACACGCAGATTGTTTTGTTTGTTTGCTTTTAAGACACTAATAATAAAGAAAGTCTTAATGAAACAAATTGTGCATGCATGTTCATATGTGGACATGTATGTAGAGCTTTGAGGAAAAACTTCCTATATAATTCGCCATCCCTGAGGTCAGCCACCTTTTCCTTGAGACAGTATCTCAGCATCCTGAAAATTGCCATATAGGTTATGCTGACTGACCAGCTACTACTCTTGATCTTTAGATTTCAGCCTCCCCATGTGTCGGGAATTACAAGTATGTGCCACCATGTCTGCCATTAAAAAAACATGGGTAATGTGGGTAAAATTCAGATCCCCATACTTTCAATATAAGCACATTACAGGCTAAGCTATCTTCTCAGCTCTGTGGAAACTTACATGAGGGAGCAGGAAGATCGAGTTGGGGAAAGAATAGAGGAAAACAAGAAAAGAGACACCATCATAGAAGGAATCATTATTGATTTAAAGAGAAATCTGGCATTAAGGAAATATCCAGAGATCTACAAGGATGACCCCAACTAAGAATCTAAACAATAGTGAGGAGGCTGCCTTAAGTGCCCTTCCCCTGTAATGAGATTGATGCCATCCTATAGCATTCATACAGTAGCTGATGGAAGCAGATGCATAGATTCACAGATAAACACTGAGTGGAATCCTGGAATCCTTTTGCAGAGAGAGAGGAGTGATGAGCAAAGGGGTCAACACAAGGTTGGAGAAACCCACTGAAAGAGCTGATCTGAGCAATGGGGAACTCATGGACCCCAGACTGACAGCTAGGAAACCAGCATAGGACCAAAATAGGCACCCTGAATGTGGGTATCAGCTAGGAGGACTAGGCAGTCTATGGGGCCTCTGGTAGTGGAACAGTATTTATCCCTAGTGTACGATTGGACTTTGGGAGCCCATTCCACATAGAGGGATGCTCTCTCAGCCTAGACACATGGGGAGGCTATGTCATGCTCCAAATGATGTGACAGACTTTGAAGTTCCCCATGGAAGGCCTGCCCCTGCTTGGGGAGCAGAAAGGGTATAGAATAGGGAGTAAGTAGGGGGCAAGGAAGGATGTGAGGGAGAGGGAACTGGGATTGTCATGTAAAACAAGATTGTTTCTAGTTTAAATTTAAAAAAGAGAGGAAAGAACAAAAGCAATCTATTTTAAATTCCTACATGTAACTCTTAAAAATAGATGATGGGTAGACCAATAAATAGAGAGCTAGGTCATAGACAGAGAAGTAAATGGCAGTATGGAACTCTTCCTTACATTGTAATTTGTAGCACTATATGATATGTTCTAGGAAATCTCAGCATAGTACAGGATTTGCTGTAGACATGCAGTGATAGACAACTCCATTTTCACCTCTCTTGGCTTGACTGCTTGCTAAGAAAGATCTCAAAGTTGTCAAGGGAAACAAAAAAGAAAACAGCCTTCCAATCCCCCTATCCCCAGCTTAGATGCAACCAAGTTGAACTATTTCCTCATAATGTTCTGAGCATAAAGTTATTCACTGTTTTACACACTTCCTACACTTCCTAGACACAGAGGTTAGAAAATTATTTGACAGGCAGTAAGTACTAAATACATTTATTAAGACTACTTATCATTGTAAGCGTCACTGTATTCAACCTTCTATTTTAGTTAATTCTTCCACCTTACTGTTTATCATTACATAAAACCCAAATACCTCTTATTGTTCCAAATCTTTTAATGGAATCCTCACCCATAGAAGGTCATTTATTTTTTTACAAAAATATTAATTTGAGAAACTCATACGTGAACGATACATCTACATCACTCCCATACTTCCTACTACCCATCCTACTCTTTCTAGCACCATGACTTTCCCTCTCAAATTCAAAATATCTTCATATATATACATATATATGTACTTATATATATGTATATATATGTGTATATATATGTGTGTATATATGTGTGTATATATATACATATACATGCATATAAATATATGGTGTTGTTTAGCCAGTAACGAGACACGAACCATGAGTCAACGGTCCCATGTGGAGTTTATTGTTAGACAGGAAAGGAAGGGGGGAGAGGGAACCAACGCACAGCAGAGAGAGAGAGAGAGAGAGAGAGAGAGAGAGAGAGAGAGAGAGAGAGAGAAATAAGATACAAGAGAGAGAGAAAGTAAGAGAGCAAGCAGGGGGCCGCTTAGCTTAAAAAGGGCAGTTGCTCATGGTGATGATGTAGCCCCATGGTGATGTAGCTGCATCACTATGTGTGTGCCTGATGGTTGTGAAGGGGCAGAGTTAGTATAATGCCTAATGCCAGAGTTCCTACAATTCTTACCTCTTATGGTAATTAAGAAGGTGGGTTGTTGGACATGGCAAGTCAGGGAATAAGGGTGTCTGGGGTTCCCAAGACTGCTTCCTGCTGACCTGAGGCATCAACCATCTTTGGGGAACTTGAGAAAGTTGGGATATTGTCATGTCCGGGGTAGCTGGTTGCTCCATCGCAATCCAGGCTTTGATGGAATTCTCTGGCACCTCTTTAGATCTGTTTGGATGTTAGCAGAGTGGAGGAGGAGGTTAGGTTTAAAAAAGTTTTTCTTAGGTCCTGGTATTTGAGGGTAAGGTTGTAAGATGAGGGAGGGGCTCCGAGGGGGTCCTAAGATGAGGAAAGGGAATTTTGGGACTAGAGAGAGGTTGAATAATATCTGGAGTGAATCTGACCTGTTAGATGGGTCCAATTTGGCTTCCTGGAACTTACAAGAATCCATTGAGTTTGTGAAAACGTAAGTATTAGAAATATTAGCAGCATATTTGTGTTAGAAAAGACTTGGCTGGAAGCATTTTAAAATTGACAGAGCTTATCAGAACTTTAATATTAAGACTATGAACAGTAGTATAAGGAAGTGAAAGCTAGAACATGTTTTATTTTTTTAATGTCTCAACTCACTTTCTTATATTAGCATCTTATTTAGATAAACCTTAGACTACCTGTTCATGAAATATGTTTTATGACAGTTAGGGCTCTGTCTTGTCTGTTTAAGCTGGCAAAGCTACCAGCCATCAAAAGCATCAGAGTTCTTAGAAGTGTAAGATTTTACCTGAGATTGGAGAATGAGAGACTTGATAGGTGACTGCATAGACAGCCAGCCCCAAGGTTCTCCACAGTTGTTGAAGTTAGAGGCTCCAAGAACACCTGCCTTTTGTGAGAGTGAGACCTGTGAACTGGGAATTTTTTAGGAAGCAACGTGGAGAAAAGTTGATTCCAGTGTCCTCTTGTCCAGTGAAGAGTCCTTTGAAGCAGTTGAGGTAAAGGGCAGGGTTGCTCAGTGACCAGCATTGCCACTTTGTTGGTAGAGTTTCTTCAGAGGTCACCAGTCTCCTTGGAGGAAATGAGGTGGTGCCAGCAGCTGGCCTGTCTCTCTGTTATAAAGAGCTTTTTAATAAAACATTTACATACCATGTTCTCTAGATCTCTGAGCATTTGAGGACTGTGTCTGTTTAGTGTATCTTAGTAGAAAAAAAATATCTTTAGTGACTTTTCTTAAGTACATTGGTGACTATAGAAAAATTTTCTTTGGTAATAGAAGTTTTACCTTAGTAAGCAGCTTACAGGAAGGATTGGGTGGTATAAATATTTTGTTAATTTGAAATAGACATTTATAACTTTAAACATACTAATTAAATTTAAGTTGATTAAACATAACAATTAAATTTAAGTTGACAGAGATAAGTAGATATACCAAACAGGACTGGATAAGAGTAAAAGGCAGAACCAGAGTGTAATTTCTGATATGTATGTTGTAGCAGACAGACAGATTTAAAGAATCAGTCAGTGATGAGAAGACAGATCCATTGTAGATAGAACAGGAGAGGCTGGAAAGGCACAGTATTCTATAAACAAGCCATGTAAAACTGAGTCACTGAAAAAAGAAATTAGAGACAAAAATAAAAGCACAAAAGAGACAAAAAGTAAACGAATTGTATCTGTCAGCAGGTTTTGCCAGCAGAAGCTGGCTAGACTGAATGGGCATGCCTACAGCTAGGTCACATGGTAAACATGGTGGCCTCAGTAAACACATTTTCAAGCTAGGCCACAAGTTAGGCCCCCTGGTTAAGGAAGCCAAGATGGCGGCCTCTGTAGGCACATTTCTGTCTGCCAGCAGAAGTGGCCTTTTTCTCCATGAGTGAAGCAGAAAGATGTGTGACCACCATAGTTCTAAGAAACAAATGAACAGCCAGTGCCAGGGTATAAAACCCGAGAGACCCCTCATGGGTCTGAGCCGTTAAAAAACCTGAAAACCTCAAACTTCATTCATGGGGAAAAAACGAAAAACTCTTAGAGCGTCCCAAGCAGACGCTAACCCAAGCCAGGCCATTGCGAGCTGCTGGCATCTGTATGGAGAAAAATATGGGAGAAGGGCATCAGAGAGTAAAAGCTGCGTCGCGAGCAGACACTAACCCAGGCCAGGCCATTGGGAGCTGCTGGCAGCCACATGGAGAAGAAACACGATAGAAGCCTAGCTGGATAGAAAAGAGGAATTTGTCATTCCAAGCTGAATGAAAAAGAGAGATAAAACAGGACATCCCCAGGAGGAAGGTGGTTCCTGCCCTGAGACGGGTTTAGTCATGGTGGGAAGTGGCAGGAAGCCTCTGTGGCTGACAGGAGGTTTAGTGTGCAGGGAACAGAAAAGTAAGACAAGTGAGCAGAAGTAGAGGCCGCATTTGTAACCACAGATCACTGGTAGAACGTGGGTGCCCCAAAGCGGGCACATGGTTTGATTTAGTGCGCCGGGGGGGGGGGGGGGTGGCATAACTCATCCTCCTTGGAGAAACCACAAAGTCAGATTTACACTTATCTCTACAGCCTGCCGGTTTCCTTCGTTAGAACTCTGGACCCGATTCTTTCTAATCAGACCTGGTTCCCTGCCTAGGGGAAAGGACCTTGGGGAATTTTCCAGTGAGGTGACCTTCTCAAAAGGGGGGGGGTGTATTGCGGTTTTTCAATGGAACTCTGGGCTAGCCTGAGTGCTGCCTGAGTGCATTCATCCAGGTAACAGAGCAGCATAGTACCTGAATATATGCTGTACGAATGCATATATAACATACTGAGCCCATTTAGTGTTGCTCATATGAATATATATATATATATATATGTATATTTATTTATTTATTTATATGGCCACCCACATTGTATAGAATAACCAATGGGTAATCTAGTCCCTGGAGGAAACTAATTCTCTTTCTTTCAGCAACTGCTGACCACCTGTAGCTTTTCATCTAGAATGGGGACCATGTGGATGTATTCTGTCCATCTTGACATGTTATCTGGTGTTTTCGTTATACTGGTCTTGCTTCAACAATTATATTGTAGAGATTTCATAGGTGCATCTTGCCCTTCAAGTCAATGGAACATTATCTCACAGCCATTCCTTTGGTCTTCTCATTCCACATGCTCTTCTGTAATTTCCTACAAGCCACAAGTGTAGGAGTAGCATTGCAGATTCATCACTTTGGGCTAGGTAATCTATGTTCACTTATCCTATAAATTTTTGTTGAAAGCTATCTTTGTGGGGCTGCAATTGGAGTCAGCCAAGTAGGCCCAGGTTTGTATCTGAGTGAGGAAATGTGGATGAGGGAAAAGCTAGCTAAAAGGGGGTTAAGAATCAAACACAGAAACACAGGATAGTTATCAGGAGAGCAGATTCCATCCATACTGAATGTGTCTTAGTTTACTCCTACACTGCCTTACGTAGTCTATTGTTATTTAGATAAGAGACATCCACTTCCAAGGGGAAGACATCCTGTAGGCACAAAGCTATAGACTTAAAGATATAAAGACATTTTAAAACTCTCTGACCATTTTCTAAATGGAATGGACTCCTTTAAATGGGTCCTGGCACATTTTAAAGAGTTGTGGATCTTTGTAGTAGTATCCATAGTTGCAAAAAGAATTTTTTTGATGAGGGGTGAGAGATACACTTGCCTTGGGTATAAGCAGAGGCATTTAGGAAGCCAGAGTTACATTGTTTTATGAATATAGCAGCAGCAGATTCTTCTTTGTAGTCTGTGGATTCTCTATTCCTGGGTAAATGGCTCTGTTTACAGTATCCAGCATGAATTCCCTCCTGATGAGTAGGCCTTAAGTCAAATTAGACAACTCTTGTTTACCCCTAAAATAAAAGTACCACTCTTTTGCTGCTTTAGGTATCTTACAAGCCTAGTCATTGTTGTGTTTCATAAACTTTATGATGGATAAGCTGCCAATTGCTTATTACCCTTGGCAATTGCATATTACCTCCAATTCTGTGAGAACCAGTCCTCAAGAAGTCATCCCAAATCAATTTCATATCAGTCATGCAACTTACCATGTTCAAAATATGTGGATCTTCAGCAATACAATCTTACTTTTATGTTTGGAGGTAAATTGAAAGGAATAGCAGTAGCCTCTATTATTTTGAAAGATTTTATATTTCTCCAATCAAAAACTCATGGGAAGTTTTCACATGCCTGGTACTGGGGTTTTTATTAAATGCTGTATGGCTCTTATGTGGAGCACCATCACTTTATGTGAGGTAACTTTATTGTGTGTGTGTGTGGTTTTATATATATATATATATACATATATATACATATATATGTATATATATATGTATATATATACATATATATGTATATATATGTATATATACATATATATAAAGCAAGCATAGAACAGTGTTTCTGTCTTTTCAAGGCTCCATAGTATTATTTATCTTTCCCTCTACTATAATGGCAATAAACAGTTGTGGTTAAGCAAGGATCTCTGGGGTAGGATATAAAATTCTTTGGGTACATGATAAGGAGTGGTATAGAATCTGACAGGAAATTCTGAGAAGTATGGAGTGGGGGGAAGGATTCTCACCCACTGTTTTGTGGTATTACAAATCAGTACAGCCACTATGAAAATCAGTGTGGAGAACTCTCAAAAGGCCAGAAGTCTTACACTGGATCTGCTTGAGTGCCTGAATTGTAAGCAAAGCTTTTTGTTTTAATAGATTCTTCTCTGTTACAAAACATGCCAACAACAGTTTCCCCTCCCTATACTCCTTCCAAGTTCCCTCCCACATCCCCTTTCTCTCAGATCCACTCCCTCTCCATTTCCTCTTCATGAAAGAATAGGCTTCTAAGAAACAACAACCAAACACAAATCAAACAGGATGCAATGAGACACAGAAAAAGCCCTCATATTCAGGCTGGACAAGGCAACCCAATAGGAGGAAAAGAGTTCCAATAATAGGCAAAAAAGTCACAGACACACCAACTCCCACTGCTAGGAGTTCCACAAAAACACGAAACTCATAGCCATGTATATATATGTGGGAGACAGGGTACAGACATTGTAGGCTCTATGCCTGTTTTTTATCTCTGAGAACTCATGTTAGCGCAGCTTGGTTGATTTAGTGGGCCATATTTTCCTGGTGTCCTCCACCCCCTCTGACTCCTACAATCAATCTTTCCTCCTCTTCTTCTGCAGGATTGCCAGATCTCCCAGGGGAGGGACCCAAAGGAGACCTCCAATTTAGACTCCCCCTTCTGCATCATTTCTGGCTATGTAAGCAAAGCTTGCAGTGTATTTTTCTTATTTTTACTACTTTATCACCAACTCTGTTTATCTAGGCCAAGAAAACAATCTGTTTTCTCTGATCCAATATGTTATTTCATCAAAAATTAACTTTATTTCAGTTAATCATCATCAATTAACTATCACAGTCTGAAAACTTCTAATATACAGTAAACATTCACCACAGTCACCTACTACTTGAAGCAAACTTCTGTGCCTTCCATCATGCATTTATGATTCTAACTTGATTGCTATCATCTTGTCTTTGTATTTCTAAATCCCAGGATACCAGTTTCTTCATCTGTATTTTTAGAAACTTGAGGCATACTAGAAAATCACACATAAACACACGCATATAAATATAGGTTTATGTGCCCCACATAGAAGTATGCAATCGCAATTAGATATCACCCTTGTGTTGGTGTTTTTTTTTTAACATTCTTCATTTGAGACTTACACTGAAAATTAACATCTATTAGAAAACTGTTTTTAGCTTGTGATAGATCTTTAACTGAACTGGTTCTTTGACAAATCACATGTGTATAAATGTCACTCAGGTATTATGATTAGTATAACCCATATTATCTATTCTCCCTCCCATTCTTACTAGCCACCCCTCCTCCAACCTCTCATCCCTATACATCCTTTTTAAACATTCATGTCTCTTTTATTCTTTTTTCTTTGTGTGTGTGTGTGTGTGTGTGTGTGTGTGTGTGTGTGTTGTTTCATACTTTGGGATCCATTGAGTTTAACTAGGATCATCAGTGTGACCATGGCTTTGGAAAAATGTATTTGTTTGGGAGTTTAATAACTACTGCTAAGTCCTTACTGCATGACAAAGAAAACTCTTGTGAAGCTTATCATTGGCACAGTGCAGGTTTTGGAAGCCTTGGTGCCAGTTGTTTCACAGTTTAACTCTGGCTTCCTCCTCAGCTAAAGCAAAATCCTTATGGTTTAGAGCCATGTAAAGCTATGCGAAGTTTCTGAGCATGGGAGCACGAAAGAAATGAGCTCTTGTTTTGGAAAAATCTAAGCTCAAATACATACCACAATTTAGAACTGGCAAACTCTTAGGCAAGCTCCCCAACCCCCAGAAACAGCTGATCAGACAAAGGTTAACTCTTGAATCCCAGGCATCAGCCTGGGAATCCAGCATGGGACTGATCAAGACCCCCGAATCTGGGTGTCAGTGAGGAGGCCTAGGTAATCTATTGAGCCTTGGACAGCAGATCAGTACCCATCCTAAGTATACACACGGTCTCTGGACTCCCATAGAACAATGTGAGGTGCACTCTCACCCTGAACTCTTGGGGAAGGGTCTAGGCCCTGCCCTATATGAAATGACAGACTATGGACACCCCCATGGAGGGCCTCACCCTCCCTGGGGGAATGAGGGGATAACGGGGGGGGGATGGGGGGGAGGGCACGGGAGGAGGGGAGGGAAAGGGAGAGGGACCTCGTACTGACTTGTGAAGCAACCTTGTTTCTTATCTAAATTTAAATTGGAAAATAAAAAAATATTAATAAAAAAATGAACATTTTCAAATGTAAAAAAAAAAAAGAAGATAACTCAAAAGCTAATGGAACACTTGAGTCAGTGTCTCTTGAAAGAATCTCATAGTCTTAGCCTCCACAATTTTCATGAGTTTTTCTGCTCTGAGTGTTACCACACTCACTGAGGGCTAGCACTGTGTCTGTCAGCTAGGTGTTCATAGTTCTGAAAATCAGATGAATTTACCTAAAGGGCTCATGTTATCCCAAAGAAATGTAACATAGTAATATAGTTGGCATGTCAGTTGGCATCGGATAATCAACATAACTGTACTAATAGACAGTAAACTATCTACAGTAAACAGTCAAATTATCTACAAAAAGAATAAAATAGATTACTTCTCTTTTACGTCTATGAACTTCTCAAGAATTAGCTGGAGGGCAATGCATACCAATGTAGAAGAAAATAGTATCAAGGAAAGTAATAAATCTAAGAGGGAATGAATTATGTACATTTTGTAAAATTGGGGTTATAGGGAACATTATTTGGTTATTTATTTTTCCCTGATTCCCTGAAGTGACTCCCAAACTGAGGATGAAAAGTTGCACATCACAAAGAAAATTCACAATGTTATACCTAAGGAGACCGTTAATGTTGCTCTGGTATAGGCAAACAGAACTAACTTACAGGCCTCCTTTTAACCATTCTCAGATGATTTTCTGCTCAGGCTTTTCAAGTTCAACAAATTGGTTTGAAGTTTTCAGCTCTAATTTTATTGTGGGAATAGAGTTTTTAAAAATGTGTATACTGGTAGGATTAAGACATGATGTAGGTTGTTAGAGTAAAATGGACCTGCCTCCCTCTGTGGGTAATTAGAACAAATGAGTATAGAACCTGAATGAGATGAAATAATCAGTCACTCCTCCATCAGGCTGGATAGCTATGATCACAACAGGTTGCCTCTGTGACTGTACAGTATTGGTTATTGAGTCTGGACAAGAGTCCAACTAAGAGGACAGTTCCAGAAAATCTCAGGCTATTTGGACCCTCACCTACTGACATCCATAATACCATCTTTTGCTTTATTTGTTGATATTACAATTTTGAATTCAATATGCCTCAGATTCAAAGAGAATTTAAAAAGACAATAATTTTGATACACTTTATTGGTAAAATAATCATTACAGGTATCATTAGAGTTTATGTCTATTATATGTAGGAAATAGATAAATATTTTTGAAAATAGTTTTGAGCAGTTAATCAGGATAGTTACAAGTATTTCATATTAGCTAGAGAGACTGGAGACATGACTCCATAATTATAAACGTTTGCTGCTTCTCCAGAGGGCCCATGTTCAGTTCTCAGCACCCACATCAAGAAACTCACAACTGTCTGTCTCCAGCTCCGAAGAATAAACCACTCTCTCCTGGGATCTGCACATACCATTGATTCACAAACTTATACACAGACACATACAAAATAAATTTTAAAAATCTATAAATTAGAAAGGTTGACATATATGGATAACTATATATTAAAACTGTAAATCAATACTGACAAAATTATTCTAAGACACATATTAAATTATGCTTTCTACTCCAAAAATATTGATGCTAAACAGTGAGAGTTTTAGGTTTCTCCTTTTCTAAATTGAAATAAACCTAGAATGAATAAGATCAATGGGATAAACTCAGCTTTGGTGGATTTCTCTGATTCTTCTTTATTTTCTACTTCCTGTGAGCAGATTAGCAACTCCACCCCCACCCCCAAAAGGAGGTGAGGCAAATATGAATGCTGGTTTATTTTTCCACTGCACCTTGTAAATGTTAACGTATTTTCAGTGAAACTGTCAACTTTTTGTCCACTCAGAAAGTCAAATGTCCACGCTGACATTATTCTAAGGTGCTGAAGACAAAGTTTCCAACCACCTGTGAGTCTGAGGTAAAAATACCAATGCTTTGTTACAGCTTTTGCCAACAAGAGAAGCTACCCATGACCTTCCAGTCCTGTGTGATCCCCAAAGAGTGCCAAGTGTCCGAGTGGCTGGAATGGAGCCCATGTTCAAAAACGTGCCATGATGTCACATCCCCCACTGGCACTCGTGTAAGGACAAGGACTATCAAGCAGCTCCCAATTGGAAGTGAAAAGGAATGTCCAGAACTTGAGGAGAAAGAACCCTGCTTGTCTCAGGGAGATGGCGCTGTCCTCTGTGCTACGTGAGTAAAAGTGAGAGTGTCATGTCCTCAGCTCTCTGATGTCACAAATATTTGAAACTTGTTATATGTGTATTCTGACTTAAAATACTTTTTCAGACATAACAATATAGAAAAGGTGAATTTTTTAATGTTTTAAGAAGAAAACTAGAATATCTCTTCTGAATGTGCTTCTTATACAGAATGAAAATGTATTTAACCACTACACTTCTAAATTTCCATAAAGACTAGATTTTACCAGCAATTCTTTTAGTGTATTCTGTAATATTGGTTGATGAATCATTTTAGTAAATGGCACACAATGAGGACATTAGATTGGATAGGTTACATATTTCTTTGCTGAAATGAGTCAGCACCTTCACTAGAGATATTGTTGGTATGTAAATGAGTCTGTCCATGTTCCAATAATACTTTATTGACAAAAAACAAGAGACATGTTAATTTTGTCTTTGGTCTACCATTTGTCAGCATCCAAGCATTCGAATCACAGATTCCTGTAACCTACTAAAATTTATTAATGTATATAACAATTTCAATTAAATAGAGTAAAAACAACTACACCAAAATTAAGAGGTTTTGTAAGTGTTGGGAGTTGGGTTCTTTTGTTATTGTTTGTTTGTTTATTTCATCACAAGCATATATTATAGGGTGTAGTTCACATTAAAGAACCCAGTAAGCGTTCATTGACCTTAGATGAAATAAAACTAGTTCTTAAATATTTGCCAATCCAACAATATTTTCCTTAAAAGAGACGTTACCCACTGAGCCATTTCTCCATATGGGGACCCGGGGGGGGGTGGAGCGAGGGTTCTGGTGGAGGGACAAGGGAGGAGGGGGTGGGAGAGGGAGCTGGGATTGACATGTGAGGCATTCATGTTTCTAATTTAAATGAATACATATACTGAGGGGGGAAAAGACATTACAAGAAGTTTGCATTCATAAACCACCGAGAGGCAAATTAGTGCTATTTGTATATCGACACGATACCACCACAGATAGCAATGGTTTACATGAAGTCTTCTACAGTGCTTTGCAATCAACTAAAATCTTCCCATGCAGGAAGGGACTGAAAAACCTAGTTCCCATCTTATGTTCTCCAGGTCTCACTGACTATAGTGGTTCTTCTCTATTACAGAGCCCAGGGATACTGCCCAGACTTCCTGATGTTTTCTCTACAGAAGTTTCTTCTGCTTTTGTCTAACCATGGTGCCTCATTTTTTATCCTCTTAAATCTTCGAATACCACATAAAGCAGATATCATTGATTATCTTTACTTTTTAGGGTAACACTTTTCTTGGACTATATCAACTACTTATATTATTGAAATTCTGTTTTTATCGCGGGACTCCTTAGTATGACCTAAACTGGAATGCCATTCTAGTTTTTTTACTATGTTATTCTGACTCACATAGAAAATTAAATGCTTCGTTTTACTTTCCTTTAACCAATTAATACAACCAAATCTCAGTTATCCATGTATCTGGAAATGTTGTTCCTTCATAAACAAGGTTGAGTACTGTTCCTTGATGGCCCAACCCCACAACTGTGCATCTCCAAATCCCCACTTATAAAAATGAAAATGGGAAGAAAACTCAATTTCACTGGCAAATTACTCACCATTGACAGATTCAAGCACCCAGAGCATACATCTAAGGGCACCTTTAACCATTTTGTCTAATTGAGATGAGCACATCCATTTATATCTCTGTTAGCTATTACTCTGATGCATGGGGAAGCATCACGGTTAGACTGACAAAGTGCTACTTGAGTCATTTCCTCTGGGCTTTTAACACATCTGCTTTTGTAGAGGTGTAGAAATGCTATCACTTTCTATTGTTGGTGACATGAGGAAATGCTTCCCTGTCTGTCTCCTTCTAGGGAAGAGTCAGGCCGACAACTCCAACATTGCTTTCAAATCATAATTGTGATTAGAACTCAGAGAATCAGGGATCATCTTTTCTGTGCTTTACTAACAACATAGTCAGCTTTTCCCATCATTCATTGGCATTCATCAGGATTGCTGGGCTTTACAGAGCATGCAGATGAAACACTTCTGATTCTTGACAGTAACAAGAAAGCTCTGAGTTGCTCTGTTATATTTTTAAATCTAGCATGCAATTATAATTTTGCTCCAATATGAATAAGCAATTTTCATGCATTTTATTAAAAGCAAAACAAGTGTTTGGGTTCATCATTACTTAGAATGTTTGGCATCCTCAGATTCAGCCTGCCTTTGTTTATAAGCATTAAGAGAGGGCAAGCCCGAGTTCAGTTTAATTGCACATAAAATTTCATGTTTTCAGCATTATGTTCTTATTTCATAAAATATTGATAAGTAACTTCCAGCAGTTGCAATTAAAACAGGAACACTCTACATTCAACCCCTCTAAAGGGTGCCAACTTGAGGACAAGGAAGCTGTTGAAATAGAATCTGGGAGTCTGTAATGGAACCAGAGGAAATATGAAAAGAGTGGAGAAATATTTTTCCTGAATAAGCAATGCTGCCACCCTCACATTCTCTTCATCTAGGTATGGCTGGAGAACTACAGAATGGACAGAGTGCCACGTGGACCCTTTGCTCAGTCAACAGGACAAGAGGCGTGCCAATCAGACAGCCCTCTGCGGAGGTGGCATCCAGACCAGGGAGGTATACTGCACACAGACCAATGACAACCTGATCTCCCACTTAAGTACACAAAAGGACAAAGAAGGTATGTGATACTCCTCTCAAATGGCTCGCTCATGAAGACTGAGCAGGTGGTTGCCCTTGAGGAACATAAATAGGCATGGGGAACAGGAAGAGCGCCCTGCCATTCACACTGTAGTTAGAGTCCAAGACAGTTAAAGAGTAACTTACCTGATGGTTGGTAAGAAACTTGACACAACTCTGCCTTGGTCAGGTTTGATTTGTTTTATAGGTTTCTTTAAAAAAAATAGTAAAAGTCTCTAGCACTGAAATGTACAGGTAATTAGTTATAAAACTAAAATTTTATTTGTCTTGTAAATACATGCATATACTACAAATATATAAAATGAGGAAAAATGAATATGAAACTCGTGATAAACTTTTTAAAAATCTCATTTTGTTAAATTATGACTAAAAATAAACTAATCTACGTATATTTGGTTTTCTCTTGTTGCTGTTTTGTTGCATATATAATTTTATAATTTATTTATCACTTATTATATGTATATCATGTGTATAGTTGAGTAGGTTGTTATATGTTTCCTACATATATAAATAAAACCTGTCCAGTCTGTATAATGTTACTCGGATATGTATGGTTTCAGAGCTGCCCCTTGGTAATAGATAGTCAATTTGGGGACTGTTCCTTAGGAAGACTATTTCTCTTGCTCTCAACATTCTTTAGTTGCCTAAGTTCTTTGTCTAGGGTTGAATCTCCATAAGCCATCCCCCTTCTGTGCTGGCATGTCTAATGGTGCCATCCATGTTCAGGCTTTGTTTAGGCTGCTCTGTTTTTTAGACTTCACAGGTGCAGTTCCTCTGACATTTCTAAGAGACAAAATGTCACAGCAAGCTTCCTGTTCCTGTCACTCTTGCATTCTTTTCACCTCAGCTTCTCTGTGATCCCTGAGCCCTATATGTAGGAGTTGCCATTTCTGGTATTGGAAACTTCCAAATACTTGAGGTTAGTGAAGTCGTGGATCTTGGAGGAGAACCTCCAGGTGCCATTTACTAAACCAACATAATTCCTAACTACACTCTAACTTTTGTCCCTATACTCATAGATAAGTATAAGCATCATCCCTCATTTTTATTATATTTTAATCTCAGTTTGGGGACTGGATGGACAAGTGTGAAAAAGAGCAAGGGAATTCAAAATGGCTACAAGAGGATTACAATGTTATTAGATCAAGTTTACACTGTGTACTTTAAAACAGTTCTGTAAGTAGCTATTTATCTGTATACCAGCAAAACTCCCAAGACTAACATGTGAGGATATATTATTTATGATTTGTTAAAGCCTGTCTGAGGATCCTGAAAGCAAAGTCAGCCTTAAACTATAGAGATCAATCAGTGGTGGACATACCTTTAATCTCAGGACTCAGGATTAAGAGGTAGAGGGATCTGTGTCAGTTCAAAGCCACACTGACTACACTAAATTGGACCAGTCCTAAAAGAAACAGCTCACACATAGATGATTTCAGTACCTGGAATCTCGGGTATTTAATTCTGGTACTAGGGTAATGGAGAGAGAAGTGATATGGCTGGTCAGAGAATGGAATATAAGGAGGAGGAGTCAGTCTCTGAGAGCCTTTTGCCTCTGAGGATTCCTATACACAGGACTACCATTTCAGCTTGGTAGAAGTAACATCTACTACCTTGGCTTCTTTGCTTCTTTGATCTTCAGCTTGAAGCCTGAACACCGTATCTGTTTCTGAGTCTTTTACATATTGTGCTAACTTAATCCATGCAACATATATATATTGGATATTAGCAAAGTAGGTATAACCAAAGATCCAAATATGTATATAAATAGGATGATATATCAACATATATTTCATGTCATAAAATTCTTAATTTAAATCCATCATGATGGTACACACAGCAACAGTTATAACAGGCTATGGTGACCTGTGTAACTATGATTTACAAAAACCAGAGTGAATAGCACTTCAGCAGAATGACCACTGAGAAGCTGCTTAGAGGAAAGAGGGTGAGAGCACAGACTGTAAGAGTTTGTTTCAGGCAGAGAGACTAGTATGTGTTAAGGCACAACACTAAAGCAAATTTAGAACAAAGCACACACAGTGAGTGTGGTACATTTGACAACTGGGAATGGAAGAGAACTTCCTAGGAAGCATGCTGATTGGGAAATGAAAAACAACTAGTTCATAAAAGAAAATAAAAGAAGAGAAAAAGGGAGAATATTCAGGGAAGAATAATCAGAAAAAGGAGTAGAGTGAGGGCCGGAAGAGAAATGAAAACTTTTAAAACAAAGATTGGCTCCACCATCTAATCAAGTGAAGCAATGTCAGTGACCAATGATAAGCACTGAGGTTTTGCATTTGCAACTTCCAAAATTTAATTGTTCTGCATCCACTAATTTTACCCAGCATGTCAGCTCATTTAGGAACATAACCTTAGGACAAATTTTACTACTAATGTAGCTTGAGGTTGTGAGGAACTAGCATAAAACACAAATGTTAGTACATTATTATTTTCTTGGCCACTTTAATGGCTGCATTCTGAAAACTTTTAGGTAGATTTATTGCGGTAGGCTTTTCAGAGTAGTATAATTTCATTGCTCGAGGTAGATCAGATTTTAGTTTCTGAATGTCAATTATGTCTTGTAGGTTATTACTTTCAGAAGATCATGAGAATGCTGGACTGCAACTGGCTATGTTTTAAATTATTTTTTCAGAGCCCCTCACACCCCTTCTAAACCACTGCAAAGAACCAAAAATAAAACAGAAAGACAGGAACACAAAAGAATATCATTATTAAGATGTATCTGTTAGAATAAAGCAAATGCCAAAGAAAGGTCAGTAGACACTAAATAATGACTTCACCTAAAATGAATATTTATGACTGGTATGCATGGCATGAGTAACTTAGGAACGCATATTTCTTTATATACTGAGAATATTAATAAGCCTCTTATAGGGTAGAGGTTTTCTTTTTTGGTTTGCTCTGTGTGTGAGTGTGTGTGTTGAAAAACAGCTTCTTCTTCTGAAAAGTAATTGTTTTCCTTCCTCAAAACATACATGTGAGGTTTTCCTTAACAGCTGATAGCGTTTCCCTATAGAAATGATCCAGTATAGCAGCATCCCAGGAGTGACATATTTGGATTACAAATATGAGTGAATGGAGGACAATTAGACTGTCTGTTGTGAAGATTGTTAACAGCCTGTTTCCTGCCATAAATACAAAAGACCAAATCTCATGTGTAAAGAAAGAGGGACCTCTCAAACCAGCCCCTACCACTATGCCCCATTAGAAGACAGCAGACTCACAAATCTTGACTGTGCTACCATGCACACATCCCCCCACATTCCATCTATATGGAATTTATTTCAAAGAACAGATTCCACGCTTTCTTTTGCAGGTTCACACTGTTCTATAGATGAGTTGTGTTCACAGGTAGCAAGGTATTTTCAACATCAGCCAAAATAAGCTTCCTCACACACAAATAAAGCAGGCGATATGAAGTTCATAGAAACCTGTTTTATTATTTTGACAGGTATGTCTCATTATGAAATAGAATGCTAATGCCCATATTATCATGATGGCAGGGCCACCTTTATCACTTTTCTTCACTGTTTTCGGCACTATTAAATAAATCAAACCATACTGGTCACAGAAATACTCCTACCAGCCTTAGTTTGCAGAAAATTAAAATATAAGTGATGATTGCACACATATGTTTAGTTTAATACACCATAGCACTCAAATTGTGAAGTCAAATTATCATCACAATATTGTGTAAGCTAGTGATAGCATTTGTAGGCAATACAAAAAGCTGCTACCAGTAGGTAATCCTTGACAATGTTTCTTCTACAATATCCAGCCAGAGGATGACTGCATCTCTTTAGAGGAAAGGCCTGGCAAGCTCCATACTGAAGTGAATTAGTAGTGGAGACCTAACATTTTTGTTCATCGACCTGACCAGGATTTCAGGCAGCTGTAGATGATGTCGAGATCATACTAGGACAAAATCAGCTTTTATCAGAGTATGACAAGATAGAGCCCATGGGGATGTGACCCATGTATATCTTAGACAGCAGCTAAAAATATTCCTCATTGAATGCTCATCTTCAGTCGAGTAGGAACAAATCGATTGCTTTCACAGTTCAAAGGGAAACTAAAATAGATTTTTAAGTCCAGTAACCTAGAGATCCTTTTACTGGGTACAGGTTAAGCATAGTCTGGTTTATTGAAACTAAAAGAGTGTGAAAGAGTAGATCAAGCTCACGATGATTTACATCATAGAAAACTTGAACAGGTGTTCTGTAGGAAGAACATTAATAAAGTCTGAATAACAGTAGAGAGACTCAGGTTGCGAAGAAGGAGAGCCCAGACTGTGAACATGCAGGATGAGGTACAGCAGCAGAAAGGATTGATGCTTATAAAAGATAGTTGGAAGGAAAAACAGTTGAACTGGAAAGTATAGAAAGCTTTATAAACTCATACTTTCCCATTCTCTACCAAGAAATGAGACTAAAATGGTCACATTCCTCTTAAGTATAGTGTAGATTCACTATGCTCATATCTTTATATCTATAGATTTAATAATAAGTACACTTTAGCCATTGCTTATCTTGAAAAACAGGAAAGAAGGGCTTTGCTTATGATACTAATTCCCTTGCGTTACAGAAAATGACTATCACAGTACATCAAAGTTTAATGGTATACCTTTCCTGTACATCACTTTTGAAATAACAGGTGGGTGGGACGATTGTATGTCACTTTCCCATCACAACTGTATATCAGAGTATCACATCCTGGGAGAAACTTCACATCTCACTGATGAGATGCTTAACTACCTCAGAAAAGACTGTGCTTTCACTCTTAGGATCCTAGATGTGTATCAAGCTATCCCATGACATGTAAATTATTTCTTTTTTTGAGACTTAATATAATATCATCGTAGGTATAGATTACAGATAATAATAATTACTGACTTCAACAGGTATTATCCTAACTTATACGTAATAACCGTGCAGACAGTTATATAAAGTGTGGTAATAAACACTTTTACTGAAAGAAATTAAACACTTTCTATAAGTTCACAATTCTAAACATTCCATTCTGTGCTTAACTAAGCCTGATAAGGTAAATTGAAACAGAAGTAAGAGACATGGTGGCTGCATTTTGGAAATATAGCCTTATTGTAGATGAAATGCACTATAGTTGTAGGAAGTACGACACAAGAAAACCCTGAAGAAATCATATCTTCCTTGCCAGGGAATTCTCTGAAAAAAAAAAACAGAGGATTGATACCCTCTGCAGTCTCCTTCTGATCTGGGGATGTTAAGAGGTTTTGGCCAATGGGATAAATGCTAATAAGAACTCACCTGCTGGGAATTAGATTAAGGTGGTTAGTGTTCTGCCCATAGGTGACTTCTGAGACTTTTTATAGGAGGAGGAACCTACCTATAAGATCTCAGAAAGTATTCAAGCAAAAATACAATCAAGAAGAACTGTATTTTATCCACATGCACACAATGATTCCTTGTCTTTGGCTTGGGTCATGTGCTCAGAGTGTTTACAGCCCCCACTGTTTAAAATTTGTCTGAAAAATGTCTAAAACTCTCTATCATAGGCAGAGACCATACTTACACTCACTCTGACCTTCACCTACAAAGGAGAAATTAATAGCACCTAGGAATTTGAATAGAGAGGTTAGAGCAACGGATGAGGCAATATTAATGTACTTTGATGAGTTTGGTCACTTCAAATTCTTTTTTATCTTAAAAATATTTGAACATTTTAAAATAGTTTTAGTCTCTCTTTTTTAACTAAGTGGCTAGCTTAACTGTAGTTTGTACTTTCGTCCTTAAGGCTACTTTCAAAGAAGCCTGAGACAGAACTCAAGAAAGGCTGGGTTTTGGTTCTACTTTTCCTTGTATTTGTCTCCATTTTATTTAATTTTATTTTTCTGAATATTCATACTTAAAAGTAGCTCTCCCATTCCATTTTCATCAGGATGACAGACTACATTATCTCAATATTATCATTTCAAAACTACTTAGGCACCCAAGATGTAATGTTATTTTAAATGCTTTTAAGGACAGAAGTGAGCCCTTGACTAAGGAATTCCCAGAACAAACCATGGAAGTATGCTGATGCATTTCTGTGGTTGCCCTGGTGTAGGGAATGGTGCAGATTGAGGGTTATGCATTAATGTGACTTAGGAGCAGTGTAACAAACAAGGGGCAGGGCACAGAAATAGTAAATTGCTGTGTCATCTAATGAGGTTATGGCTCCTTGAGTGCTTCAGGAATCCCGGCTTCCCTTTCAGGGAACTGACAACATAGCAGGTCAGCTTGAGTTTGGAAAATGAGCCTCTCCAAAGATACTCAATGATAGGCCTGTACTCAAGTTAAGCTTGTTTTACTTTCAATTTTATGGTTACTTTGGGAGACCTAAGGGAATAAAAGATGGGAGAATAATATACAAATGGTACCAGGGTAATGTTTCCATCAAAATAAAAGTAAAATTATTAAAGGGGATACCTAAAGTGAAAACAAAGGACTTCCACAATTCATTGCACCAGCAAAAACTGCAATTTTTTTTATTTCTGTTTGGAATAGTACAGGTGTTAAAATGATGTTGAGTCTGTAAATTGTTTCACAATAGTAATTCTGCCAATCCATCATCATGGGAGGACACTCCATCTTCTTGGATCTTCATTTCTTTTCTCAGAGATTTAAAGCTTTCATTGTCTAGGTCTTCCACCCATTGGTTACACTTAGTTCCTATCTTTTTCAGCTATTGTAAATGGAAGTGTTTCTGTGATCTCTTTTTTTTTTTTTTGGTGTATAAGTTGATTTTTTATTCTGCCATTGCTAAATGCGTTGATCATTTCTGATGGAATTTTGGGGATAGATTTTTGTATACTATGTATAATACCATGTCTGCAAGTAGGTAAAATATGTTTTTTTCTTTTCCTATTTGTGTCCTTTAAGTTCCTTCTGTTTTCTTACTATTTTAGGGGTTCGAGTACTTTATAGAAAATGAGTTGAGTAGTGGACATCCCTGTCCTCCTGCTTTTGATGGTAGTCTTTCAAGTTTTTCATGTTTCTTTTGTGTTTGTCATACACATCCTTTATGATGATGATGTTTGTTTCCTCTAATCCAATTCTCCTAGGACTTTAGTCATGAAAGCATGTTGTATTTTTGTCGAAGGCCTTTTCTGCATCTATTTAAATGTTTATGTTATGTTTATCTTTAAATTCATTTCATTCTTCATAGCACTGTCAACTTCTGTATGTCAAACCATCCCAGTATCTACTAGGTAAAGCCAATGTTATATGAGATTTATATGTGTGCTGACATTCAGTTTGAAGTATTTTACTGAGAATTTTTGCGTATATGCTCATCAGGGATATTGGCCTGTAATTTCCTTTGTCGTTGTTATACTTTTACATGTCTTTGGCATAAAAACAATACTAACTTCATAGAAGGAGACTGAAAGTGATTATTTTCTTTCTACTGTTTGGAATAATTTGAAAAGTATTTGTTGATTGGGAGCCTGGATTATTGATACCACGTACTAACACTGTTGCAAAATAGATAGACTAAGAGATTAAATATTATATGTAATTATGTAATTAATGATGCCATGTTTGTTTAGAAAGTCCAGCTGAAAAGTTTATCATATTAAGGAAATAATATAACTAGAAGAAGTACAAATGGCTGGGTCAATTAAGTGATATTTTACATAAAATACTCTTTAATAATCATAATTACCCAGAATTTCTACAGAATATATAGACTACAAGATAATATTTACAAACGTAAGACTCAATAGAATTTAGTTACTATTAGTTACTGCCATACTACTATAGTTCAATCGTGTATCCAAGTGGTTAATACTTTGAAAATTGAAGGAATGGAACACACATTAAAAAAAACTCATGAGCATGTATCTATTCCTGTCTCACATTTCCTTTTTCTTCCTTCAATTTACTAATGGAAAATGTAAATTCCATTGACCAAAAATATTTTTCAGAAGAGTAAAAAAATCATTTACAAATGTTTCTTGAACAAAGCTTCATGTGATACCCTAACAAAATATATGGACAGTATTAAGATAAAAGCACGATAGGTAATGATTTTATGGTATGGTAAGAAGATAGAAAAAGAAAGTATTTCCAGCAACATGAGTTTATGTCAATATTTATAAGTATCTAAATTTAAACCCCAAACACCTACTAAAAAAATAATAGTACTAACATTTACAAAAATGATCATATTGGCTAAGGTCCTATGTTAATTATTTGCCTGTGGAAAAGTGCATGCCTCAAGGAAGAAACAGGTAAGATCAAGTGCTTGACAGTAACTCATCCCGTGTCTGTTCTCTCAAGTGTTGATCTCCTACAGATACATGCAGTCTACTTGGCACTTCATCTTCTCAATGGATTACAGCCGAGCAATTGTTCAGTTACATCAAAGGCTGATACGTTGAAGATTGAATTTCTCATAAATAGCCTTGATCCTTGTTATCAGAAATCTTAAAACCTGATAGTAATTGCATTTGCAGCTTGTTTCGACTTGAAGTTCATAATTGACCTGAGACAGACACAGGAATTTCTTAGGAACATGCTATTTTAGGACTATCCACTTCCACTCTGAGTGTGCCTTCAGAAAGATGGTCCATACTAGTTAATTTTTTATTGTTGTGATAAAATACCCTTACAACAACAACTTAAGATAGAAAGGATTTATTGCACCTTACAGTTCATGGGAGGTCCAACATAGTTAGGAAAAACTGGCAGTTGAAGCATGAGCCCGCTAAACATATTGTATCCAGGCAGCAAGTGTAGAGCAATGAATCCGGGTGTTAAATGGGCTTCTATTTTTTTTAATTCAGTATAGAACCCTAACCCATGAAATGGTACTATGGAGTGTTAGGGTATGTCTTCCCATCTCAACCTAATCTAAGCAACCCTGACAGAGGATCTAAACTATCTATATACTAACTCAAAAAGAAACGTATCCAAAGAGCCCTCTCAAGTTGATTCTGGACCTTGTCAATTGATAATTAATTTTAGCCACTATAAGGACTTTTTATCAGATAAATGATTGGTCTCCAAAGCTTATACCCTCAATGTGTGGTTCAAGATCCACCTGAATACTTTCAGAAAATGCAAACAAATCCTTGGTGTTACCTGTGGCACAAATAATAAAAACCCAGAGTCAGATATTGGGATTCAAACTGAAGCTCAGAAAAGCAAAGCAACCAGCCACTAGAGAGTTCTTACCTCTACCAATGCTCAGACCAAAGGGGAGATCCACTGAACCTCAAGTTGCATCTCCAAACTCCACTGCTCCTCAGACTGCCTAGACTGCAATACTCTCTTCAACATGGCTAGAGACTAATTGCCTACATGAGACCCTTTGCTTCTTCCTTATTCCTCTCTAATTCTGGGATTAAAGGCTTGAGCTCTGTTTCTCTTGTTAACTGATTCTGGGTGGCCTTGGACTCACAAAGATATATCTGCCTTTGTCTCCTGAGTTCTGGGTTTAAAGGTGTGTGCCACAACTGCCCAACTTCTATGGATAACTAGTGTGGTTGGCTTTGCATTCTGATCTCCAGGCAAGCTTTATTAAATCATAAACAATTTATCAGCACAGTTACCCAGTGAGGTTGTGATTCTGTAGGTCAGAAAAGGCCATGTTTTGTGTCTTGAAAGATAGTCACCATACTACAGAATTACCTCTTGAAACTTAGTTACTGAGCAGTGAGAGGGATTGAGATTGTGGAGGTCTGATTCCCAAAGTTGACATATTTTAGGATGATTTTCTAATGAAATAAGGCAATGAATGAACCATTCCAAATGCAAGTCACTCAGGATTTACTACCAGAGTTAGAGAAGCCCAGCAGGTGAAGGGCCTTAAACATGAAACTTCTTATATGCTTCTCAGTTAATCTTCCTTTAATTCTAACACTGCTATTGGTCTTTATTTGGACAAAGAAAATCACCACTTTAAGATTTAAAATAGGACAGCAAGTACCTATGTCCAGAAAAGCCTGAAAAGGGGAATGAAAAGAAGTCACTACTTGTCCTCAGAGATGAAGTCGTCTTATCTATACTCAGAGTCCTGTTTTAGGGCACTCGGTTGTACAACTGTAAAAATCTATTTATCTTTCTGGAAAATTTGGGGGCAACAACATAATTTCATTGTACTTCAGACTTATTACCTGAGATGAAAAAAATCCATAACTGTTAGTACAGGACCTTCCCTTAATAAGAGAAAGATAGAGTATAAAATTTCTCCTACTATGACTTGACCAAATGGCTATGTTTTGTATTCTTTTTGTAACCCTTAAGCACTTATTTCGTGGAGTTTGTTGTAGATGACTGATAGCACCAGAAGGAATTCTGAAACTAGCACTCAGGGATGTGCACTGAAGAATGAATAGCATTTTTGTCAGAGGCACACTCCTGCTATGTAAGGATGTAAAAGAAATGGTTTGTGGCTGGCACTAGCTGTTCACTGCCTTGCTAATGATTACTCAATAGGGAGTAGGTACTCTCTCTAGTGTTAACAGAGGAGTACAAACTACATTGTGGAACTCATTAATATTTATTCCTTCTAAAAGCAATGGGCAATAAAAAGGGAAATAAACTGGGGAGAATAGTAATGGGGAAAGGAAGCCATGACAACAGATTCATTGTGGAAATGTTTCACCATTTATTGCACACATACAAAAAATCCCTATGCAAAATGCAAGGATTCATATTATTATATTATTAGTCTGGAACCCAGTGTAATGCTATTACATGAAGTCATTTTTAAATATTTGTATTGGCATAGTTAATTGTATACAAGTATGACATTGCCAGTTTTATTAAATAAAAATTAAATATTGAAGACAACGCATTCATTTTAAGTATTAACATACTTTTATAATGATATGTATTTGATGTACTTCATTATTATTTTCTATTTTCTGAAGTGAACAATGCTGCACAGTCTTAGTGTAAGAGCCCATTCTGTTTATACCCACAAGAAAGAACATAAGCTCTCTTGAAGGTAAGATCCCAGCAACAGAGACTGATGACATCTACTGTTCCTTCATCTACTGAAATGCCATCAGCCATTGTCCTGACAATTCAACTATCTCTTCCCATTTTAAGCAACTGTATGATCTTCAATAATTTCCCTTTACTCAAAGCCCATAACCTTCTTATGGTTCTGCAAAAATTATTATTTCACTATATATGATTAAAGTCTTTTACAATTACTTCATAAATATTAATTTCTTAAGATGGTAAGCTTCCAAGAGAGGGCACAGTTCTTTCTCTCCAGTATAGCGCTTAATTATACCACATCCTTCTCCATAAATGTCTGGTTGCATTTGCTTTTCTGCCATTTGGAAATAGATTTAAGATAGGTAATGAGCTCTCTTCAGTTAGAGGATGTGGACTTGCTGGACATCTAATTTACAGTGTATCATCTTATATCAATTCACTTGACTCACCTACTACCCCTTTCTTCCTTTGCTTCTGTTCCTCTGACAAGACTTAGTGGTAGAATACATGTGAGGCCTACCATCAGGACTTGTTACTTGTTTTTATTACATGGCAAATAAATATTATTTTTGTTTATGTTTGCTTTACTGGTTAATTTGAGAAAAGGGGAGGAATTTTGAAAATAAGACTTCTGCTCCAATTCCTTTCATGCAATAAAAACAGTAATTGTATGTTGGTTTTTGAGAAACCCAGTGGCAGATATATTATGCAGAGAGCCTCTTTATAATATGTTGTAAATATGTTGACATAGGCTCACATAATATATGAAATTGCTCCTTTCTTGGGAAAGTATATACTTTTTCAAAAGCTTTCACATTATTATTCTAGAGCAAAAAGAATTATGGCTAATTTTACTTTTGTAGCTGATAGAGACAGAATAATTGTAGTTTTCCTTCCTTTGTGAGTCACCGTTGAGAAGTTCAAGGAATACAACATTGCCAAAAGGTTATAAAAGAAGTAAGTGTTTGTAGTTGGATGATTTGGTTGCTCTGAAAAGAATATTTTTCGCTTTTGACTTACACCTTCCATCACACAGGATTTCTATGGATCTAAAATCTATATGATTAGGGAAGATCATGCCTGAAAACATTAACTTTTGTTAACATAATAATAATAGTGAAAAGAAATGGGAAATATTTGGAAAAATTCATTGTTTTATGTTTCCGCTAGACCTGTTACATACAATGTCATGAATCCATTAAGGTCTAACTCCTTGATATTTATCAAATGTACTTTGGAAATAAATGCTCATTTTTCAATGAGAAAGATGGTGGCTTCTTACTGGACTTGCAAAAATCTATAATAAAGAAAGCAAAGTGACTAATTTTCTGTGATAGGCAGTGTTTTCCATAATTATATAACTAGGTGGCTAATTAGAAGGTAATTTTCTCCAACACTGAAATAAGAAAAGGCAATGCCCAGACACGAAACCAGCTTTTTCATAACTAAGTACAACCACTAGTCAAAAATATTTCTCTTCCCTGTGGATCTGCTCCATTGTAAATGTACAGGCTAAAATAATGTTTGTTAGTTTCTCAAAATCACTATCATAAGATTAGAACTTGTGACCTAATTCAAGAGATTTAAGAATCCTATGGCACATATTTGCATTTTTCTTTATTGTACTCACTACTCATCAGACATCCTATCACGGGAAACTCTCCTTTGATTCATACAACTAATGCATTAACCCTTAAAATCACTTTATCTCCCTTTATTATATGTATTTCCATATAACACAGTGGAGCACAATAAGCATTGAAAAGCACACCATCAAGTGAAGATTTCTTTTTGTCTGTGCATAAATGCTGCTTGATGAATTCAGCTCACTCTCAAGCCATAAACGTGAGTTATTTTTCCATGAAGGGTATCTCCCATGGAGAATCTACATATTTTTATAGAAGACCATTATTGTTCTATCTGTAGCATATTGCTCATAGGGAAACAAGAGCCACAATTCATAACTAGTAAATGGGTGCTTGATTCTGTAAGTCTAGCATGGAAGGTAGTTCACACCGGGTGATGTAGTAAAATACATTAAAGTAAATTTTTTCTTTAATCTCATGAAATTGCTGTAACTTATCATTCTTAAAATTAAAACAGCACTTTCATATGTTCCGACATACTGGTTCAAATAACCACAACAGGATTCAAGATTCTACATGAGCCTTGTAAAGTTGGCACCTAAAATTTTCTTAACTCATTTGCCTTTAGTTCTTTGTACAGGGTTGAGGCCTCTTGGACATTTCTCCCACCTAATTTGTCATGTTCATTGGTGCTATCCTTGCCCTACTTATGTTTGGACAGTAATGGTAATGAGAATTTATGGGTATAACTTCTGATATTGCTAGGAGACATAATCCCACAGCATTCCCTGATCCTCTGACTCTTACAAACTTTCTGCCCACTATTCCCACAATATTCACTTTAGCTTAGGTGCAGGAGAGTGTTTTGTAGATGCATTCTTGGCCTTGGTTCCACAACTCTGCCTTTTGATTGGTTGTGGTTTCCTAAGTAAAGCTGGAAGCATGAGAGGTGGTCCTCCCAGGGAAGAGTACACCAATTTGTTTTTCAGTGCCAAACAGTCATCCCTGGAAGCATAATACGAGTAAAATTATACAAACTCAACAAGTTACTTTTAGGGTTGTATGTGCATATACATATACTCATGCATAAACAGTTAAGGCCCTGAACTTGATGTGGGCAGCTTTGGAGGGAGGAAATGGAAAGAAATGGTAGAAAAAAATTAAATTACAATCTCAGAAATAAACAGCTTGAAAGTGAAAAGCTAGTACCTTAATTTTTGCCTGGTTTTTCCTTTGCAGTTTTCAGGGTTGGAGAGTTGGCTCAGTGATTAACACATCTTATTGTTCTTCCAGAAGTTCTGAGTTTACCTCCCAGTTCCTACACCAGGTGGTTGACAACAATCTGTAACAATAGGTTCATGGAATCTGATGCCCTGTTCTGGTCTGCACAGACAATGTACCATATGCTGCATAAAAATTCTTGCAGGAATACACATGCACACACATGCTCACACACACATAAATAAAAATAAATAGTAAAAAAATGATTCAGGCTTCTATGCTATTTTTGTTTTATAACAAATGATGTATGAAATAAGAAAATATATTTCGGATTACTTTGGACAGTTATATATATATTACAATGAACTTTACTAGAAAGACTCTTTCTGAACTAATTTCTAAAGCATTGCTACTACATTAATATGAATGTTTAGTGCAATGAAGGCAAATAAGTGGGCTTAGCATAACATGGCATAGATGCATAGGTCTCCACTAATAAAACAACCCATGAATGTCATTAGAGGACTCGTATTCTCCAGTGAAAGTTGTAAGACTTTACAAAGACATAAGTTTGAATAAAATACCATCTCTTCTATGGGTGCATCATTATAGGGACAGATAAAAAGTTTAACTAGTCAGATATTCATGAGGTAGTAATTCAATATGCTTATAGTACCCTGATCATAAAGTCCAACAGGCAAACTTCCTTTCTGATCCCAAACCAGAAACATGTACTTTTCCTGTGAAACCAGTTCCTCTTAATTCATGAGCACAGTGAGCTTTAAAATTATTGTAATGGTCCTGTTCATACTCATTGTTAGAGCTAGAAGCCATGATCAAAAAGTATTGGTTTAGGAGTCAGACCAATTCAGACACCCTGAATGTGAGCGTCAGTTAGGAGGCCTGGGTAATCTATGGGGCCTCTAGTAGTGGATCAGTATTTATCCCTAGTTTATGAATGGACTTTGCGAACCCATTCCACATAGAGGGATACTCTCTCAGCATAAATACATGGGGGAGGGCCTAGGTCCTGCTCCAAATAATATGACAGACTTTGAAGATCTCCCATGGAAGGCCCCACTCTCACTGGAGAACAGAAAGGGGATGAGATAGGGAGTTGGCGGGGCCCAGGGGAGGAGGAGAGGGAGACAGAACTGGGATTGACATGTAAAACAAGCTTTTCCTAATTTAAATGTCAAGAAAGGAAAATAATTAACTAAGGTAAATAAATATATGTTTGGTGATTCTCTTATCCTGAAGACTGTATAAGAATGCTTACATGACTCTCCCAAGAAATGAAAATATTGTTGATTCTGGATACCCCTAGTAATCTTTTATATTTTTTCAATGGCTGATAATAATCAGAATAGATTTAAGGACCTTTAATTTTCTTTGAAGTAATAGTGACAGGTAATAGTGAGAGATGCTCAATGCTTACAATATGTGGCAGTCTTCTAAGTGGCTTATAGTTATTTGCTGATAGCCATAAGCCTATGAAGTAAGTGCCATTATTGTTATGGGATATGTAGGTATAGAGTTGGTTAATAAGTTATGCCCTGGATTGTCAATCAAGTAAGTCTGAACCTACACTTTTAACTGCAGTGCTGTAAGCTGAGGCTCACTAAGAGCAAACCAGTTGAAAGTTGGAAAAAAGACATTTCCTTTTCAGATGATACCTTTGGAATATTTGCCTTTAAAAAATTCTGTTCAGTCTCAAATCAATGACGTATTAAAATTACCCTTTTGAAGGCACCAAATATTGTAATTCATGTGTGCATCCTCTCATGTCTCCTTCTTCTATTTATTGAGTGCTCTGTGCATTACAGGCATTATTCTGAATGTTGAAAACAGATGTTAATAACCCAAACAAAGTTATGTCTGTCACCAAATGAATTTAATTGAAGGAACTAGAACATACACAAATAACATGAAATGATCATATAACCAATTTACCCTGTTCAGGCGATTAAAACCGAGCTCCTAGGTGTTCACTCAGTGATGAAATCAAATATCAATAAATATGATTAGCACCTAACCCAAACTCTTGCAGAATATCTTTCAGTAGTAGCCAGTGACAGAAGATCTAAAGCATTCATAGTTATTAATAAAACATAAAACATAGCAAGTAAATATTCAAGTCATCAGCAAAACAAATATTTTTGGCTTCTGTTTCCTGCCAAAATAATATAACTGGTAACCAATGAATACAACTCTGAAATTTGACAAAATATGTAAAATAACTAAAAAAATAAGCAGCTAAGAGTGTATATTGTGAGCAGAGCTTTCCAATTTTGTGTGCTTCCCTGGAGCTTCTTTTCAAACCACAGAGGAGGGAAGATAAGTGTTGTGTCAGGATCAGCTAGGCAAAGAAGATAAGTATCTACATTCAGTGCTGCTGACATGACTAGAGGTCTCAGGACAAGACTCCAAACAAGGGGAATCTGCTTTGTATGCCAAGAAGAAGGGACCAGTGGTCTATATATTACACTCTCTAAGTGCTTGGCCATAGTGCAGATGTATACATACAGGAAGAAATCTTTGGCTGCAAAGCTGAGAACTAAGATGTATTCTGGTGCTAATGATGTCAACGTTTGAGCTTGAGAAAGGTAAACAATACTTCTTGAGTAGCTCAATTTAAAAGTCAGGGCCATGGTATGTACTCACTATTAAGTGGATGTTAGACATAGAGAAAAGGATAACTGGCCTACAATCCACAACTCCATAGAAGACAGGAAAAAAGGAGGACCTAAGAGAGACATACATGGTCCCCTAGAGATGGGAAAAAGAACAAGATCTCCTGAGTAAATTGGGAGCATGAGGGGAGTGGGAATTGAGGTAAGAGAAAGAGAAGGGGAGAAGAGGAAGGGGGAGGAGAATATGAGCGATCAGGAACATGAAGTTGAAGGAAGAATAGAGAAGAAGATCAAGAAAAGAGATACCTTAATAGAGGATGCCATTATATGTTTAAAGAGAATTCTGGCTCTAGGAATATGTCGAGGGATCCACAAGGATGACCCCAACTAAGAACCTAAGCAATAGTGAAGAGGCTACCTTTAATGTCTGTCTCCTATAATTAGATTGATGACTGCCTTAAATGCTATCTTAGAGCCTTCACCCAGTAGCTGAAGGAAAGAGAAACAGAGATTCACAGCCAATCACTGAGCCAAACTTCTGGAATCCAGTTATAGAGAGGGAGTAGTGATGAGCCAAGGGTCAAAACCATGCTAGGAAAACACACAGAAACAGCTGACCTGAACAAGTGGGAGCTCATGAACCCCAATCTGATAGCTGGGGGACCAGCATAGGACTGAATCAGAGCCCATGAACTTAGGTGCCAGTTGGGGGGCCAGGGAAGTCTATGGGACTTCTGTCAGTGGATCCAGTATTTATCCCTAGTGCACAAATGGGCTTTGGGAGCCCATTCTCTATAGAGGGATACTCTGTCAGCCTAGATATATGGGGTAATGCCTAGGGCCTTCCCCAAATGATGTGAATGACTTTCATGATGCCCCATGGAAGGTCTAACCCTCCCTGTGGAGTGGCAGGGGGATGGGATGGGGGATTTGTGGGGGGCATGGGGGCATGGGAGGGAGAGGGAAATGGGATTGGTCTGTAAACTGTCGTTTTTAATTAAAATAAAAATTTATTTTAAAAAACGTCAGGACCACACTATCTCAGTTAAGTTCAAATTTGAAAAGGATTAGGCCTAATGCAAAGGAAGTCAACCTTGACAGAATCAGCAGGATCTCTAGTTGCCAAATAAACGATATGCTATAAAGAATAGTAGTATCTCCCTGACTCTTTATCATATTGTTAATGAATGTTGCTATGTATGAGTAGAAATATGACAAGATGCCCTCTATCAAGAAAAAAAATACTACCAAGAAACACTGAAATGGCCCAGATACTAGAATCAGTATGCAAGGATTGTAAGAAACACTGGCTTGAAGTGTTAATTGGAAAAGTTGTCTAGGAGAATGAATAGACAGGGTATGAGCCGCTAAGCAGTCACTTAACACTGTAGAAATAAATGATGCTCCAACCCTGCAATAAACACACATAGAGTGGGCTTAGCAGTTGGGGATGGAAAAAGAAGTCCAAATATAAGTGTGAAGGAAAATAGAAATTACTGTGCTTCAATACATAAAAGGATTATTGTTCTTGAAGACATAGAAATAGACATCAGATCTAAGGAAAAGAAAGAAAGAATACTAAGGGGGATAAGGGAAGGTGCAGTTGGTGACCGGTACTAAGAAGTGTAATATGTGTGATAGGGATATTATAGAGGGACTAGTCTGACAAAAAACATGTTGGAATAGATAGCATTCCAAATTTTATCAAATTTGTTGAAAAAATCAGCTAACAGAACTATGAAACTCAGCATATCCCAAGAAGGAGTCATACAAAGGCAACAATGATGGGGGTGTATTGGGCTTTAATTGTGGCAGACTAGTAACGAGAAAGAAAAAAAAATCAAGTGCGATTCATCCACGCGAATGGAGGTAACAAATGAGGGTTGAAATCTTGTCAGAGAAAATAGAAACCTTGAAACAATGGAACATCTGCTGGAAAAAAAATCAGAACTCTCTATCCAGTGAATATGTTCTTTATTATAGATTATGGCAAGCTGACTTTTTAAAAGAAGTGACAGCTAGAAGCATTTTTGTTATGAAGCACTTAGGAGTGCACAGAACGAAAACAGAATGTGTAAGTCACATGACCGTGGATGATTTATTACATTTCTCTGTGAACAAATTGGTGAGATTTTCAACGGAAGAACCCATGTACTACCATGGGAATCATGTCAGACACACGCCACGTCGTCATTTAAAATGATCTAAAATATTAGGTAAAGCCAGTGATTTAGAATGGTAGATGCTATTCAGGAGTAGCTGTGTTGAGGGAAAGGCATGCCCACTGTGAGGGCTAAGGCCCCAAGACCGCTTGAGATGCAGGGCCTAGGTTCTCTGTTCTCCCTCAGAATAAGCTAATTTCTTATGGGTATATACCCTCCCCCATTTCCTCTGTTCCCGAGAGCCTCATCCAGCATAACTAAATCATATAGTCTTGAAGAGAAACTCACTTTGCTTTTCATATTAGTAGCTCCTCCAATTTGTTTGATGCCAGCTGGTCAAACCTAAGTCCTGACAAATTAACATGGCTTCCCATCTGCAGTGCAGCTGCGACCATCGGAGAATAATTCCATGCCCAGAGAAACAAGCTGAGGAAAACCATGCCCAGGAGAGTCCTGTGAGGATTCCAAGAATGGACTCAGAAATGATCCCAAAATCGGAATTTGCTGAATGCTTTGATACCAGCCCTCTGGTTGTGGATGTTCCTCAATATTTTCTCAAGTATTTTTTTTCACATTTTATATACTACTTGAACCCCAGTAAGGCAAAACCAGAGCCCAAATAACTACAGTCTATTGTGCCTATATATCTTATGCGTCATGATGACATACTTTCTTCTACAACCAGCAGTTCTTAAACTGCAAGTGTAATGGATATTTAAACTTGGAACTGTCACTTTAGCTTTGAGTGACATGAGGCACTAGAAAGCACAGTCATTCCCTTTCTTTATGTGACATTTGAGAACTACCAGAACTTCTTTGCGGATAGATGGAAGGTCTGGAAGCTGAGAGTGAGCACCCTTCTCATAGAGGTTGGTATGGGTACTCTCGTTTTTATTGTCAAAGAAAAGCAATGTTTAAATACATGGAAACATTGCACTTAAAACATATAATGATGATGATAATAATGATGATAAAGAATAGAAGCAAAGTTTTATTGAAGAAATAAACATGATACTTAAGTATCATTACAATAAAGCAGGTCTCAAAATTTAAAAATTAAACAAAGGCTAGAAATACTGTTCAGCATATATAAGACTTCCGGGCATGCACATGGTTCTAGGCTCATTCCCCAATACTAAAAACATTGTGTGTGTGTGTGTGTGTGTGTGTGTGTGTGTTGCCATTTCAACAAGACTATAAATGAAAAATAATGATAAATTAATAGACAAGGTTTTAAGATCAAAGTTAGACCTGATATCAACAACCACATTAACATCAATGACACAGGGATATTTAAAAACATAAAGATCTTCACAATAAATTGTAAGAGGTGCTATTAATAAGTTATAATAGATGCCCTGAAAAGAAACTGCATTAAGAACATACAAAATTTACAAAGACAATTTTTAAAAAATAGTAATGATTTGAGAAAGCAAAAGCAAATGATAAAACAGGCCTGGAGTGAGCTGTGTTCAGAGTATGTGCGATAGGCGTGACAAATGGTCCAAATAGCGCAGTGCTTGGTAATGAACCTTTTCATTTAAATCACTTGAATCCTGGTGTTCAGGCCTTATTCTAAACCATTACTCTGCATACACGTCCAAGAGAAGACTTTGGGCATCAGGACTTTTAAAACATCTACAGCTGATTCAAATGCACAGCAAGACTGTAGTACCACCACTTATTCAGAGGACCATGCAATTTCTTCTTCGAGAATTGTGACCATGGGCCCCGAACAATTATTAGCCTTTACATAGCAAGTTAGGCATGGAGACACCTAAAATGTTGCCACAACTCAAGCTGGTCATTAGGGGTAAACAGGAACAACTGCCTTAGGAAACTTTCCTTTCTCCTCCCTCATCTCAGTAGACTATTTTTATTCTGCTGCCTGAAATGAGACTTTTCCAGCCCACAACGATGGGGGTGGGGTGTCATCCTCTACAAAAATTTTCTGGCAGGCTTTGAGATCTGGTATGATAGATAGTTTCGAGTCTCCAGCATCATTCCTGTCAGCTGCTGTATAAGACTGAATACACTATTTATCTAGAGAACTCACTTTATGTACTGTGGTAAATAAAACTGGGGATTAGGAATCAGAAAAGTATCTGTGAATTGCCCCTGAGGAAATTTTCTTTGGTATCTTGTAGCCAATGTTGATGGCAAGCAATTCTTCACTGGTGTGCATGCAGCTGTTCTGGGATGTGTGTGGTATTTTCTGATAGGTAAGATGTGGTTACACTGAGCTTTATGGCATCATGTGGTTTAATTTAGCTGCAGCTTCGAAAGAATTGTCTGAGAATTACTGCATGGGGATCGTCTGAAGTGCACTTTCAAAGTTTCCATCCCTAGATTAGTCCTGGGTTTTCATTCAAAAACAGCGAACCTGTGTTTTTGGAATATGATTCCTGGGAGTCCACCTCTTCTCTTACTTCTCCCATTGAACATTGAAAATTGACAAAACTACTGTTGCAAACATCAGTATGGATCATGAAAACCATGACTGTGCCTCAAGATTTTCTCACATTTCAAAAAGTATTTATTTTTTAAAAATATTCATATATAGTGCTTTGCTTCAATTCTTAGAAGGAGACTTTGCACAGATTTGAAAAATCCAGTCACGAGTGGAGTGTTATCACCCCTCATGCTACAGTCTAGGAAAGGAGGAGCATAGAAGAAGGGAATTTTCTGTTGTTTAAATGTGAAGTTCAGATGGCGACTGCTAGAGGGGTAGATTAAATGACGATAAAGCAAAGCCAGATAGAAAGAGAGGGGAATTGCTGTGTTGAGTGTGGTTTGGAGAGCCCTTGGCATACTGTAGGGAAGACATAGACTCACTCCAGCCCAGGGAGTCAGGAATAGACAGACACAAGCCAGTGACAGTCAAATCACGTGTGACGTTTGAACATAAATCATTGGAGTCATTCTTGTCTCCTCTTACTTTATCACAATGGCTCAAGAAATCCCCCTCCCTCCGTTTTCTATCTTTTCTCTGTACCAATAGCAGGCTTGAGTCTAAGACACTTGTTCCATGTTGTATTACCTGTACCTTTGTCCTCCACAACTGATACTCCTCCCACCAACAGAGCATCACTTTAAATACAGTAAGATGTCAGGTTGTTTCTTAGGTTACCTCATCTGTGGAATGTTGTTCTAGTAGCCCTAGCAAGACTGAAATACACCACTATTTGAGTAGCTGCAATTGAGGTAGATCAGCCAGTGTGTGGAACTGGTTACAAATTTTTTTCGATTTGGTATTCAATTTTTTCAACACTAACTTTTAATATTGCATTTCTCCAAAATCCTAAATGCTAACATTCTGTTGTGTTGGGGACGGTTTGTGTGTTGTGAAGTGATTATCTTAATTTACAGTGTCTATTAACACCTTTCTCTTCGTTCGGGCCATTATAAGTGGAAATTTGAGTCAATAGGAAATGTTGGAAGAATTCAGTAGGAGGTTTTTATATGTGTTATTCTACAGTGTGTCCTGTTTAAAAGAGGGAAAAATTACATTTGCAGGGCAGCAACAGATGGTGCAACTGTGTAGTAGGATTGGGAGGCCGCAGTCGAGCTTCTAACAGAATGTGTGAGATTTAAATACTAACAAAGACTGGCATTGCTCTGGAGATGTGTATTTTGAAAAGCCCATGTTTATAACTATTCTTCACTGAAACAGGGTCAGTGAAAGAAAATGTGTACTTTGGTTTCTGTAAGTACCTAAGCAGATTGGGCATTTCTATTTTATGAGCCAGGACATAATCACAGTTACTTTCTGTGGCTTTGTATCTGGACTTGCTTCTGTGTCCTCTAACACGTCCAATGGAAATAGGAAAAATCACCATACAAGTCCATGAAGTAAAGAAAGAGGTCAGCCAGAGGCTGGACCCATAGAGAAGTTTTTTATTTTCTCAGGGAATGATGCTGTAGTGTTGAAGGATTTGGAAGGACCAAGTGAAGGGCCAACTCTGTAAGATTGAACTGGGTCTGTGAGAAGTAGGAAGGCACCAGTCACCTCTAACCTTCAAGCACATCAGAGAAGACTGAAGCCAAGAGTTCTAACAAGCCCAATGCTGAGATGCTCTCCAGTTCTTCTGATGGCAGCAGTGTGATAGTGAGAGCAGCTGCAAACTTGTCTTGTTCTTTTGTGTGTAAGAGTCCACTGCCTTGGGAGTCCTTACCTACCTTTGAAAACACTGATGGTAACTCATCATTGAAAAATGTTCACAGGGATTCTAGTCTACCCTGGGCTACAAAGTAAGGTCTAGACTAGATTGTAATATAGTGTGTTACCTTGTTACAGAAATTCTAAACAATACAATAAAATAATTTAAAAATAAATAATAGAAATAAAATAAATAAATCTTAAAATAATCTTAGTGTTGGCACGCTAGGCCCTTCATCACGTTCAGTCTCTTCTGTTTCACCATTGTGATATTAAAACAAGAATCTACAGTTGATGAGAACAGGAAACGAATATTCTTTTTAAAACCAGGGTACAAAAATCCTGTATTGGAATATTTTAGAAGGACCTTCTGTCTGTTTTTGAAATAGATACATGGTCACTTTCATTTTACAATAAATCAACCAAAAGGCAAATTCAAACATCATAATTCTTAAGAGAGTGACACTCAAATGAATTGCCTAATAGTAAGTGTTCTAATGAAAAGTAAATAAGAAACATTTATAAACACCTGATTTATGATCTCAACACTATCCAGGTTATCCTAGCAGCACCAGCACTCTCCAAATGAAGTTATCTTTGGTCCACCATGGATAGTTGGAATGAAAATAAAGGTGAATAGATAAGTGGAATTCATTTCTTGATCCAGCCTGTGACTTTTATTTGGAGAACTGAGGAAATTAGTCTTAAAGGTGTTATTGAAAGATGGCTGCTGATTACAGTTATATATTTGTTGGTGGGGTTGGTGTTCTCAGGAGTACTTTGTGTTTCAGTAATTATAGCTTTATTGCTGTATTTATTTTCTTTCTGCAATCTGTTTGCTATGCTTATCCATCTCTTCAGTCCAGAGTGTTTCTTCCTGTATTCTGTTTAGGTTGTTCAGTTGTTTGAGTATGCAGGATATAAATGTTTTCAGGTTATTTGTTTCATAGAAAGTGTTTCTTTCTCTGTCACCTATGGCAGATAGTTTTGCTAGATTAGCAGTTTTGCTCTTTAAAATTTAGAATGCATTACTTCACCTGTTAATGTAATTTCCTTTATATGGATTTGTAATTTGTGTTTCTTTTGCAGCTTTCAATACTCTTTATTATATATACCTTGAGTTTTGACTCAGACGTACTGTGGAAATTTTCTTTTATTCTCTCAATATATTTTTATTTAAATTAGGAACATGCTTGCTTCACATGTGGGTCCCAGCTCCCTCTCCCACCTTTCCTCCCTTGCCCCGCTACCAGCTCCCCCAATCCCCTCACCATCAATCTCATTATCAAGGAGGGGAAATTAAGGTAGTCTCCCCACTATTGCTTAGTTTGCCAGTTGGTGTCATCCTTGTAGATATCTGGAAATCTCACTAGTGTCAGCTCTCTCCTTAAACTTATAATGACTCCCTCTATTATAGTGTCTCTCATCCTTGTCTCCTCCATTCTTCCCCCGACTCACCATTTCTGCTCCCTCATATCTTCCTCTCCTCTTCTCCTCTCTTCCAGGTTCCCTTTCCCCTTCCCTCATGATACACAAGATACCCCCAAAGAAGGGGAATGAAACAAGATCTCAAGATCTCATGAACAGATTGGAAATTTTCTTTTCTGGTGTTGTGTGTGCTTCGTGTATCTGTAGAGGTATATGGTTTCTTAGTTTAGATGAGTCTTCTATAATTTCGTTGTTGATCTAGTGTATGCCATTGATCCAGGAGTTTTCTTCATTTATTCCTAAAAGTAAAAGGCTTGGTCTTTCCTTCATATTCCTTTCAAGCATACTTTTTCAGTTTAGGTGGTATATTAAATATGTTTTAATTGAAAAAATTGCACAGCTTTTCCTGGGCCTTTGTTCCTTCAAGTTCCTCCAAGATAACCTCTTTCAAACCCCTTCTGTGTCCCCACTTTCATTGATACCCTTTATATTTAATTACTATTGTTACAAATATAAGTGCTTGTATGAACAAATACATATACATTTATGTATGCACTTTTCTGAGTCCATTTTTGTTGGTGGCATGCATATACTTTCACGGATGACTATTTTGCACTGGGCTGCCATTAAAGGAGATCATCCTTGAATGAGGCTAACAATCCTCCAGCTAGTTGCCTGTAGTTCTCATTCTACAGGCAGATCCCACAAAACTTCCCCCTTCTATGTTAACCTGTCCATTGATATTACTGTTGTCTAGACCCTGTTAATATACCTGTTTCTAGAAAAGACTGCTTAATAGACAACGTCTTGGTGTTTTGCTTCTGAAAATCTTCCAGTCACCTCTTTGATATTCTCTGAGCCACAGATGTAGCAACTATGATAGAGATAACAGGACTGGGCTTCCCATTATCTATGATGGTATTCATTTTCTGTAAGAGAGGCTTCTTTATTTAATGCAAGAGCACCAACATTTATCATTGCGTATGAGAATGTGATTGCAGATGTAGTAAGAAATTATACCAGCCTAGAAAATTGTAAATAATAGATTCTTTTCTAAGGTTGAGGACCTCTCTAGTTCTAGGACTATGGGTTAGGCTTTTATATATATACTTTATATTTAAATTAGAAACAAGTTTGCTTCACATGTCAATCCAAGCTCCCTCTCCCGCCCCTCCTCCCTCGTTTCTCCACCAGCCCACCAGCCCCTGACCCAAACTCCATACCATTTCCCAGGGAGTGTGAGACCCTCCATGGGGGATCTCCAGAGTTTGTCATTTCAACCAGGGCAGGGCCTAGGCCCTCCCACATGTGTCCAGGATGAGAGAGGTTCCCTCCATGTGGAATGGGCTCCCAAATTTCATTCGTACACCATGGTAAATACTGATCTACTACCCAAGGCTGCAGAGAATGCTGACGCCATATTCAGGGGAACTGGATCAGTCCCATGCTGCTCCCTCAGCCATTAGTCTGGGGTCCAAGAGCTTCCCCTTGTCAGGTCAGCTGTCTCTGTGTGTTTCACCAGTAGGATCTTGACCCCTTTGCTCATCATTCTTCCTTCTCTGTCACTGGGTTCCAGGAGTTTAGTTTAGTATTTAGCTGTGAGTATCTGCCTCTGCTTCCATCAGTCACAGGATGAAGACTCTAGGATGGTATATAAGGTAGTCATCAAACTCATTATCAGGGAGGAGCATTTAAGGTAGTCTCTTTACTATTGCTTAGTTTACCAGTTGGTGTCAACCTTGTAGATATCTGGAATCCCACTAGTGTCAGATATCTCCTCAAACCTATAATGACTCCCTCTATTATGGTTTCTCTCATCCTGCTCTCCTCTATTCTTCCCTGGACCCAAACTTCCTTCTTCCCCTTGTACTCCTCTCCCCTCCTCTTCTCCCCCTCTCCTTTTGCTGGCTCCCTCTCCTCTCTCCCCATATTCCCAATGCCCTCAGGAGATCTTGCCTCATTCCTCTTCACTGGGGTACCATGCATAACTCTGTTGGGGTCTTCCCTGTTTCTCAGAATCATTGGTACTGGGATTGTAGGCTGGCACTCCCCTGATCCATGTCCATATATGAGGGAGTACATACCATGTTTCTCTTTTTTGTGACTGGGTTATTCACTCATGTTGGTTTTTCAAGTGCCATCCATTTGCCTGCAAGTTTCAAGAGTCCATTGTTTTTTCCATTGAGTAGTACTCCATTGTGTAAATGTGCCACATTTATCTATCCACTCTTCAGTTGTGTGACATCTAGGTTGCTTCCAGGGTCTGGATATTATAAATAATAAATAATGCTGCTATGAACATAGTGGAACAGATATCATTGTTGTATGAATGTGCTCTTTTGGGTATATGCCTAAGAGTGGAATTGCTGGCTCTTGGGTAGACTGAGTCCCATTTTCCTGAGGAATCTCCATGATGATTTCCAAACTGGCTATACAAGTTGGCACTCCCACCAGGAATGGAGGAGTGTTCCCCTTTCTCCACATCCTCTCCAGCATAAACTGTCATTGGTGGTTTTGATTTTAGCCATTCTGACAGGAGTAAGATGATTTCTCAGAGCTGTTTTGATTTGCATTCCCCTAATGGCTAAGGATGTTGAGCACTGTCTTAAATGTCTCTCATCCATTTTAGACTCCTCTATTGAGAATTCTCTATTAATTCAATTCCCCACTCTTTAATTGGATCCTTTGGTGTTTTGGAGACTTACCTCCTGAGTTCTTTGTAAATTTTGGAGATCAGCCCTCTGTCAGATGTGGGGTTAGTGAATATCTTTTCCCATTCTGTGGGCTGCCTTTTTGTCTTGCTGACTGTTTCCTTTGCCTTACAGAAGCTTCTTAGTTTCAGGAGGTCCCATTTATTAATTGCAGATCTCAGTGTTTGTGCTACTGGTGTTATGTTCAGGAAGCAGTCTCCTGTTCCAATTTATTCAAGGGTACCTCTAACTTTAAACTTAAGAATAGTCACACTAGAGAATTAACAGCACAACTGAAAGCTATAGAACAAAGGAAGAAAAATAACCCCAGAGGAGTGGAAGCCAGGCAATAATCAAATTGAGGCCTGAAATCCATAAAGTAGAAACTAGGAAAACAATACGAAGAATCAATGTAATAAAGAGTTGTTTTTTTTTTCAGAAAATCAGCAAGATAGACAAACCATTATTAAAACTAACCAAAAGGCTGAGTGGGAATATGCAAAATAACAAAATCAGAAATGAAAAGGGTGACATAACAATGGACACTAAGGAAATACAGAAAATCATCAGGTCATATTTTGAAAACATATACTCCACAAAATTAAAATATTTAAAGGAACAATTTTCTGGAGAGATATCAATTATCAAAAACAGATAAAAAATTTAAATAGACATAAAACACTTCATGAAATAGAAGCAGTCATCAAAAGTTTCCCAACCAAAAAAGCCCAGGGTCAGATGGCCTCAGTGCAGAATTTTACAAGAAATTCAAAGAACAGATCATACCAGTTATCCTCAAATATTCCATGTAATAGAAGCAAAAGTGTTTTTGCCAAACTCTTTTTACAAGGCTTCAATAACATTGATACCCAAGACACACAACTAGGAAAGAGAACATAATACCAATATCCCTCATGAATATTGATGCAAAAATAATAAAATATTGGCAAATTGGATCCAAGAACACATCAGAAAAATCATCCACCATGATGAAATAGGATTCATCTCAGGGATGCAGGGATGGTTCAACATACAAAAATACATCAATGTAATCCACCATATAAATAACTGAGAAACAAAAATCATATGATCAATCTCACTAGATGCTGAAAAAGTCTTTGACAAAATCCAATACCCCTTCATGATGGTCTTGGAGAAATTTGGGCTTACAGGAACATACTTAAACATAATAAAAGCTATATACAGCAAACCACAATAGACAGAAACTCAAGGAAATTCCTCTAAAATCAGGAACAAGACAAGGCTGTCCCCTCTTCCCATTCCTCTTCAATATTGTACTTGAAGTTCTAGCTAGAGCAATAAGACAACAAGAGGAGATCAATGGGATACAAATTGGAAAGGAAGAGGTCAAACTTTCGCTATTTGCAGATGATATGATAGTTTATATAAGTGACCCATAAACTCTGCCAGGGAACACCTCCAGCTAATAAATACCTTCAGTAAAATGGCAGGATACAAGATCAACTAAAAAAAATCAGTAGTCCTACTGATAAAAGGACTGAGAAAGAAATAAGAGAAACATCACTCTTTACAATTGCCACAAAAAAACATAAAATACCTTGGGGTAATGCTAACCAAACAAGTAGAAGACCTGTATTGCAAGAACTTTGAGTCTTTAAAGAAATTAATGAAGACACCAGGAAATGGAAAGATTTCTCACACTCTTGGATAGGTAGGATCAATGTAGTAAAAATGGCAATCTTGCCAAAAGCAATCTACAGAATCAATGCAATCCCTATAAAAATTCCAGCACAATCCTTCACAGACCCTGAAAGAACACTTCTCAACTTTGTATACAAAAACAAAAGACCAGGATAGCCAGAACAACCCTATTCAACAAAACAACTATAGAGCTATAGTCTTGAAAACAGCTTGGCAATGGCACAAAAATAGACAGGCAGATCAATGGAATGGAATTTAACACCCTGACATTAGCACACACCCCTACGAACACCTGATTTTTGACAAAGAAGCTAAATTTAAAGTGTCTCCAACAAATGGTGCTGGGACAACTGAATGAAGAAGACTTCAGATAGATCCATGTCTACTGCCATGCCCAAAACTTAATTCCAGATGGAATATGGTTAGGTTTACAGCACCAGATATTATTTTTCACCTGTTTAGTGAGCCTTGAATAAAGGTGCAATTGTTAGAAACAAGGTTGCTTCACAAGTCAGTTCCAGGTCTCTCTCCCTTTCCCTTCCCTCCTCCCGTGCCTTCCTCCCAACCCCTCATTATCCCCTCATTTCCCCAGGGAGGGTGAGGCCCTCCATGGGGGTGTCCATAGTCTGTCATTTCATCCAGGGCAGGGCCTAGACCCTCTCCCAAGAGTTCAGGGTGAGAGAGCATCTCTCATTGTTGGATGGGAGTCCAAAGCCCGTGTGTATACTCGGGATGAGTACTGATCTACTGCCCAAGGCTCAATAAATTACCTAGGCCTCCTCACTGACAGCCCAATTCAGGAGGTCTTGATCAGTCCCATGCTGAATTCCCAGGCTGATGCCTGGGATTCAAAAGTAAACCTTTGTCAGGTCAGCTGTTTCTGGGGGGTTAAACCAGCCCAGTCTTAATCCCTTTGGTCATCAGTCCTCCCTCTCTGTTACTGGCTTTCTTGAGTTCAGCTCAGTGCTTAGCCATGGGAGTCTGCCTCTTCTTCTATCAGCCACTGAATGAAGTTTCTGTTTCCCAGACTCTCTGGCCATGGGATTGTAGGATGGCACTCCCCAGATCTATGCCTAAAATCCATATATGAGAGACTACATGCCATGTTTCTCTCTTTGTGACTGTGTTACCTCACTCAGGATGGTTTCTTCTAGTGTCATCCATTTGCCTGCAAATCTCAGGATTCCATTGTTTTTTTTTCTGCTGAATAGTACTCCACATTTTCTCTATCCACTCTTCGGTTGAGGGGCATCTAGGTTGCTTCCAAGTTCTGGCTATTACAAATAATGCTGCTATGAACATAGTGGAACAGACATCCTTGTTGTATGAATGGGGATCTTTTGGATATATGCCTAAGAGTGGAGTTGCTGGGTCTTGTGGTAGGTTTATTCCCATTTTTCTGAGGAATCTCCATACTGATTTCCAAAGGGGCTGAACAAGTTGGCACTCCCACTAGCAATGGAGGAGTGTTCCCCTTTCATCACATCCTCTCCAGCATAGATTGTCATTGGTGTTTTTGATTTTAGCCATTCTAACAGGAGTGAGATGGTATCTCAGAGTTGTTTTGCTTTGCATTTCCCGGATGGCTAAGAATGTCAGCCATTTTAGACTCCTCTATTGAAAATTCTCTATTTAGTTCTGCAGCCCACTTTTTAATTGGATCCTTTGGTGTTTTGGAGACCTGCTTCTTGAGTTCTTTGTAAATTTTGGAGATCAACCCTCTGTCAGATGTGGGATTAGTGAATATTTTTCCCATTCTGTGGGCTGCCTTTTTGTCTTGCTGACTGTGTCCTTTGCCTTACAGAAGCTTCTCAGTTTCAGGAGGTCCCATGTATTAATTGTTGATCTCACTGTCTGTGCTAGTGGTGTTATGTTCAGGAAGCTGTCTCCTGTGTATCATGCTCCATGCCTGGAGTTTGGCAATAGATCTGGTTGTCAGGAAGTGTACATGGAAGGAGGAATTTGGCAAATTTACTCCCTGGCACAAGATGTTCAGGACCTGATTTAGTGGAAAGATTGCGTATCTCCTGGGAACATCATAAGCTATAAACATAAAACCTCACCAACATGCTTGCCTAAACATGAGCAGAACAAGAATGATGCTAATAGACATTCTAATATGGATGGAGAAAAGTCTTAGAAAGCCTAAACTCTAGACAAAGAATTACAGGTCATTAAAGAATATTGAAATCTGAAGATATAGTCACACCAGAAAAGATCACACCAACTGGTTTTTCAATACCAAATGGTCAGCACTGAAAAAATATATATGTAACATTATATAGATTAACAAGGTTGCATTTATATATTTAGGACTATATATATATGATATAATGAAAAAAGAGGCCATGAATTTGAAAACAAGAAAGGAGGGACTTGTAGAACTGGTAAGAGGGAAGAAAAAGAAGAGGGAAATGATGCAAGTATATTACAATTTCAAAATGATAGAAGCAATTCAGGTCTCTGTGAAGCAAAATCTCTAAAGTTTTTCAGTATGAAAGCTTTTATAAATGAAACTTTACATTTGTTTTTATTTGCAGTGAATTAAACTTCATATTATACATTTTAAGGTCTATTAGGGTCTTCAGTAAGATTTTACTTTTTGGAAAATATGCAAATTATGTCTAGAGTTTTTTCTAGAGTTTTTACATTCAGATAAATGAAGCATTCATTTCCATATTTTCTGTCAATGATATACAGAGTACATTTCCTGTTAGAGAGCAATGAATTCCATTATCCTTGGCTTTGGCTGGTATAAGATACACTTACAACATGCCTAGACTTGAGTGAGAATCATTGCTTTGCTTCAGACTAATGAAAGTTTAAGTGCCCCGTCAATTATTTTCCACTGTGGTGTGTGTAAGGATGGAAGGATAAGCACTATTGGAAGAAAAAGCAAAAACAAAGTCTGGAGTATTTTTCTAAATATCAAGTGTAATCATTAGAGTAGTCAGCATCAAATTCTCTAGGAACCATTTGTGTTAGATGTGTTTATGGGTACAGAAATGTATTGAATACTCAAGTACTTAAGCCTGTCTTAGAGTTTTAACAATGCATGTACATATTCAGTACTATCATTTAAAGCTAGATATGTAGCTTAAATTATTTTAGTTCCCTATGAGTATCGAGATGCAATATTACACAGTTGGAAACTGATAGTGTTCTCCCATAAGAATGAAAAATACCCAACACCACATGTTTAAGTCCTTTATTCTATAAGTTTGGGCTGTCCAAATTGTCTGGATAAAATTGTCTTTACTAAGGGAAGATGTAGCCAAAACATATTTGAAGCAATAGTAATTATAGCTGTTAAGGATAAACAATAGGTGATAAAGGAATAAGTGATAGATAATAAACACAGAGATAATTTTCTTAACCTGTCCATGGAACTTTATGTATCTTCCTGGCTCATTCATCTCAACCAACCAGTATGGCCAATTATATATCTACAAATAGATCTTTATATAACTATGAACACACACACACACACACACACACACACACACACACATATATATATATATGTCTACAAAAAAGACAATCAGCAGTCATCAAACATAGAGGGAGAAAACAACCATAAAGCAAACAACATTTACTTATAATTTAACTACTGTATAAGCAAGCATAATAAATGCAAGTTGTCCCCCTTAGCGGCTCTTAGATTTGCAGATAATAAGACAGACAAAATTTCTGGGAATCATTGGATCAGCTTGAGCCTGGAAGTCAAGGGTAACACCATTAGATATTCTATTCCCCTACATCTACTTGACACCTCTCCAAACAGTAGGCCGAAGTGGACAGGTATTTATTCTACCAGAAACCAAATAATGGATTTTTGTTCTTGTTTAGTGAGGATATGTACCCCTTCCTAACATGCTCAGCCCTCTAAAGCACCACTCTGCTTAAAATGCAACTGTAGAAGGTCAGGACTCATCTGAAGGACTATTTTGATTATTAGGAGAGTTGCCTTTGCTTTACTGACATCAAGACCCATCAATTACAAATCGAAAAACTTATCAGAACTTACAGTTATGTTTGATGGATGTGCTTATCTTTTTTTCATTTATTCTTCACCCTTGGTCCTCCTTTTATTCTCAGCCTATGTAGAGAAATTTGGGGATACTATCTTAATGACACATCTTCAAATTTTTTCCTCAGCACACACATACAAATTCTAGTTTGGATTATATCATCTGTTTTGTCTGAATTTTAAGAGATGTCTGTATTTTTATCCAAACAGCTTCAAAACCAGTGGACTCAAAATTATGCAGTAGCCCTGTTCCTAATACCACACAGCTATGCCACATTCCTTGTCCAGTTGAATGTGAAGTTTCACCTTGGTCTGCCTGGGGACCTTGTACTTACGAAAACTGTAATGATCAACAAGGGAGAAAAGGTATGTAATGGGGACATGACCTGTTCAGAACACCCACTAATTGAATATACTTTATATGATGTTTTGTGTTCCTTGTCTGGCTTGAAATTTTGTAGGTCTCATATATTCTGTCAAAACTGCCCTCAGTTCATCTGAACAACTGTCATTTGTGTTTCCTAGTAGTCATTCACTGCCTCTGGCCCTTCTGTTACAATGATCCGTGTGCTGGGGAGAAGGGTATGTGGCTCAGATACATTATTTAGGGCTGAGAATTCTGCAGTCTCTTGTTCTTTGTCCTTTGATCAGTTGTGAGACTCTATGCTAATCACTATCCACTGCAAAAGTGTCTATGATGACAGTTTAAAGATTAGGTATTCTCTGGGTCCGATGATAAGTCAATAAGAGTTGTTATAATGCCATGTTCATTTAGCAGAACAATAGTTTCAGGTTCATCCCTAGGGCCTATGTCCTACATAGCTATACATTCTTCGTAACTTGACAAATATGGGTTTCATCTTGCAAAGTGGGACTGAAATCCAATCAAAAGTGGTTTGATACTCCCATAATATTTATGCCACTCTTAAACCAGTGAACATGACACGTTAGGCCAGTCATTATTGTAGCTTCCAGAGTTCAAAACTAGGTAAGACAGCTGGTTCCTATTTCTCTTTGGGGTATGTGTGCAGCACCTTCTAGCACTATGAAAGTTTGAACAGGTTTAAGGCTTCCAGGTTGACACAAGCTTAGATTCTCCTGGTCTGTGACTCACTTACATAGTATATTTCCATCAAGTTCTGGATGATAGCTGAGAGCATTATCAATAGCCTGTGATGTTTGGGAGTCTACGGGACCCAGTGGCCAACAACTCAAAAGAGAAAACCCATTCCTATGACTGGGCATTTTGTGCTAGCATGTGGTATCTAGCTGGAATATCCCTCCATTACTGGATAACTTCATTAAAGTCTTATGTGTGTGTGTGTGTGTGTGTGTGTGTGTGTGTGTGTGTGTGTGTGTGTGTATTAGAAGCATTCTCAACTTCTCAGTTGCCACATCACTTTTTCAAAAGTTCTTGCATTAGGTAATCTATTACTCCTCTATCTACTCTCCCATCTCCTCAGAACATTTAAATCTTCATTTGAAGTGAAGTAAATCAGACCGAGAAAGATAATTGTGACATGTTTTCTCTCATTTGTGATGTTAGCTTGGAATCTTTAAATATGTATATTTAGTTCAGAATACCATAAAGAGTGAACTATTAGCCAGTAGAAGGGGGTTTTAAAGGGTGGGAGAGAAAGAATTCAGTGGTATAAAGGAGCAGAGAGAAACAATTGAACCATAAACTATTTTGATTCTTCTTTCTCCTTCCTTCCCTTCTTCCTCCCTCCCTCCCTGCCTCCTCCCCTTCACCCTGCCTTCCTTCCTTTTTTCGTTCTATCAATACATGCTGGTGGTCTCACATTATGCTTCAGTTTGGTAATGTATACAATGATTATTCAATTCATTCATGACTATTTCCTTCTACTCTCATCCACATTCACTCTGGGGTTAAATCCCATTTCTGAAATATTGCAACTCTGGCATTAACAATACATTTCTTTCCTTCCTCCAATGACTCAGGATTCAAACTAAGGAAGCGACACATTACTAATGAGCCTACTGGAGGTTCTGGGGCAACTGGAAACTGTCCTCACTTACTGGAAGCCATTCCCTGTGAAGAGCCATCCTGCTATGACTGGAAAGCAGTGAGACTTGGAGACTGTGAACCAGATAATGGAAAGGACTGTGGGCCTGGCACTCAAGTGCAAGAGGTTGTGTGCATCAACAGTGATGGTAAGATGCATGCTTTGTCACAGCTCATTGGAAAAATACTCAGCCTGGAGAACGTGATTCACTCTCTCTCTCTCTCTCTCTCTCTCTCTCTCTCTCTCTCTCTCTCTCTCTCTCTCTCTTTCTCTCTCTCTCTCTCATTGTTGCTGAGTACAGTTATTCCACTAACTATCCAGAGTATCAATTGTATTTTGCATATTTATTAATGATATTTTGATTGTTGTATATTTGTTATATATGGTTCTGTGTCATAAGGATATTTTCTGTTTATTTACCCCCTTTAGTAACCTTTTTCTATCTCTTTCCTTCTTCCCCCTCCTGTTAGTTTCCTTTGTCACTTACATCGTTTCCTGTTCTCATGTCATATATACATGTAAGACTTTATTTCTTTATATAAATCTTCAGAATCCACAAATGAGACAAAACTTGTGAAACATGTCTTTCTTTTTTATATATTTTATGTATGTTTTTATTTAAATTAGAGACATGCATGCTTCAAATGTCAATCCCAGCTCCCCCCATCTACCTCCACCAGCCCCACCCTCAACCCCCACCCCCAGCCCAACCCCCACACCATTCCCCAGGGAGGGTAAGGCCCTCCTTGGGGGGATCTCCAGAGTCTGTCATTGCATCCAGGGCAGGACCTAGGCCCTTCCCCCATGTGTCCAAGCTGAGAGAGCATCCCTCCATGTGGAATGGACTCCCACAGTTCATTTCTATGCCATGGTGTACACTAGTCTACTACCCAAGGCCCCAGAGTTTTCTGAGGCCTCATCACTGACACTACATTCATGGAGTCTGGATCAGTCCACTGTTGGCCTATCATCCATCAGTGTGGGGTTCAAGAACTCCCCCTTGTCCAGTCGGCTGTCTTTGTGGGTTTCACCAGCACAGTCTTGACTGCCTTACTCATCACTCCTCCATCTCTGTTACTGGGTTCCAGGGTGTCAGTTCAGTGTTTAGTTGTGAGTATCTGTCTCTGCTTCCATCAGTCACAGGATGAAGGTTCTAGAATGTCACATAAGGTAGTCACCAACCTTATCATCAGGTAGGAGCTATTGATGTAGTCTCTCCGCTATTACTTAGTTTTCCAGTTGGTGTTATCCTTGTAGATCTCTGGAAATCTCACTAGTGTCAGCTCTCTCCTCAAAGCTACAATGACACCAATTATTATGGTATTTCTCATCCTGGTCTCCTCTATTTGTACCTCAACTTAGCCTTCCTGCTCCCCCATGTCTTCTTCCTCTTATCACCCTCTCTTTTTCCTGGTTTCCTCTCTTCTCCCCAAATGTTCCCAATCTGCTCAGGAGATCTTGGCTCTTTCCACTTTTCTTTCTAAGCATTCCATAATTCGCATAACACAGTTAGCATCAGTTACGTACATTTTCATGCTAACAATATAATTCTATTATTCTTTATGAATGAAGTATTCTATTTTGTATCTACCACATCTTCCCTATCCATTCTACTATCAATAAACACTGTACTTTTAACTTTAGAAGTAAAATAGATAAGGTGGGATAAGATAAATTAACAACAGCAGAAGAATGTTTTAAAGAAAAAAATTTAAATAACAAGAAAGGCAAAATTTTCTAAGTAATATTGTTTCATCTGCTTGGTTATTAAATGTAAATAATAAACAAAAGAATCATTGGCATGACTCTAGAAATCTTTAATTCCAACTTGATCTGTCTTAATGATATAATTTACTTTCTCGGAGCACATGCCACAAGGCCTGTCACAGCACAATGTGTCTAAATTAGTGTCTCCTCTCTTCCATGGATATCGCTCAGACAGTGGAGTGTTGCTGTCCACAAAGTTCTTTTCATCAACCAGAGTGTTGCATTCTACAGTTAGTTTGTATTTAGTAAAATATTATGTCCTGATGTGATGTCTCACATAATACTTTTACATTCTTCCTATGAATAATGCTCCTTTTGGGGGGAGAACTCCCAACATACACTCAGCAATTCTTGAGTCACACTTTGGAGTCATAGGCTCTCAAAGTCTCAATTTATGTCCTCTGAATTGATAATCTCTAAGGGTCATGCTCACCCTCAAATCCTATGACTCTGCATCTCAGCGAAATGTTAGCATTGAACCCCAGAGTCCCATGGTCTGACACTTTATGCTGTCTGCAGCATATGTAAAAGCATCATGGTGCCCCCTGAGGGGCACTGCAACATCTGGCAGGCATCATAATTCCTTCTATTCTATTTCTTCCAGCAAGCAAAATAGTTTCCTCTTGTGGCTCAGACACTGCTCAGTAGTTAGAAGAGTTCTCTCTGAGGTGGGAAACAGACATTGCTATCAATGAGAAATTAGCCTTTCACCTTTTAAACACAATCTGTCATCCTGCACAGGATCTGCAGTAGCCACACAGGGCAACACTGGGTAGAATCTGAGGTGGTACTTGAAATTGAACCATGGAGAAGGAGATTATTGCTCCTGACCTTTCATGATGAATTTATGTCCTCTGCTTTGTTTTATGAAGCACAATAAGATATGATATATTCAGTCTTTAGCTTTCCCCTGTTCTACTCTAAAACAGAAAGAAAAGGAAACAAAGACTGGCATTCTAAGTCTCGCACACTGGAAGGCAAAGCAAAAGAAAGAAATCATCTTTGCCTCTGTTTGAGCATGACTGAGAACTCACACTTTCAACCCTAATTTGAATGAAGTATATTTTATAGTCTCAGTTGCTGAAAATCAACCAGTGATATTTACCTCCTTTTTTGATACTACTACCTAATTTCTTTCCTCAGTTCAAATAACTTTTCTTGCCCTTCTAAAATCCTAGGAAGGTATTCAAGTCCCAAGTGTTGCAAAATGGGTATTTTAAGGAAGCAAAAAACTCGAACAGGAGTGAACTAATCATCAAATTTCTGCCTCCATGTTAGCCAACCATAAAATACCTGTCTTGTTTGATGTGAATATAATGCAAATTTAAAATAATTTATATAGGGGAAGGGATACCTATTTAAATACTATTATATAGGGGAAGGGCTACCTATTTAAATACTATCAGTGGCTAACTTTAATTTTGTTAACTGAAGAGTTTTAGTAACACAAGTAATCATAACGTTTCATTTTTATGGAATATTTTTAAAAAGCAGAGATATGTTAGATAAGTCCAATTGTATTCATAAATACTATTGATGATGACCAAAACCCAAGTTGCTATCTCATGATACATGTGGGTTGCTTTCCCTGGGTCTGCATCACTGGAAAAGAAATGAATGAAATCAGCTAAGAGGTATGTATATGTTGTCCAGTTGCTACTGTGTTGCTTTACTAGGACATCTCTTGCATCAATACATTAATCTTATCCACACCATAGCCAATACCGATTTGTCAAAGGTATAACTTAGGCTTAGCTACAGAGTTCTGCAAAGTCAAGCAAATCTTTAGGATAAATCCAAGAGTTTGCTCAAATTTGTACACAACTGATTCATAGCTGTGCTAAAAGTGTGTGAGCAAGACAAGAGACCTGTAAATCCTGCTCCAGTATCATCATGTGGTCACCTGGTAAGTGTTTAGCAGCTGTACCAAATGTTGCTTTGTAATTAAATTGGGCCCAGGGAATTAACATTGATTAGTAGTGCAGACTCTACCCTCAGGCTGGAGCTGCAGCTATAGATTTTGTTTTATAATTAAGTTAAAGTTCGACTAGGGACATGAAGAATTAGAGACAATGAATCTGGAAAATATTAAAAAGAGTTTTCTGGTCCCGATTTCCTCACAAATTTCACAACTTTGTTAACAACACAAAAACATCTGAAGTTTCTATTTGCTTTGTTCTGAAATATTCTTGCGTAGGCTTCCAGAGACCATTAGGGTTTTTGCTGCTGTTCATTTCTCTAATTATCTTGTGTGGAACAGGGGTGGGAAAGGTGGTAAAAAGGGCCAGGGCAGTTTTATGCAGATTCTCTCACAAATGAGGGCATGTAACACAAAACTGCCCAGGGAAGAGAATACAAGACAGTCTGAGAAGAGAAAAATATTTTATGTGTAGTCAAAACTGAAGATCCTGAATAACGCCAATGCCAGATCTCTAGTGCAATTCAAGACCCCATTTTAGGGGTAGCAAACGGCACAATCCTATGGGGGTTATACCTTTAAGAATATCCGATTTCTCCTTAGTTCCCATGGTATATTTATATTTTATTGAAAGGTATAAACTTTGTGACTGAGAGTGTTTTGTTTCCAAATTGGTTAGTTAGAAGCAGAACAGAGACTACTAAATTGCAAAGGGGTATGGGGATCTTTTTATGTCTGTGTTTCAGTCCTGGAAGGCTAGGAGGAGCATGGAGAGTTCAAGCAGGCTTGAATTACACAGCAAGTTCCAAACAAGCCTGAGCTTTGAAAAGTGTCTCAAAAACAAATAAAATAATTAGGAGTTTGGGAGGACCTATAGTATTATAGCTTGAACCTATAAACAATTTATTCTTTATATATCTGATGAAAAAGTGAAAGAAATCATGGTCCCAATGTTTTCTTAGTGGGCTCTGTTCCAGAATGTTGGCATTATTCTGCACCCAAACTCCATGTTCTTGCTCAATCTTTTATAGAGAGTTAAAAGTTCAGCAACAGTTTCAAATGTTGATAACTTTGTTAGGTAGTTCTTACTTGACTCTTGTTAATAAATGTTATTTGATTAATGACACTTACAGGCACAATTAACTCTCATCCCTGATTCATAATTTTATGAAGACAAGAAGTATATTTGTGTTTCTAGGTAGGGACTCTCTTGCTGATGTACATCGCAGCACTATGGAAAATGTTGTAATTTAGTTAGTATGATCTTTTATTCCACAGATATTACAGGTGCAGTTGTGAGCACATGGAGGAATCTCTGGCTTGGACTTGGCTGTATTTGCTTTATCATTCTTGAATGGAATACCTATTCCACCCAAAAGCATAGTGCCATAACCTTCTGATTATATTTTCAAAATGCAGGAGAAAGTCTACTTTATGCTTTGGACATGAAATGTCACCAAGAGGCTCATGGGCTTGAGTACCTTCTTTACAACTGAAGAACCTGTTTGGGGAGATTGTGAACTGTTTAGGATATGGGGAAAAGCTGGAGAAAGAGGATCAATGGGGACCAGCTTAAGGTCCTGCCTTGTATCCTACCTCATCTTCCTCTCCTTCAAAGATGTAAGGTGATGAGGAGTCAGCTGCATGCTCCTACTGCTACACTGTTCCTTTCTCAACATGAGATAAGGAACACCCTCAAACTGTGAACCTATCATCCCCAAGAAATTGCTTCTCAGCAAGTGCTTGGCCATAGAGTGGAGAAAGAAGGAAAGTATGTACACAATTTATGAATGAAAGTAATTAAGAATAAAAAGAGTGGCAAATTTGGCTGACAGCAACATTATGTTGAGATTACCATGAGGGAAACCTCAAAAATAAGAATTTTGCTTGTTTGGAAAACTAATAAAAACACCTACATAAGGTTCAATTATTTTTGTCAGTGGCTTATCATGTAGCTGCTTAATCTTTTCAGAAGTTTTACCACCATTTTTTTTTTCTGTCTGTAATGGGATATGTGCATAACCCCTTCTAAGCAGAAGAAAACAAACATGCATACAATTTTTCCTGAGTACTTCCTAGGTAGTTAGTATCAAGAGGAATATGGGTATATAGTTTTTCAGTATCTTGAGGTAAATACAAGAATAAATATTTAGCTATTAAGCATTTTTCCTCTAAATAATAGGACCCAAAGTGGAACAAAAGAGACAAGTTGTTATTCTATTTTATTTTAAGTATAAGAAAAACTATTTTTATGCAAATTAAATAATTAACACAGGATTGATTTGTCCACATGATAGTATTAAAAATCATTTGGAGGAAATGTAGAAGTTGATCAGACAAGGAATAGAGAATGAAGACCAAGGCTTTCTATGAATAAAAATGCTAGAGCTCTTGGTCAAAACTAAACAGTTTAGCATACACAGAAACATTGTGGATTCTTCTGGAATCATGAGTTAATCAAATATTATGACTCTGGAGTTATTTAGACACCCTCCAAGGAAAAACCAGTATGATAATAAGAATAAATGAGTCAAGTAGGAAAGGTAATATGCTAGTCATATCTTATTGTTGTGACAAAACACCTGAGGAAAATAATTTAAGAGAAGCATTTATTTTGGTTTCAGAGGTGTGAGGTCTTCATGGTGGAGAAGAGCATCTCATATCATGGTGGCCAGAAAATGGAAAGAGAAGGCTCTACTAATTTGATTTTTTTCTGTTCCCCCTTTCAATCCATCTGAACCTCAAATTTAAGATGGTACTCTCCAAATCCATGATGACTCTTCTCTACAAAGTCCTCTCTGAAAATCCACTCTCACACATATAAACATTTGTTTGCCTTCTTAGTATGTGTCATTCCTTTCCAGCTAAAAATGATTAACTATCACTAATCAGTATAGGTTTGGGATTCTTAAAATCATTTCCAGGATCAATGATCTACCAAGAATCACAGGACCCAGCATACAATTGAGCCCACAACTGTAGTCAGTTACCATGAACAACAGCAAAGTGTACATGGCACAAAGTCTAGAGAAATCCATGAATAAACTTCCAGGAGTCCTCTCCAGGTAGAATCACAGAATATTTTTAGTTTCTTCATCAATGACTTGTGACAATGCAAGTGATTCACTGCCTCAGTGAAGCTCACCAGAGTTGGGAAATTCGGAGGGCTTCCATGTGGTCACTACCTATGTAACACATACCAATTTCCAGCATCCCCAAAGGCAATTATATGTACAATCTAGAGCACAAGGTACAAACATTCTAAGCACAAGGGGTACCCTTATAATCTGAAGAATGGTGGAACCCTTCAGAAATTCAAATACCTGGCTGTAGAACAAGAATCACCCTTGTTAACATGAGATTTGAAGGGTAAGATGCACAAGACTGGGCAGAAACTCTTCTGCTCACTGGAACGTGATCTGCTCATTGAGTCTCAATTTGGTGAAATCTTAGAAGTATAAATTAAACGTAAAGACTATAATACTAGCAGGAAAGGAGATGGCTTTTATATTTTTTGCATCAATCACTGGACCACAGCTGCTAACTGGAAGAAGATGGATGAAACAATGTTAGTACTATCCTCATCATTTCAAGAGCATAGTAAATAAAAGCCATCAGCCAAAGGTAAAGAATGAGGCTTTTTACCAGGAGAAATAGAAATGGATTTAAAAAATGAAAGAAATTTCATGAGATCCATGTTGACCATTGGCATAGTCCATTATTAAGGAAGAATATTCCATGATAAGCAAAAGAGTAGAATTATCTAAACTAAAAGAAACAGAGACTAGGAAACTAGGGACTAGGAAGAGAATTTCTTCTAGCCTAGAAAAGACTGACCATAAGGATGTGTTTGTTTCCATTTTAGAAGAACACTTTGGTGATTTGTTTTGGTTGACAAATGTGTAGCACTCTACATTCCCTGCATAATAGCAACACCAAAACAAGTCAATGTGTCCTTTACAGTAAAATAGGAGAATTTGTACATTACCTCTATCAGCATGAAGAAAGATACAAGAAATTTGGAAATAGTAAAAGTTATGATATGTGTCTGGGATCAAATGCATTAATAAAAATTTCAAGGAAGATAGAAAAGAAACTTGAGGCAGACCACAGCTAATTATAAGGGCCCTTTGGTATGAAATAGATGACTGGTTTCTTTAGCTTATTACTAATAACAACTCTTTTGCTCTCAAAAGTGTCTGGATTACTAGGTTCCTCTGTGGAATTTAAATAATTCTGTTTTATCTTTAGAGGTTGAAAGAGCTTAGAAGGCAGTATTGAGAAGACTCAGAACAGGCATTTAGATAGATTATTATTTTTAAATATCAGAATATATTTAAGGTCTTTGATTTAAAAACACTTTCATAAATATTTTGTCTTTTTCTCTCACACAAAAGCTTTTTCACTCAAATTATACCAAAATTGTCACTAATGACAGGCAAGAATAGTATTATATAAAAGAATGAGAGACTAGTAATTAGCCTAACATTTATTTAAATGTATAATGGAACTTTATCTCAGGAGGATTGATTTATGTAACTTGGGTGAAAACTCTGAACAGTCAGTGTTCTTAAATGTGGGTCATCTTATACCAGCCCAGTGCACTTTCCTACCCAGCTTGCTGATAATACCATTTCACCTGTATGATCATTTACGGGCACTGAAGTCTGTTTCCTAGCACAAATTATATGGCCATTATATGGAAAATCTGATCTTGTAAATGCAAGAACCCATCCTATAACCAAATATTCTCTCTATAATTTAAGTAATAAATCTCTTAAGAAGTTCCCTTCCAGTATAATGCTATGCCTGTTAATGTGTTTGGAATATAATTAGATTTGGTATTGTGTTTAAATCTGAGGTCTCTTACTTACAATTAGGATCAGTTAACACCAGTTGTTGGAGTTTATTTTATATAATTGGGTTGATATTCTTATTTAATTTGTTAGAAAGATGAAAGTCATTATAGGCTTTTAGAAAATTTAATACGACAGGATATTCTTCATTGTTGCTATATAGTAACCACAATTTTATAATGTCAGTCATACTGATCTCAGTTTGTTAAAATATATTTTGTTATGTTGTTGATAAAAGTTACTTTCCTCTCTGACAAAAAGTAATGAACTTAAGCCAATGATTTTTTAATTGAAATAATTCAGCTAACAAGAGGAATATATGGTAATTTTTTAAATACAGCAAATTAGGCCAAGACTTTCTATGAAACTCGGGTAAATATTTGAGTATTTACCACATATTCATATAAATTCTCCAGATGACTCTTCACTATCATTCTCAATGCCCAATTCAAGAGAAGACAGACCCCATGTTGTCATATTGCAACAGTAAGGTAACAGCACAGACAGAACAGTCAGTTTTCTTACATGTGTGTCATCTTAAACCAGAACAGATACAAAGAATAAGTGTTAGTCACATTAGGCAAGAGTTTATTTCATAACAGGAGAGATGGTATCTCAGTCACCATCTCCTTTGTTCCTTGGATTGGTATAAGGATTCTCTATCACACTTATCTCCTTGTGATTTCCTTGACTCAGTTTAAAAAAAAAAACACTTACTGTCAAGTTTTGAGAAATCTTTAGAAATTAACTTAACAACCCTGCCCCAAATCATATGATTGAAATTATTCTTAAAGATAACCAGACCAAAGGAATTGTGAAACATCACACATTTTGATGTAAGGTATTCATTAGTGTTAGTAGTCATGTTTGATTTACCACAGCGTACATATCGATTTTTCCCTACATATTGTATACTCTTTCTCTTCTACTTTTTAAAATATTGACATTCCTCTACAATTCTCTGCCACTGGGAAGCCACACCCAAGTCTGGCATTTCAAACCCACTGTCTACCAAAGTAGAGTCCATCATCTTTCTTCCAAAGCTGATTTCTTCTCTAATTTTTACAGCTTAGAACATGTCACCACAACTTAATCCTGTTGATAGAGTGATGATGTAGAGGGACATAGAGTAGATATGAAGACAAATTCCACAGGAGGTAGTACAGGGCCAAGATCAAAAAGTACCTCTGTTGCAACACCTTGAAATAAACACTCTGAATATCAGACAAACAACCAAGTACTCAGTGTGCTTGGAGGGAAATTATTTAGTGGGAGACAATTTGCAGGGTGGGTTTAAAGAGTTTACAGAGGAAGGGAACATTCCAGGGCTTTCACCATAAGATAGGAATTCCCAGACTTAAACAAACAACCATTGACATCTCCTCTTGAATAATCATTTACACTGTTTTGTTAAGATTGGACTTTAATGAGCAGAAAAGAAGGAATGAGGGGGACGTAACACTAGGTGAGAAAATACAATTTGTCTTGAATGGAAGTTCTGATAGTATCATCCAGGATGCTGATCTGAAAGAATTGCTGTAATTGGGAAGAAGTAGGGGAGCTATTGGAGATACTGCTGTTATAGTATCAAGTGTTCTTTATGCCTCCATTAGGATGCTTACCCTGAGTCCTCCCTTGCAAGATTACACAATTTGGCTGTTTTACAATCACTTGCTGGTTTCCTGATGGCTTCTTTGTGAAGTTCAAAGCAATTTTGTAATTACAAAATGCTCTCTGTCATTTCACCCTGCTATTTGTGCCCTGCTTCTCCCTTTTATGTCACCACTGTACACTTTATAACATTTGGAAAGCAATCAGTCTGAAGCTCCATAGTAGTTCTGATAATCACTGCTGGATAGTGCCTTATTATCTTTGCATGCCTATTTCTTAGTACTATCTCCATATAATAGGCTATCAATAAGTCTCTAGCTCATCACTAATTCCTGTCTTTTATCCCTAGACACCACCTCTTTTCAAGAAATGGCATTCGATTTTTCTTTACACAAATTTTTGTTATTGCCCTCATTGCAAATTCCAGCTTTGCCTGTCAGATGTCAGATAAAGCTTGGCATTAAATTGCACACCCTATTAACATCTGGATATGCCTTCAAATTCTATTAGTCTCAAGTGACAGTATACTGCAGCAAATAGATACCCTCTTCTCATAAGGATAAAAATAAACAGGATGCCATAAAATAATCTGTAGATTTTTGAAGAATTTCTTCAACAAAATTTTATCCTTGGATACATTTTTAGAGAGTTGGTTTTCTGAAGCCCAGTGATTATAACACTGAATGTAGGTTCATGTGTGAAATCTGTCAGTCAGCTTTCTGTTACTGCAACAAGATACATGAAACAAGCAACTTATTTCAGAAGAGTTTATATTGACTCACAATTTTGAAAGTTCTAGTCTATGAACAGAGGGCTCATTACTTCTGATGGAGATACTGAATCACACGGTAAAAATATTACATTCCCTTCATGACCAAGCAACAAAAGGGAGAGAAAGAGGAAAGAATCAAGAATTCCCTATCCCCTCCAAGACATGTGTTTAATTGCCTGAAAAGTTCCTACTAAGACATAACTCCTAACTTTAAAACATCAACAACAACAACAACAAAAACTCCTAATAACACTACCCTAGAGATCATGCCTCATAGGCTCTTAAGAGAGACATATGTTATGTAAATTGTGCCCCCCCCACACATACACAAGCATAGATACACACAACAGAGGTTGGGAGGGGGATGACTTGTGTTAACCAAAGGAATACAAATGGTTAAGAAGGTTAAAGAATTTTAGGCTAAAATCAGAGCTGTGAGAAAGCATTTAATAACTTCCATAAGACTTAGTAACCTACAAGAATTCAAGAATAAAAATATTACCTACCATAATAGGGATATGTTTCTGTGGATAACAAGAGTTCATGAAAGAGGAAAATATGCACAACATTCTATTCAAATTAGAAGTGTTTGTAACGTGGTATGTTCATTTTTCAGAAACAGAACTCCAGTCACAGGAGGGTGAAAGGGAAGCTGAAACAAATGGGTTTGATCTTTCTTTAGAATATAAAATAGTAGAAAAAACCAGCAAACTTTAGAAATGAAAGAACGTTATCTAGGAATATTCCCAAACTTTTCATTGTAATGAAATGCCTTTAATTGGTCATGTCAGTGCTGCCTTACTCCAACATCACACATTCACTTTACAAAGAAGGGATCTATAGTCATATGTATAATAAGAAATATCTTTATAAGTTATAATCAAAAGAAGTGCTTCAAATGACTATTCAGCAAGTCAATGAAGTCAAAAGTTATATTATGAACTTCCAATTTATTTTGTAACATATCCATGACATAAAATAGCATTAGAAAAAAAAACCACCTTTTCATGATGTTGAAAAATGTGTATCAGAGCTCTGAGTGTAAACATCTGTGGCCACCATGTGAGAGTATATATATGCTGTTTACTTTACTCATTATTCTGACAAAGACCTGATTAAATTAATTAAGAAGAATGAGTTTACTTGGCTCATGTTGAAAGAATGGATCCATTCCATCTTGGTGGAAAAGGTAAAAGCTACATGATCAAGAAACCACTTGACACACTGTGTCCTTAGTCAAGAAGAATAGACTGGACAATCAGTGATGAGAGGTTAAAAAAATCTCTAGTGACCCACTTACATATCTTAAGTATATCGCTGTCTCCCAGAATGGTTCCAGCAGGAGGAACTAAGTGCTAAATCCATGAATCTATTGGAAAAGTTTTACATTCTAAGCATAAATATCAGGAAACCTATCATTTGAAACTATCTTTTATCTGCCTAAAATGTTAAAATTATACTATATCAGTTCTGTTATACAAAGTAGTCTACTGCTGCTTATACTCTCTGATTCTAAAATTACTCATTATTGATTATGACAATTTGTCTACTGCTAGTATATTTTACTTTAAAAATTACATTTTTAAATTTTCAATTTCAGTTAAAGATGTTATAATATTTAGATTTTCCATTATTTTGATATACGTGTTTGTAGTATTTCTTAGTTGTCTGGGTTTAAATATAAAACTCGGGCCATACAGGTGGACTGGAAATGTGATCTATTGATTTCAGTTAGGGGAAAATGACAAACCAAAGTCATGTCTGAGTCATAAAGGAGGTTTTACTTTCTTTTACAGTATAATATCCTAGGGTTCTAATTTGATAAAAAGCATTTTAAAGTGGATTTGATGATAAATTAAAATGTAGCTTCGATCAATAGAAAGGTTAATATTAAATGTGAAAACATGATAATCTGTATAAAGAATGTACCTGTCAGTTCTCAGGAAATGGAAGTGTTTATCTCTTGCTAAAATGAAGAAAGGCAGTGCAGTTTCCCTGCTGTTTCTTTTTAAAAATAATCCTGTAATCACTCTGTCAAAGTCAAAAAGGGGAACAAAGAACATTCTTTTTTAGAACTCCTTTTTTACCAAATTGTATTTCCTATTGATTCGAGGTAGGCATTAACCATAGTCTTGAGTATGTGTTGATTTCTTTCCATCTTTACCCTTTATCACAGAAAAGAATGACAATAATTTCTTTGAAGTAGAGAGATTCCCATCATTGCTGTGACTTTCTACACATACAAGAGGAGTTCTAAGATCTATTTCAGTGTCTTGGGGAGCTTAACCCTTAGAGAGTTGTTATAGACTGGTTAGACACCTGTAAGACTGCAAATATTTTCAAACCCAAATCATCTCTCTGCATACATTGAACATCTGTTTACCTTGTGTATTTTAATATTTATGTATCAGCTCATACAGATCATATTATCATTCCTCTGAAGAGGATTAGTTTCTACTTAAGTTTCCCTGATATACATAAAAGTGTTATTCTAAGTGAGTGGAGTTCAAGCATTTTCTAAAAACAGTACATCTTAACCCCACTCCAGCCTAAACGGTTAGGAAGAAACAGAGCCCAGTTTTACTACAAAAAGAAAACATGGTCAATATGTGGAGTTTAGATTCCTTTCTGGTAATTGGTTCAGTGAAACTAAGGAATATTTAGGTGATAGTAAATGCAAGATGCTCCTAGATTTCAGTAACAATGACTAGCAGTTTGCCATAGAGGACAGATTGTGAGCACTACTACCAAATTAGCATCCCTGAAAATTTGAGAATAATGCATCAAATATTTAAAAATTGGAAGTCAATGTCTGTGCTTACCTATCTATACAGTATGAGGAGAACATGCATAGGGAAGAAGAAAGTATAATTATGATCTTTAGAATGAGAAACCTCATATTGACAACCTATACTATTCCTAGTAATCTGAACTAATGCATAAAGCCCCAAATGTGGAGTTATTATGTGTCAGATTAATTTGACTGGTTTTGCTACTGAGGATGACACTTAATATATGTAAGCACAAGCCACTGCTCTACAATGTATATTAAAGAAAAATAACAGACATGAAATGTAGATTCTCAAAGAAAAAAATTACAGAGTACATTAAGGGAAGAGTAAATTATTCCCCCCAAAAAAGTAAAAAAAAGAAGTAGAAGAAAGGGAAAGGAAAAATAGGAATAATTCTGTGTACATAAAATTATTTTAGTTCTAGCCAGGCCATGGTAATGCATCCCAGCATTTGGAAGTCAGATACAGGCAGATCTATGAGTTTGGGGCTAGTCTGGTCTACAGAACAAGTTCCAGGACAGCTAGGGCTACACAAGGCAACGATGTGTTGGTATTTGATGCAATTGGCCCCCATGGATTCATATAAAGTGTCACTATTAGGAGGTGTGTCTTTTTTGGAGGAAGCCCACCTGTCTTGCTCACCCAGGACCCTGTCATGTTTGTCCTCCATGTAGAGAAGCCCTAGGTTCAAAGAATAAGATCAGAGCTCTTCACCAGAATTCTGGGTCTATTCAGCAGGCCTCTGTGCTGGAGTTCTGCATTCTACTGCTACTTTCTGGTGATCTTGTCTTTGTCTTGACCTTATCATACCCTAAAAATGGAATTGTCCTAGTCTCACCTATTCTTTATCAACATTTATTTTTAGTAATTATTTCTTACTTTCTATAATGATTTTCTTCTTCCATATTATGAACTCTATCAAAAAATATGCAGTCCCTGAAAAGAGCGGTATGTTGTATTCTCTTTGGTTTTGTTTCTGTGGCTGTTACAGAGATCCAATAAATACTTACAATTTAGTGAATGGTTTAAGAGACATTTTAGTTATGGCAATTACTGCATATTTAAAGTGTTACAGAATATTCTGGCCTCCTGGTCTGTCTATTATATTAATTGCATCTTTTTCTGTATTCTTTAACCAGAACCAGAGCACACTTTAATCATTTAATAGACTTTCTTCTTTCCCTATTTATGACATTAAAAACTCAGTAACTAGTTTGTTGTCTCAAGTCCAAAATTCACTTTTTAAATTTCTTTTAGCAGAGATTTAGAAATCAAATTAATGTAGAGAAAAATACCATCTTTATTACTTATAATCTCTCTTCCCACAGTTAGATGTTTTATTTTTCTTTGTAGTTATATGAAAACTTTATAAAGTTGTCAAAATATGGATGAGATTTTATTCTGTGTAGTCACTTACACTATATACTATATGCTTTTCATTGTAATTATTTTTCTAAAAGGCAAATTAAAACTTTTCATAGTTTATTTTAAATTTTATTTTTAGTGATTAAGAAACAAAAAAGATGGTGTTTTAGCTATAAATGTGCTATAGAATAATTTTCAGTTAATGTATTGAACTTTGTGAATCTCCATTGATGAAAGTACAAATTAATATATAAGATAATCATATGTTCATATATGGCTAAATATTAAGAAAATATGTTTTGCTTTAAAATTTTTATTAATATGAGTGAAACACCATTTTCTCTAACATGTCTCTGCATATCTGCCATTGAGATAGTTGAGCTGAGTTTATCCATCACAATTACATTTTTATTTCTTTAATGCTCAAACTCCAAAGAAATTTAAAAATATTTCATTGACTCCTACCTATGCTATCTAGTTTCGCCTTGTCAACTTGTCATGAACTCTAGCCATTTGAGAAGGAACCTCAATTAAGAGAATGCCCTGCCTCCAACACTGGCCTATGGCCTTTAGGTAGGATTGTAGAGCAATTTCTTTTTTTACTTTTTAATTAATTTAGAAAAAACTAATTTTACATAAAATACCAGTTCCCTCTCCCTCTTATCCTCCCATACCCTGACAGACACCTCCCAACACCCCCCCATCCACTCCCCAGGGAGGGTGAGGCCTTCCATGAGGGATCATCAATTCTGTCACATCATTTCGGGGAGGGCCTAGGCCCTCCTCCATGTATCTGGCCTGAGAGAGTATCCCTCCGTGAGGAATGGGCTGCCAAAGTTCATTTGTGCACTAGGGGTAAATACTGGTTCCACTGTCAGAGGTCCCATAGGCTGCCCAGGCCTCCTAACTGGCACCCACATTCAGAGGGCTTAGTTCAGTTCACAGCTTTACAACTGGGGTCCATGTGCTCTCATTTGGTCAGGTCAGCTGTTTCTGTGGGTTTCTACAGCATGGTCTTGACTCCTTTGCTCATCCCTCCTCTCTACAACTGGATTTCAGGATTATGGTTCACTGCTTAGCTGTGGGTGTCTGCTTCTACTTCCATCAGCTAGTGGATGTCATTTACGGTTTGATTAGATTTTTTAGTTGAGGTCATTCTTGTGAATCTCTGGACATTTCCCTAGTGCCAGATTTACATTTCAGCCTATAATGGCTCCCTCTATTAATGTATCTCTTTTCTTGCTCTCCTCTTTTCTTCCCCCGACTCAGTCCTCCTGATCCCTCATGTTCTCCTTCTTCCTCTTCTATCCTTCTGTTTCCTATCTCCCTTCCCTCTCCCTTCATGCTACCAAGTTGCTCAGGAGCTCTGTCCCTTTCCCCTTCTCCGAGGGACTCTGTATGTCTGTCTTAAGGCCTCCTTGTTTCCCAGCTTCCCTAGAGGTGTGGATTGTAGACTGCTAGTCCTTTGCTCTATGTCTAACATCCATATATGAGTGAGTCCATACCCTGTTTGTCTTTTTGTGACTGGGTTGCCTCACTCAGGATGGTTTCATCCAGTTCCATCCATTTGCCTGTGAATTTCATGATTTCATTTTTTCTTTCGTATATATGTGAGACAGCCAAGCTCACTGTGGTTGAGACCATCTGTGACCTTGTGGCCCTGGGTGCTGTAAGGAAGCAGGCTAAGGAAGCCATGAAGAGCAATTTAGTAAGCAATATGCCTCCATTGCCTCTGTATCAGTTATTGCTTCCATGTTCTTGCTCTGACTTCCCTCATTGATGAACTACAAGCTGTAAGATGAAATAACCCTTTTCTCCCTATGCTGTTTTTGGTTGTGGTGTTTTATCATTGCAGTAAAAATCCTAAATAGGACACCTTAACAGATTTAGTGAAGATTTAGGAAAGGGATAGTGGAAGTACGACAAAAGAAGCATAGTGTGTATGTGTTGCTATTTTAAATTAAATATTTGAAATGCACTGACACCTTTATTATATATGCTTTTATTAGTTAGTTGAGAATTTCACGCAAAGCGGTTTGACCATATTCTTGCCTTCTTCCATCTATTCCCAGATCTATGCTCCTTTCCTACCACTTTGTGTCCTTTTCCTTGTTGTTTTAACCCATCAAGTCTAATTTGTGCTGCCCATATATTCTTCGATATGGGCCCTTCCACTGGCATATGGTCAGTTTAACGGGACTATACTGTGTGAGCAAACTGTTCCCCCATTCTTGTGAATAGCTCATTGAGTGGTAGAAGTTCATGCTTACTACCTCTCTCCATGCTGGGATTTGGTCTTTCTCGGCTTATGCAGGTTATGCATGTTATCACAACTACTGTGAGTTTATGCATGCAGCTACCACATTGTATTCAGAAAACACTGTTTCCTTGTAATTATACACTACCGTATTATTCCTACCCTCTTTTCCTCAATGATTTATGTGCCTTGGAAAGAGGATATTTGCTATAAATGTTTCCTTAACTGTAGTTGGGCTTTCTTGTTGTAATTTCTTTGGACCACCAGCTCCCACAAAATGACATGAACTTATTATTAATTATGGAAGCTTGACCTCAGCTTATGTTTGTCCCAGTAACTCTTATATGTCAAATTAACCTGTTTCTATAAATCTACCTTTTGCCGTGTAATTCTTCACCTGTTCTCCATTTGGTACTTCCAACTCCCCCATGTCTCACTGACAAATGCCACCTGTCTCCTTTTCAGAGTTCCTGTCTATACCTGCCTATTCTTTTCTGCCTGCTATTGGCCGTTCAGGTCTTTATTAAGCCAATCAGAATAAAAGAGTGACACATATTTTACATAGTATGAACAAATATCCCACAACAATTAACAGCTGATAATGAGAAATCTCTAATTCTGTGCACTATGGTCAGTTGTGGATATTCATACTAATCACCATTTACTGCAAATAAACACTGCCTTCATAAAGGTTAAGTGGTATATTCGTCTGTGGCTATAATGATGAGTGGGTAGGAGTTGTTTTAATACTGTGTTCATTAAGCAGAATAATAGTAGTAGGCTCTCCCTCAGGGCCAAGAACATTTCTAGCTATAAATTCTGGCCTGATAATTGGAACAGGCATTAGTTATGCCTTGGATCAGACCTCAATTGCAATCAGAAAGCAATGGGTTATTCTCAGAACATTTGTTTCACTATTGCCCAAAGGGCATATTTTGTCATGATGGTCATCATTGTAGTTTGCAAAGCTCATAGCTGAGTAAGATTATTGATGACTTCTCTCCCTCACTGGCATTCAGAGAACCTTCTGAAACTATGGAATGTAGTCAGTAGATATGAAGCATCCAGATCTGTACCAGCTTGATTTTTCTATATTCCATGAGTCTAGTATGTGGTTTCTTCAGCAATAGAGTCTTACCATTAGCATTCTAGAGGTAACCAAAAGTATAAATGATAAACATTTCGCAATGTTTGGAAATCTGTAAGACATCACTGGCCAGAAACAACACCAAAAGAAGTTACCCATTACTGACAGTGGATTTTTTTAATTCTTAAAATGGGATTGTTACCCATAATAATGTGACTTTATTTCAACTGTTTTTCTGTATGTGAATATGCATATTTTAGGCAGTGTCTAATTTAGTAAGTTTCCATATGACATTTCAAAATGTCTTTTGTATTCTTTATTCCTCTCCATATTCCCTCCTTTACCCTGTCTGCACTCCTGCCCCAATTTATTCCTTCCTGTTCCATTTTCCCCCATTTACAAGAATGCATTTTGTCTCCCCTTCCTCGTAAGCCTCTCCAAATGTGCTCTGAGTAATTTCCAGACCTCTGTGGGCATACCTAATGAAAAAAAAAAAATAGCCGAAGAGTCAAAGCTAAGCTAACATTCAAAATCGAGAGAATGTGTAGCATTTTTCTTTCTTGGTCTTGGTTATTTCACTCAGAATAATTGTTTCCAACTCTACCCATTTACCTTCAAATTGCATGATTTATTTTTTTACAAAGCTTTCTGAACATAATGCAAATAACATGGACATTAAAATCAGTAAATAGTAAATGAGACCTCATGAAACTAAAGGGTTTTGTACAGCAAGCGTACTATCAATTGAATTGGCATTAATACCCTGGGAAATTTTTTTGCTAGTTGTCATAGTAAATGTTCTATGACTGAAAAGAGGCATCATCATGACCATGGCAAGTCTTTTTTTACCTTTTTTCTTTTCTTTGAATTTGAAACAAGCTTGCTTCACATGTCAATCCCAGTTCCCTATCCCTTCCTCCTCCCCCACCACCTTACCCCCTCAACTGCCCACCCAATCCCCACTCCACTCTCCAGGGAGGGTAAGACACTTCATGGGGGATCTCCAAATCCTGTCATATCAGCTGGTGCAGGGCCTAGGCCCTCCCCCATGTGTCCAGGCTGAGAAAGCATGTCTCCATGTGGAATGGGCTCCCAAAGTCCATTCAGATGACAGGGATAAATACTGATCTAGTACCCAAGGCCCCAAAGATTGCCAAGGCCTCCTCACTGAAACCCACGTTCAGGGGGTCTGTATCAGTCCCATACTGGCCTCTCAGTCATCAGCCTGAAATCCATGAGTTCCCCCTTTTTAAGAAAACAATAGGGGCTGGCTTACATATCAGACATTTAGTCCATTATCATTTTGGCAGGAGGCATGGCAACATGCAGAAAGACATAATGGAGAGGTAGCTGAGAGGTTTACATCCAGATGAGCAGGCAGTGGAAACAGACATACTAGGCCTGACTTGAGCATCCCCAGTGACACAATTCCTCCAACAAGGCCACACCTGTTTCAACAGGCTGCACCCCCTCCAACAGAGCCACACCTTCAGATGCCACTTCCTAAGCATTCAAAGATATGAGCCTGTGGGAGTTGTTCTTATTCAAACCACCACACCAGCTGTACAGTAAACAGAGGTTTCATATCTAGAATATACAAAAATTCAAAACTTTAAGGGTCAAAAACACAAACAACCAAATTTTAAAAATATGACATGGAACAACACTGAGAATTTTTGAAAGATGAAGTACAGATGATTGGAAATAAAAGCACTTTCAAATGTGCAACGACTTTAGCTATTAGGAAAATGCCAACTAAAACTACCTTGAGATTTCATCTTACCCAACTCAAAATAACTAAGATTAAATAAAAAGTTAAACGAATGATGACAAATGCTGATATGAATGTAGGGGCAAAGGGAACACTCATTGACTGCGGGTTGGGGTGCAAACTGGTGTTGCCACTATGGAATATCAATTCCTTCAGAATTCTGAAAGTAAATCTTACGTATGGTTCAGCTATACCACTCTTAGGAATATGTCCAAAAGACTTTATAATCTACTGTAGAGATGCCTGCTCATGCAAATTCACTACTCCTCTATTCACAGTTACTGGAAATGGAAACAGCCTACATGCCCATCAACTGATGAATGGATAGTGAAAACATAGCTATTTATACAATAGAATATTATTTAGTTATTAAGACAAATGAAACCTTTATTTTAAGTGATTTAGACTATGGTGGAAGCAAATTAGAAAGCAAGCAAACAAAAAAATACTAAAAGTGATAAGTAGCTTCCTATAAGAAGAGTGAAATCCATAAGATTTTGAAAGTATTCTTATCCTCATATTTGAAAAACATTGATATGATCTCATTCTTATTTTCAATGCTTAAGCCGTAAACCCATCATTATTTTACATTTTATCTATAATTTGTATTTAACTAACATTAATAAAAAATAAGCTAATTTTGACCTGTCAACAATAGATATATGTCAGACTATTTAATAGAAGAGAAAACAAAATTAAGAAACAGTGAATTAAAAATAAGGCTTACAGATATAAGAACAAAATATTTAAAAACAAGTTTGTTCTTATTAAATCTTATCTATAAACATGACACTATATAAAAGTTGTATAAATCAATGCAATGAATATTTACTCATGAATATTTTAAGGTATATTGATCTCTATTAGTCACATATTAGGCAAGAGTGACCTGCTTCAACTGGATGCTTGCCCAGTAGCCTGAGGGGAAACACACACTTTGCTAAGGAAAGAATAGGAAGCAGATTATGGTTTATAGGCTTCTCAGGATTCTGTCAGAGAGGTAAATGAAGATCTGGGCATTGTGAATGAGTTCATTCTTGTGAATAGCTCTCTCCTTCCACTCTTCTGTACCATGGAAGGCATTCTTTCAAGATTTTTGTCAGGCTAATTCTACTTTCCCTAATTTTACCAACATTTATCTATATTCGGGTTCTCAAGTTTTTAGAAATGCTAAAAATTAGAAATTAGAAATATTGTTCAAGCTTATATCAGAAAGGATTTGCATTTTAGAATTTAAAGATCAGACATAATGCTTTCCATAAGAAAGCATAATTCTAAATTCCCACAACCAGCCATCTTTAAAATAAATAGTATTTTTCTTAATTTTGCCTAAACTGAAGCCACAACCACAGAAAGTCCATTGAAAATTATAATAGCATTTATGTATTACATTATAGAATATCCCTTAAATAGAATTTGTGAAAATAAATTTGTTAGTGTTCTATTCTCAAGAATAGTTTATCTTTCTTGAAAATAATTATGGTGAATTCTGTAATTAATATCCCGTTGACTACTCAAAAGTTGAGAGTTAATATTTTTGAGGTGCTTGGAACAAATGTCTAAGATTTCATAAACAAATATTTGGTTTAACGTAATCCCTCTATCTTACTTTTAAAAAATAGATTCATCACTTGTCTCTTTTCAGTTACTACCAGGTAATGTATATGTTAAGTCACACTAAGCCTCATTTGGGATTAACCAGACAACCTGTATCAATTAATGCATTAAATTCCCTCATTTATCTATCAACCTTACACATTTTGAAACAAATGAACCCAAATATGTAATCTGCAGCTAAAGTTATAATGGGAGCATTATGCTATTAAACAAAATAAAACTCCTTTAAGCATACATCCTAAAGTTTTGGATTCATTATATGTAGAAACTTCTGTCTTAGAAATCATGCTGACCAATTACAGTCTTTTAAAACTTTAGTGTCTGAATACAGTCCTTTGAGAACATGAGGCTGTGTGCATGAAATTGCTATGTTGAACTCATAGAGGGTCTAAGAGAATTACAATGACTTGTAGAATCTCTTGTAGTAAGACAGATAGGACAAAGGAGGATAAAGACTCTCTTCTAACAGTCTTTGTATGTGTACTTGCACATATGTGGGTAGAATATGTTCAAGTTGGAAATGTCTGAATGTGTAATAACTTTTTGTGTTCCTGGACCAGGTCGATTGGTTATGTTTCGAAATTCTCTAATAGAATTACAGGATATTAAATGATGACATTTGAAGAGCAATATCTGTCAGTCACCATTTTCTAAATAGCGCAGTCAGCACTCTTATTCCCTATAAAATCTTTCAGTGTATTTGTTGACTGGTAGTCTGTATATTGATTCTTGCTGTTTTCATGACTAAAATTGATCCTCTACCAGCTGAGACCTTTGCCTGTCATCAGACCTACTTTCTCTCTTATACCAAAATGACATTTGATTGTATTATGTACTGAAGAAGTCTTCTGCTGGGGAGCATGATCAATATGCTTATGTCACTGATGTTACACACCTTACAACGACTGCATTTGTGAATGAAAGCTGGGCTGGTTCCGGTTGCGGGAAGATCATGTCATATTTGAAGACTGAAAATAAAATGGTCATATTTCTCTGAACAATATTCACTAACTCCTTAACTCAAAACTTAGTTAATGACTAATATTGAATCATTAGCAACACCAAGAGTTGGTGAGGGTTTGGAGCAAACCATTGGAGTAAAGTAAGTTTGCCATTGTCAAACAAAATGAAAATTCTCATGAAGGATGATTTAGCAACCCTACTTCTAAGTGCATAATAAAAATAAAGTTATATTACATTGAATCCATGCTAAGACTGATAAACTTTTTTGATAAACTTTAATTGTATGAATTCATAGTACCCAAAATGAAACAAATGAGTTGCTACAATTTGTTTCTGTCCTTGTGGCAGTTTTGGAGCTTTTAGATTGTGAAGACATACAGAAGGAAGCATGTCTTTGACACACGACTTTGAGAGTTTATAACTTTGCCCAGTTTTCTCTCTCTGCTTTCTATGTATAGTAGATATGACTTCTCATCTTTCTGCTTCAGTCACTCATTGTAATGCCTCCCCTGCCACTATGAGCTTTAACCACCCCAACACTAGACCCATAGGCCAAAATTAAGTCTTTCTTCCATTAGTTGTTTTTGGACATTGTATTCTATCACAGCAACAGAAAAGTAACTACTGTATACTGAATGTTGAAAATCAAAGTGTTAGAAAAAGTCTTTAATTTCACTTATATGCAGAAACCCAAATTTGATAGCTTATTTCCACATCAGTTTTGTTCACTGGAGTAGATTGTAAATTTGTGGTATTTCTTTGGAGTCTTAATTCTCCAAAGGACTACAAAGGTGTATGGCACACGAATAGAAAATACTTCTTTTGTGACTTAATTTCAGAGAGAAATATACTTGCATGTATATGTTTTGTGCTTCCCTTCCTTGCTTCTACTAAGATAGTGGTCGCTTCCCTCTCTAAAGAAAGAATGCAAGGTTTCTGTGTTCCATGATGTACTCAATGCATGTAGAGCATGCCTGCAAACATTTGGGTGAAGCTCTTATGTCTCTTGTCAAACACTCAGCAGATCTGTTCTTCCATCAACTTATTAGCTCTCTTCACATACCTTTATTGACATTCCACTCATGCTTCAAGAGACATGCTGAATACTATCTCCTCCATGAGTTTCTCCACCTCCACAGTCACAACCTGATGCTTTCTCCCATTGTGTTCCGGTAGTGATCCTGATGTCTGTATCATGAAATATATTAAACCTTCTATGTATTTTATTTCTTTCTGCACTGATCATCTTTTGGACTTGAGCTATGCAAGTAGATACTGTAGAGAAAAGGAAAATTAAGAAATAGATATCAGAATTTATAAATAAGAAGTTAGACAATGTAGGCAAATTGGTACATCTAGCAAGCACTCTGCTCCTATTGACCCATAGGACCCTTCCACCTCTCGAATCATGTTCTTTTTCACTTCTATGGACGTGATGTGTCTGTTTTAATCTGTCTAGGGCTCCCTTAACACCCTGTGTACTGCATTACATAAAAGAATTTTAATATTTGAAAATTTTGCTAGTTTCCATTACAAATTTCTAATCTCCTTATTGATCACCAATTATTGGAGAGACTGTAGCCTGGAAGATAGTGTATGCATCTTTAACATCCATTTTTCAGTTAGATATTTATGAAGCGATATTTAAAATAGCATAGTTGCCCATTGCCATCTCAAGTCTACAGAAGACCTAAGAGAGGCTTACAATAAAATGGCCATCAAAGGTGAGACCTGAATATGTAAGGATTATTTGTTTCTCTTCTTATATGGTTCCCCTGTGCTTATTTTTTACTTTACAGATTCTCATATTCAGTGCTTTTAAGTGATACTGACATATTTTTATTTTGAAATATACATTACTTGTCAGTTGTTGTGATAAATACAATGACCAAAAGCAACTTATGGGCAAAAAATGTATGTGGGCTAAAGTACCAAGAGGGGAACATGCAACTAGAATAGGAAGGAAACTGAGAGATCAAATATTCAACCTCAGGCACAAGCAGAGAGAGGAAGTACGACAAGGCTATAAACTCCTGAAAACCTCCACCAGTTACTGACTTCCTCCAAAAAGGCTCTGTGTCCTAAAAGTTCCATAGGCTTGTGTTCAAATGCACGAGCCTTTGGGGGGGGTACTTCTCATTCAAATGACCACAGGATAGAAAATATGATTTTAACTTTCATGATGCAAGAGGTTTTAAAATGTGGCTTACATTTTCTTAATATGGTGATGAAATGGAAACATTTCTATTTTCTGTTAGTCCTGTGTGGTCTCAGTGCAGGTAACCCCTATGTAGACTTACTAGAATACATACATAAGTGTGTATTTGGTTTCAACTTACTAGAATAATTACACAAGCGTGTATTTTGTTTCCATGTACTAGAATACTTACACAAGTGTATATTTGGTTTCCATTTACTTGGCAAGCCAACTTCCATCCTTTAAATCTGATTAGGAATGCCTTTACCAAAGACTAAGATCACACTGTATGTGTCAATCAAAAATTAAGGGCTTGTAAAATAACTAAATACTTTATATTAACTTTTTATCAATTCCTTGAGAATTTCAGAAAATATATTTTGATCACATTAACTCCCAGTCCTCTAGATCCATTCCCACATTCCTATTATCTCCAGCTTCATGTCATTTTCCTTTTTAACAGTTTTATATTGTAACAAGTTCTATTTGTGATGCTCATATAATCGTGAATATAGGGCCATCCATTGAAGCATGGTCTATCTACCAGTGGCCACTCCCACAAAGAAAACCGACCTTGCTCTTCAAGTAGTCATTAACTATCTACAGCTCCTCAGCTGTGAGAGAGACTTACAAAACTACTCTGTCCATGCTCCAACATTGACCAGGTGATCTTATGCAGGTAGCCGCAGCTACAATTAGTTCATGACTAGAGTGGTTCTGTCATGTCCAGTGAATACTGTTTTCCTCCAACACTCCCTGACCAATGTCTTATAATCTTTCTACCCCTCTTCTACAATACTCCCTTAACTACAGTGTATAATGTACTCTCTCTCTCTCTCTCTCTCTCTCTCTCTCTCTCTCTCTCTGTGTGTGTGTGTGTGTGTGTGTATTTGTTATAGATTTTTCATTTGTAGCTAAGAACTTCACAGAATTCATTCTCTATATTTAGGTCAGTCATGAGTCATTATCAAATGATATTTGATACCTACACTAATCTATCAGTACATATATATTAATTTTGAAGCCAATTTAATATTACATATATATATGTATATATATATATATATATATATATATAGCAAAATAAGATTAGTTTCACCTCTGCGGTATGGGAGGTGGGCAGGCATTTTTGACCAGTTTTCTAGTACCAAGCATGTACTTTGTCCTGCAGATTGGCTACCCCTAGAACAGCTATGCCACTGCAGCATGAATTGACAAATCTTACCATGTCAACAGTGTTGGTTAGTTTATGTCAACTTGAAACAAACTGAGTTACCTTGGAAAGGGGAACTTCTATTGAGCAATTGCTTCCATCAGCTTGGTCTATGTTCAAGTTTGTGGGCCATTTTCTTTATTAATGATTGATATAGATGGGCCCACCCGGACCCACCTACTGTGAGCAGTGCCATTCCTGGACTGGTGGTCCTAGAAGGCAGACTGAACAAGCTTCCAAGACCAAATCAGTATTATTCCTCCATGATCCCTGCTTCAGTTCCAACTACAAGGTCTTGCCTCAGATTCCTTCCTTGGTTTCCTTAAATGATGTATGTAACCTGTAAGCCAAATAAACCCTTTCCTATCCATGATGTTTTGGTCATTCTGTTTATCTATAAGATGCAAATGACTGAGACTCAGATCAAAGACAGTCATTTAGCACAGGGGAAATACTTCACTTTGAGTGGAGTTCACTGGACAATTGCAGTGAAGAATTAAGTGCATGAAAGCTTGTTTAGAGGATATAGCAGGGGAGCACAGATACTTGCACACCCTAGACTGAATACTTGTCCTCCGCCATTCAGGGAAGGCTGCCCTCTTTGATGGAGCCCTAAGCTTTGGGAGGGATACACACAGAGTGGGGAAGGAGGAAAGGAACACCCACATAACCAGTCAGATCAGCTTAATCATTCCTGGCAATCAATGGTGTAACAATGGCACAGCCAAATCTCCCTCATAATGGAGTACTACTCAGTAGTAAAAAAAACAATGACATCTTAAAATGTGCAGGCAAACAGATAGAACTACAAAAAGCCATCCTGAGTGAGGTAACCCAGACCCAGAAACACAAATAAAACATGTATTCATTCACAAATGGATATCAGATATAAGCAAAGGACAACCAGACTACAGGTCACAGCCCCAGAGAACCTCGGTAACAAAGAGGACTAAGAGAGACAGACATGCATCTGCTCAGGAAAAGGAAGAAGACAAGATCTCCTGAGTAAATTGGTAGCATGGGTGAGCATGGGAGAGGATGGAAGGGGAGAAATAAAGGGGAGTGGGGAAAATGTGTATAGCTCAATTTTAAAAATGGTGAAAAAGAAGTATTGTTAGATCCTAATAAATTTTTTAAAAAAGAATTAAGTGGTAGAAATTATGTTTAAATTATTCATTGACTGATGAGTACAAGGTACTACTTAAAAAGTGATCAAATCAGTAATGAAATTATCAGAATATAAATTAGCTAAATACTACTACTAGCCATGTGGAAGCAACGTGAGCTTTTATTTAGTAACAAACCACATTTTCCATAATAAAACATTTAATTAACAGAAAATTCCCAAAATTTAAATATTCCAACAATTTTAGAACTGTTTGGGAATGCGAAGTAAGCTATAATTAATTGCTGATGCTTTTGCCTTAATCCCTGCCAAAGACCCTTGCTCCTGGATGGCTTGACCTCTTTTAGATTATGTTTTCCCATTTCTGTTTGCTTTAGAAGTACTTTAGAGACAGTCTTCATGAAGTGCTCTTATATTTTTAATCATGTAAGTCCAGACTTTTACCATAACAAGTCCCCACTAGCTGAAGAAGAAATTAGGTAATAAGCCCCATATAAATCAAGCCACAGTCCTTGTCATAATGGCACAAATGACAAGCATTTAGCATTTCTTAATTGTTTTGAATCCTTAACTCATGTTTAAGCACGTGAAATTTTCTGTAACTGTTCACAGAACAGACTTTTATTAAAGGATAATTCTTCTGAACCTATGTAACCTTTATGTCATACAAATGTACTAATATATTTAATTATTTATTTTAAATGCATGCATAAAATACTACGTTTAGCTTGAGTGTTTCTGTTTTTTGAAAAATCTTTTATGCTTAATTCAAGTCTAAGAACACTTTTTTATGTTTTAAGAACACCATTTAACTATTTTGAGCTAAAAATAAATGTGCCTTTGCAATGAAATGTTAATTTTTTGAGACATAAATTGTAACTGAGGTTTTGAAAGTACATTAAATCTATTACTTTATGTTGGAAAGAGTAAAAGACATTAGATGCTTATACCTGAAGTTGGAAATGGATGCTTGGAATTAGTAAACCTTGAGTTACAAAGCACTTGGGAAAATAAATAGAATAATTGATGGAATGAATCACAATATTTTCATTATTACCTCATTTTACCAAATAATTTCAATCCTCTGATATACAGAATACACAATTCTGCTTTCTCTCAGTGGACAATTTAATTTTGGCAGCATCTAAAGCTACACAAATTGAATATTCTCCTAAGTAAGGATAAACCAATTAAATCTATTTAATAGCCAGTGAAGGGGATGACAACTGGGATAGCCACACTGAATTTGACAACAGGTTCTGAGATACTCCTGCATCTCAGGGGTCCTGATATATTTCCTTGGTTTCCTTGTTTGTACAGTATAGTGCAATACACCCTGATGGCAATCCTTAAGATAATCATTTTCTAAGGGCATAGTGCTACTACAGATGGTACACAGCACAACAGAAGTATGTTTCCATAAAGGATGGTCAGCCTTTGTTATATTTTTGGAACAAGCATGGCTTCAAAATTGGTTGTGTTTGGATTGCATCCCCAAATTTACCATATTTCTTGACACCTCTGGAGAAATTGAATGGAGTACCTTTTAAGAGAGCCATTAATTTCAAATTTTTTATTATTTTTATTTCAATTTTAAATAGCTTGTTTTACATGTCAATCCCAGTTCCCTCTCCCTCCCCTCCTCCCGCACCCCCCCACCATCCTCCCCATCCTTCCACCCTATTGCCAATTCCTTCCACATAGGGACTATCTAGAGTCTATCATTTCACTCAGGGTAGGGTCCAGGCACTTCCCTAAGGGTCCAGGCAGAGAGAGCAACGCTCTTTGTATTATGGACACACAATGTCTGTTAGTATTCGAGGGATAAACACTGATCCACTGCTCAGGACCCCATATGTAGCCCAGGCCTCCTCATTTACTCTCACATTCAGGGGATCTGGATCAGTCCCACGCTGGCCTCCCAGCTGTCAGTCTGGGGTCCAAGAGCTCTCCCCTGTTCCGATCAGCTGTCTGTGCTGGTTTTACCAGCCCATTCTTTGCCAATTTGCTCTTCGCTCCTCTTTCTCTGTTGCTGGGTTCCTTAGGTTCTGTTCAGTATTTAACTGTGGGTGTATGCCTCTGCTTCCATCAGTCACTGGATGAAGGCTCCAGGATGCTTATAGACATCAAGTTCACTATCAGGAATGGGCATTCGAGGTGGTCTCTACACTATTGCTTAGTTTGCCAATTGGTGTCATCCGTTTAGATCACTAGAGGTCACAATGGTGCCTGATCTGTCTTCTAATGTATGATTCCTTCTTCCCCCTATCCTACACCCCCAGTCGACCTTCCTGTTCCTCCACGTCCTACTCTCTCTTCCACTTCTCCCCCTCTCTATTTCCCAGGTCCCCCTTCCCCCCACCCCTCGCCGTGTTCCCCATCTGTTCAGAGGATCTTGCCTCATTTCTTTTCTCTTGGGTACCATGCATGTCTTTTAGGTTCTTTCCTGTTTCCCAGACTCTCTGTCAGTGGAAGTGCAGACTGGCACTCTCCTGATCCATGTCTAAAATCCATATATGAGTGAGTACATACCATGTTTGTCTTTTTATGACTGGGTTACCTCACTCAGGATGGTTTCTTCTAGTTCCATCCATTTGCCTTTGAATTTTAAGTTTCCATTGTTTTTTTTTTTTCTGCTGAGGAGTACTCCATCGTGTAAATGTACCACATTTTCTCTAGCCACTCCTCAGTTGAAGGACATCTAGGTTGTTTCCAGCTTCTGGCTAATACAAACAATGCAGCTATGAACATAGTGGAACAGATGTCCTTATTGTATGAATGTGTATCTTTTGAGTATATGCCTAAGAGCTGAATTGCTGGATCTTGTAGTAGACTGATTCCCATTTTCCTGAGGAATCCCCATACTGATTTCCAAAGTGACTCTACAAGTTGGCACTCCCACTAGCAGTGGAGGAGTGTTCTCCTCTCTCCACATCTTCTCCAGCATAAATTGTCTTCGGTGTTTTTGATTTTAGCCATTGTGACAGGAGTAAGATGGTATCTCAGAGTTGTAATTTGCATTTCCCTAATGGCTAAGGATATTGAGAACTTTCTTAAGTGTCTATCAGCCATTTTAGATTGCTCTGTTAAGAAATCTCTATTTAGTTCTGTAGACCACTTTTCAATTGGATCATTTGGTGTTTTGGAGACTTGCTTCTTGAGTTCTTTGTAAATTTTGGAGATCGGTCTTCTGTCAGAGGTGGGGTTGGTGAGTATCTTTTCCCATTCTGTGGGCTGCATTTTTGTCTTGTTGGCTATCTTCTTTCCTTTACAGAAGCTTCTCAGTTTCAGGAGGTTCTATTTATTAATGTTTGATCTCAGTGTCTGTGCTACTGGTGTTATGTTCAGGAAGTGGTCTCCTGTACCAATTCATTCAAAGGTACCTCCTACTTTCTCTTCTAAAGGGTTCAGTGTGGCTGGATTTATGTTAAGGTTTTGACCCATTTGGACTTCAGTTTTTACGTGGTGATAGACATGGATCTATCTGCAGTCTTGTACATGTCAGCATCCAGTTATGCCAGCACTATTTGTTGAATATGCTTTCTTTTCTCCATTGTAAAGTTTTAGCTTCTTTGTCAAAAAGCAGGTGTTCGTAGGTGTATGGGGTAGTATCAGGGTGTTCAGTTCAGTTCAATTTGTCTCCCTGTCTATTTTTCTGCCAATACCAAGCTGTTTTCAGAACTATGACTCTATAATAGAGCTTGAAGCCAGGGATGGTGATTCCTCCTGAAGTTCCTTTATTTTACATGGTTATTTTGACTAGCCTGGGTCTTTTGTTTTTCCACATAAAGTTGATTATTGTTCTTTTCAAGGTCTTTGAAAAATTGTGCTGGGATCTTGATAGGGATTGCATTGAATCTGTAGATTGCTTTTAGCAAGATTCTCATTTTTACTATGTTGACCCTACCTATTCAAGAGCATGGGAGATCTTTCCATTTTCTGTTATCTTCTTTTATTTCTTTCTTTAATGACTCAAAGTTGTTGTAATACAGGTCATTCACGTGTTTGGTTAGAGTTACCCCACAGCATTTTACGTTGTTGTGGCTATTGTAAAAGGTGACGTTTCTCTGATTTCTTTCTCAGCCCATTTTTTGATAGGGGTTATAGGTCTATTTAAATTGCTTATCTGTTCTTGATTTAATTTTTGTGAGTGATATTTGTGCAGAAAATTGCCCATATCCTTCACATTTTTTGAGTATAGCTTTTCAAAGTATGACCTGATGATTCTCTGATTTCTTCAGTGTCTGTTGTTATGTCCCCCTTTTAATTCTGATTTTGTTAATTTGCAAGTTTTCTCAGCCTTTTGGTTAGTTTGGATAAAGGTTTGTCTATCTCGTTGATATTCTCTAAGACCCAACTCTTTGTTTCATTGATCCTTTGTATTGTTTTATTTGTTTCTACTTTGATTTCAGCCCTCAATTTGATTCATTCCTGGCCTCTCTCCTCCAGGGTTCATTTTCATTTTTCTTTTTTTTTCGTCCCAGAGCTTTCATTTGTACTGTTAATTCTCTAGTGTGACTATTCTCCAGATTCTTCATGTCAGCACTTAGTGCTATGATCTTTCTTCTTATCCCTGCTTTCAAAGTGTCCCAAAAGCTTGGGTATGTTGTGTCTTCATTTTAATTTACATCTTTATTTCTTCCTTGACCCAGGAGTGATTCAACTGATTATTGTTAATTTCCATGACATTGTAGGGTTTCTGAATTTGTGTTGTTGTTGAATTCTAATGTTAAGCCTTGGTAATCCAATAAGATACAGAAGTTATATTCTACCTACACTAAGAGACCATGGATGCCAGCCCAGACTACTATACCCGGCAAAGCTCTCAATCACTATAAACAGAGAAAACAAGATATTCCATGACAAAACTAGATTCAACAAATATGTGTCCACTAACCCAGCCCTACAGAAAATTTTGGAAGGAAAACTCCAACCCAAGGAAGCTAACTACAACCAGAAAAACATAAGCATTAGAGAATCCCTCTCTACCAACAGCCAAAAGAACAAAGGGGTGAAATTCCACCCATAATTCCACCAACAACAACCATCGCAAATCGAAGAAGGATGAGCAATCAATGGTCATTAATATCCCTCAATATTAACGGCCTTAACTCACCCATAAAAAGACACAGACTAGCAGAATGGATTCGAAGACAGAACCCTTCCTTCTGCTGCATACAAGAAACACACCTCACCCTCAAAGACAGACATTACTTGAGAGTTAAAGGTTGGGAAAAAATTTTTCAATCAAATGGACCCAAGAAACAAGCAGGGGTAGCAATCCTAATATCTAACAACCTAGACTTTAAAATAAAATCAATCAAAAGAGATGAAGGAGGTCATTACATACTCATCACAGGTGAAACCCACCAAGATGAAGTGTCTATCCTGAACATCTATGCCCCCAATACAAAGGCATCCACATTCGTTAAAGAAACATTATTAGAACTTAAATCTCATCTAAAGCCCCACACAGTTATAGTGGGAGATTTCAACACACCACTCTCACCACTAGACAAGAATACCAGACAGAAACTCAACAAAGAAGCAAAGGGTCTAATAGAAGTAATGACCCAACTGGGATTAACAGATATCTATAGAACATTTCATCCACATAAAAAAGAATATACCTTCTTCTCACCACCACATGGAACCTTCTCAAAAGTCGACCACATACTTGGCAACATATCAAACCTCAGCAGCTACAAAAAAATTGGAATAACTCCATGCATCTTATCAGACCACCATGCCTTAAAATTAGAATTCAACAACAACACAAATTGCAGAAAACCTACAAACTCATGGAAATTGAATAATGCTCAACTGCACCATCCCTGGGTCAAAGAGGAAATAAAAAAGAAATTAAAGACTTCCTCGAATTCAATGAGAATGAAGACACAACATCCCCAAACCTATGGGACACTTTGAAAGCAGTGCTACGGGGAAGTTCATAGCACTAAGTGCTCACATGAAGAAACAGGAAAACAGTTATACCAGAGAATTAACATCACAGCTAAAAGCTCTAGAACACAAAGAAGCAAACTCCCCCAGGAGGAGTAGACGCCAGGAAATAATCAAATTGAGGGCTGAAATCAACAAAGTAGAAACCAGGAAAACAATACAAAGAATCAATGCAACGAAGAGTTGGTTCTTTGAGAAAATCAACAAAATAGACAAACCTTTGTCCAAACTTACCAAACAGCAGAGAGTGAACACGCAAATTAACAAAATCAGAAATGAAAAGGGGGACATAACAACAGACTCTGAGGAAATCCAGAGAATCATTAGGTCATACTTTGAAAACCTGTACTCCACAAAATTCGAAAATTTAAAGGAAATGGATGACTTCCTGGACAGCTATCATTTGCCAAAACTAAATCAAGAACAGATAAGCAATTTAAATAGACCTATAACCCCTATGGAAATAGAAGCTGTCATCAAAAGTCTCCCAACCAAAAAAAGTCCAGGTCCAGATGGCCTCAGTGCAGAATTCTACCACAAATTCAAAGAACAGCTTATACCAATTCTTCTCAAAGTGTTCCACACAATAGAAGCAGAAGGGTCTTTGCCAAACTCTTTCTATGAGGCTTCAATAACCTTGATCCCCAAGCCACACAAAGATACAACCAAGAAAGAGAACTTCAGACCAATATCCCTCATGAACATTGATGCAAAAATACTCAATAAAATACTGGCAAATCGGATCCAAGAACACATCAAAACAATCATTCACCACGATCAAGTAGGTTTCATCCCAGGGATGCAGGGATGGTTCAACATATGAAAATCCATCAACGTAATCCACCATATAAACAAGCTGAAAAACAAAAATCACATGATCATCTCACTAGATGCTGAAAAAGCCTTTGACAAAATCCAACACCCCTTCATGATAAAGGTCTTGGAGAGATCTGGGATAACAGGGACATACTTAAACATAATAAAAGCCATATACAGTAAGCCAACAGCCAACATCAAACTAAATGGACAGAAACTCAACGCAATTCCTCTAAAATCAGGAACAAAACAAGGCTGTCCACTCTCTCCATACCTTTTCAACATGGTACTTGAAGTTCTAGCTATTGCCATACGACAACAAAGGGGGATCAAGGGGATACAAATTGGGAAGGAAGAAGTCAAACTTTCACTGTTTGCAGACGATATGATAGTTTACATCAATGACCCAAAGAACTCTACCAGGGAACTCTTACAGCTGATTAACACCTTCAGCAAAGTGGCAGGTTACAAGATCAATTCAAGAAAGTCAGTAGCCCTACTATATACAGATGATAAAAGGGCTGAAAGAGAAATCAGAGAAACATCACCCTTTACAATTGCCACAAACAACATAAAATACCTTGGGGTAACGCTAACCAAACAAGTGAAAGACCTGTATCGTAAGAACTTTGAATCTTTAAAGAAAGAAATTAAAGAAGCCCTCAGAAAATGGAAAGATCTCCCATGCTCTTGGATAGGTAGGATCAATGTAGTAAAAATGGCAATCCTGCCAAAAGCAATCTACAAATTCAATGCTATCCCCATTAAAATCCCAGCACAATTCTTCACAGACCTTGAAAGAACAATAATCAATTTTGTATGGAAAAACAAAAGACCCAGGTTAGCCAAAACAACCCTGTTCAACAAGGCAACGTCCGGAGGCATCACTATCCCTGACCTCAAGCTCTATTATAGAGCTATAGTCCTGAAAACAGCTTGGTATTGGCACAAAAATAGACAGGCAGACCAATGGAATCGAATTGAAAATCCGGGTATTAACCCACACACGTACGAACATCTGATCTTTGACAAAGAAGCTAAAAATATACAATGGAATAAAGAAAGCATCTTCAACAAATGGTGCTGGCATAATTGGAGACTGGCATGTAGAAAAATGCGGATCGATCCATGTTTATCGCCATGCACAAAACTTAAGTCCAAATGGATCAAAGACCTCAACATAAATCCAGCCACACTGAACCTCTTAGAAGAGAAAGTGGGTGGTACCCTTGAACGAATTGGTACAGGAGACAGCTTCCTGAACATAACACCAGTAGCACAGACAGTGAGATCAACAATTAATAAATGGGACCTACTGAAACTGAGAAGCTTCTGTAAGGCAAAGGACACAGTCAGCAAGACAAAAGGCAGCCCACAGAATGGGAAAAAATATTCACTAATCCCACATCTGACAGAGGGTTGATCTCCAAAATTTACAAAGAACTCAAGAAGCAAGTCTCCAAAACAGCAAAGGACCCAATTAAGAAGTGGGATGCAGAACTAAATAGAGAGTTTTCAATAGAGGAGTCTAAAATGGCTGAGAGGCACTTGAGAAAGTGCTCAACATCCTTAGCCATCCGGAAAATGCAAATCAAAACAACTCTGAGATACCATCTCACTCCTGTCAGAATGGCTAAAATCAAAAACACCAATGACAATTTATGCTGGAGAGGATGTGGTGAAAGGGGGACACTCCTCCATTGCTGGTGGGAGTGCCAACTGGTTCAGCCACTTTGGAAAGCAGTATGGAGATTCCTCAGAAAAATGGGAATAAACCTACCACAAGACCCAGCAACTGCACTCTTAGGCATATATCCAAAAGATGCCCATTCATATAACAAAGATGTCTGTTCCACTATGTTCATAGCAGCTTTATTTGTAATAGCCAGAACTTGGAAGCAACCTAGATGTCCCTCACCCGAAGAGTGGATAGAGAAAATGTGGTACATCTACACAATGGAGTACTATTCAGCAGAAAAAAATTATGGAATCATGAGATTCGCAGGCAAATGGATGACACTAGAAGAAACCATCCTGAGTGAGGTAATCCAGTCACAAAAAGAGAAACATGGCATGTACTCTCTCATATATGGATTTTAGACATAGATCTGGGGAGTGCCAGCCTACAATCCTATGGCCAGAGAGTCTGGGAAACAGAAACTTCATTTACTGGCTGGTTAAGTACTGAGCTGAACTCAAGAAAGCCAGTATCAGAGAGGGAGGACTGATGATCAAAGGGATTAAGACTGGGCTGGTTGAACCCCCAGAAACAGCTGACCAGACAAAGGTTAACTCTTGAATCCCAGGCATCAGCCTGGGAATCCAGCATGGGACTGATCAAGACCCCCTGAATCTGGGTGTCAGTGAGGAGGCCTAGGTAATCTATTGAGCCTTGGACAGCAGATCAGTACCCATCCCAAGTATACACACGGTCTCTGGACTCCCATAGAACAATGTGAGGTGCACTCTCACCCTGAACTCTTGGGGAAGGGTCTAGGCCCTGCCCTATATGAAATGACAGACTATGGACACCCCCATGGAGGGCCTCACCCTCCCTGGGGGAATGAGGGGATAACGGGGGGGGATGGGGGAGGGCACGGGAGGAGGGGAGGGAAAGGGAGAGGGACCTCCTACTGACTTGTGAAGCAACCTTGTTTCTTATCTAAATTTAAAATGGAAAATAAAAAAAATATTAATAAAAAAAAAGAAGTCCTGGCCAAGGACCAACAGATTATAATTAAAAAAAAAAGATACAGAAGTTATTTCATTTTTTTTTATCTGTTGAGGTTTGCTTTGTTCCCAAGTATGAGGTCAATTTTAGAGACAGTTCTGTGTGGTGCTGAGAATAAGGTATATTCTTTTGTATTTGGATGGTATGTTGTATAGATGTCTGTTAATCCCAATTAGGATATAACTTAGGTTATTTCCTTTGTTTCTTTGTTAAGCTGGTGGTTCTGTCTAGTTGTAAGAGTGGGGTGTTGAAGTCTCCCACTATAACTGTGTGAGGTTTTATGTGTGATTTGAGCTTTAGTAATGTTTATTTTATGAATGGGGGTGCCTTTGTATTTGGGGGGTTAGATGTTCAGAATTGAGACTTCATCCTGATGGACATTTCCTGTGATAAATATGAAATGACCTTCTTCATCTCTTTTGATTGATTTTAGTTTGAAATCTAATTTGTTAGATATTAGGATTGCTACCCCCAGTTGTTTCTTGGGTCCATCTGAATGGAAAATATTTTCCCAACCCTATACTCTAAGGCAGTGTCTGTCTTTGATGTTGAGATGTGCTTCTTTTATGCAGCAGAAGAATAGATTCTGTCTTCATGCCCATTCTGTTAGCCTGTGTTTTTATAGGCAAGTTAAGACCATTGACATTGAGGGATATTAATCACCATAGATTGTTAATCATTGTTTGTTTTGGGTTTAGTGGTGGTAGTGGTATTGTGTGTGGATTCCCCCTTCTTTTATCTTCTGGTGTTGGTTAATGTGGGATTATCTGTTGCCTATGTTTTTGTGAGTCTAGTTATCTTCCTTGGGTTGGAGTTTTCCTTCAAGTACTTTCTGTAGGGCTGGATTTGTGGATATGTATTGTTTAAATCTGGTTTTGTCATGAAATCTCTTGTTTTCACCATATATAGTGATTGAAAGCTTTGCTGGATATAGTAGTTTGGGATAGCCTCCTTGTCCCTCTAGCATTTGTACAACATCTATCCAGGACCTTCTGGCTTTCAGAGTTTCCATTGAGAAATCAGGTGTAATTCTGATAGGTCTGTCTTTGTGTTACTTGGCCTTTTTCCTTTGCTGCTCTTAACATTTTTTTCTTTATTCTGAAAGTTTCGTGTTTTGCTTATTATGTGGCAAGGGGTCTTCTTTTTGTGGTCCAGTCTATTTGGTGTTTGTAAGCTTCTTGTACTTTCATAGGCACAGCCTTCTTCAGGTTGGGGAAATTTTCTTCTATGATTTTGTTTAATATATTTTCTGTATCCTAGAGCTATATTTCTTCACCTTCTTCTATACTTACTATTCTTGGGTTTGGCCTTTTCCTCGTGTCCCATATTTCCTGGATATTTTATGTTAGGGATTTGTTGAACTTGAGATATTCTTTGGTTGATGACTATATTTCCTCTAGTGAATCTTCAACATCTGAGATTCTCTCTTTTTTTTCTTGTTTTTTTTTTTTTTGCTTATACTTACATATTTAGTTCCTGATCATCTATCCAGGTTTCTATTTCCAGAATCCTATTATTGTGTGTATTCTTTATTGTTTCTATTTTAGCTTTCAAGTCTTGAACTATTTGAATTGTTTCCTTCACTTGTTTGGTTATTTTTTATTGGCTTTCTTTGCATTCTTTAAGGAGTTTTCCTATTTGGTTTGTCTTTTCCTCTGTTTCCTGTATTTTTGTTTGTTTTTTCTTCCATTTCTTTCAGGGATTTTCTCATTTATTCTTTAAGGGTCTCTAATATATTCATATAGTTGTTTTTAAGGTCCTTCTCTTCTGCTTCGTCTGCATTGGCATGTTCAGGTCCTGCTGGTGTAGAGTCCCTAGATTCTGGTGATGTCTTTTTGATTTTTCTGTTGTTGAGCTTGTTCTTATATTGTCATCTTCTCATCACTTCTTTGAATGAGTGCAGGTGGGGTTTCTACCTTTCCTCTTGTGTTCTGGTGGTGGATGTGGGTCAAGACTTCAGTCTCTGCAACTCTGGATGGTCCAGCCTCTCTTGATGTTCTCCTCACTCAAGTGGAAGGTGTATGGAGCCAAGACTCACATGGAGGGTAGAGGGTGGGGGTATGAGGGGCCAAGAATGATGTGTAGCCAGACTCCAGATGATCTGTCCTCAAGCAGAGGGTAGAGGGTGGAGAGAGGGCCAGGACTAATGTATGATCAGACTCAGGGTGTTCCATCCTGACTGTGTGGGTCCATTCTAGGCAGGGAACAGGCCCAGGAAGATTAAAGGAGGGGGGATGGCAGGATTTGAGCCCAGAGCAGAGCCCATGCTCACCTCAAGCAGAGAGCAGAGTGAGTTCTCTTGTGAATCTTGATACCTAAAATTCTCTCTTCCATCTCTTGTACTCTGTTGGTTATGCTTACATCTGTAGTTCCTGATCATTTACTCAGATTTTCTATTTCTAGGATTCCCTCATTCTGTGTTTTCTTTATTGTTTCTATTTCAACTTTCAAGCCTTGAACTTTTTGAGTTGTTTCATTTGCTCATTTGATTTTTTTCTTGGCTTTCTTTACATTTTTAATCTTATTTAAAAGATTTGTTTACTGTCATTTTTCCATCCCTCTTCCAGTGTGTGCAGATGGGTTCTCTCCCTCTCCTCTCCTCTCCTTGTGGGTATATGTGGGCTATGACTGCTATGTTGGCTGACTCTGGATGGTTTGGCCTGCTGGAGTAGGTCTAGTTTCCCAGTGGGTGTAGGCGGGCCAAGACTGCTATGTCAGCAGATTCCGGATTACTTGGCCTGTTTGGTCAGGTCTACTACATGCATGCAGACCCAAGAAACTCCAAGGAAGGGACCGGGAAGATGGGCCCTCGCAGTGCTCATACTTGCCTCTCCCAGTGGGTATAAATGGGCCAAGCATTACCTTAATTCTTAAGTTTTTGCGGGTTAGCAAATAAATATGTAAGTATACTTTCTCACAATGCCATTATGGCTTTTATAATAATTTTTGATGAACATGAAGATAGCATAATGATGTTTCTTAGAGTTGCTGTAGAGTTTGTCTAGGTCTGCTAAGACAAATCTGATTCTCAAATTATAAATCTACGGACTCATTACAGAATGTGCTTTTCAGCTAACATCTGCATCTACTGTTTTTCATTTAAACTTCCTTATGTTAGTAAATTTTAATATAGAGGACAGTTGCTTTACATAGACTACTACTGTAAGCCAAATATACACCACAATCTACATAGTGGAACTGTAGAGATACTTTAGTGGTTATGAGTTTTCACTGCTCTTCCAGAGTACCCAGGTTCCATCCTCAGTACCCAAATGGTGGCTTAAAATTGTGTGTAACTCAGTGACAAGGACCAGACACCCTGCTCTTGTCTCTGTGGACATGAATGCATGGAAGCAAAATACACACACACACACACACACACACACACACACACATATATATATAAAAATAATTTAAAGAATAAAAATTCAAATTAGAATAATTGAGAAGGCATTTAAGGAACAGTGCTAGCACATATTTAAAACAGTTAATGTTGCTTACTCTTTTGCATTTTCAATCTTGATCTCAATACTTTCAAAGCCTTGTCAAACAATGGTTTTTCTTTTATATTTCAATTAGTATCTCTGGTAAAATTATGTAATAAGTTTCCAGTATATGCTTTAACAAAGGAAGAAAATCTATGCTGAATCTCAATTCCTATTTTTTTTATTTCCATTGGAAACTTCATGAGTTTTAATATTATAATTTCAAGCAAACGTTCAAGTATTTTACAAGTGATAGGGTCTTCAGTAGAATGGAAAGGATAATTCAGAATTTCATGAACCAGTTTGACTGGACACAGAGGGTTTTGCAGACTAATCTAAAAGTGTCAAAATACATGTTTCTGTTTATAAAATGATAAAAAGATGGATTATGAATGCATGTGTTTTATTTATGAGATTATAATATATTTACATCATTTCTCCCCTCTTTAATCCCTCCAACCCCTTCTATACGTCCCTCCTTTCTGTCTTTCAAATTCCTTGCCTCTTTTTTTAAAGTTATATTTACACATATATATATATTTGCATTCATGTATGCATATATATATGTATATTCCAAAATATAAATGCTCAGCTTACGTAATGTTACTTTTATGTATGTTTCCAGGGATGAAAATGTGGTGTTAGACAATCTATTAGCGTGTTTCTTCCCTGTGAAGGCTATTTTTCACACTCAGCATTCCATAGTTGATTGCAGTTCTTTGTGAAGGGTTGAGGCCTTATGGGCTTCCTTCCTGTCAACTTAAGCATATGTCTTGTTTTCATCCTTCTTCAATAAAGAAAACATACTCTTAACATTACACTTGTGATAAAAAAAACTAAAGGATAGATACCAACTTGATAAATTATATCTCAGCCTTAGTTTACAAAAATTAATGAGCAAACCAATTCAGTTTTATAGATAAATTTCTTGCATAGTATCTCACAGACACATTTAAGTTAGGCTTAAAAATGAAGTATAGGCTGAAGTGACTTTTGTGTTCAATATTACTATAAAATATATGAGCTTGTAAGGTTTCAAAATCTCTCGCATTGTAGGTACAAATTTGAGTTATGTAAACCACCAAGTCTTTGAAAATATTTACATCTTAAATTTGTGTCATAAGTGAGTATATTTGCTCCACAACTGAGAATATAAAATGTTTTCAATGTCACCATAAGAATCTCACTAAGATACTGTCTTCAAACCAACCAAAGAGAAGAAGCAAATGCACTGGCACCACTTCCAGAACTTCATCTATCAGAGGAGTTATCATTAGACATGTCTGCCTGGTTTATAGGGATGCTCATTCAGACAAGCTGTGCCTCAAAAAGTCCCACAGGGGAGATCTATCTGAATTGCCGTAGTTGGAGGGCCATCAAGCTGCAAAACTTGCATTTCCACAGTTCCTAGCAGAAAATTTTCCATTTCTTACTCTGACATATGTATTGAGTGACCTTTGACTATATGCATATTAGTATATGTATATGATCTCTGAAGTTGTATCATGCAAAACAATAGTTACCCAACCAAAACAAACATAATGAAGAAATGAGTTCTAAAGCTGTGAAGGAGAAAATTATTTTTGGCTGTTCTTATATGATCTTATTTCCAATCTGCTTCAGACATATAGAGTAAAAATAACCATTCACTGTCTCACAAGGTGCTTCAGTTATGAAACTGCTGGTTGAAAACATAGGCACATTTTACTCTTTGTGTCTTGTTTCTTTTTTGCATTTGTTTCTTTTAGCTAGTGATTCCCATATGATTTAGCTCTGGGTGTTGGGGATTTGGAAGAACACAGTTCCAATGTACAGTTTGTCACATTGATTAAAGACCTCATGTAAACAAAATCAAAGAAATAAATGATTCTCAAGTCTCACAGATTCATTATTGTTTGTTAAGTGGCTATGAGCCCAGAATATAAGCATACAAAGATTAGCACTACCAACGTGCTGAGGGAGTGTGTAGTTGCCACCAAACATCACTTTTTGGAGAAGCAACTCCAGAGTACCAATTTATTGACTTTTTTGTAGACAAGGTCAATCCATCAACTGCTTTAGTGTCTTAGTTCTTAACATTATACAGTTAAAAAAAGACTGGGTAATTGGTTACTGTCTCGGTCACTTTAGTGAAACTTCTGCTGTTTGTTACAAATAGCCAACGCTTGATAACTCTAAATTTCATTTAAAGTTAATAAAAAGAATAGTTGATCCTGGTTTGTAGCTCAGTGTCGTAGTATGTACGCACTATTTACAAGGCTCTGGGTTCATTACTAAAAATTGAATTTAAAAACAATTTTAAAAAAACATTGATTGCTATGTCTGAATGTTAAGTCTGAGAATTAGCTAAGATGAATGTATACAACATTCATTAAACAAAATGGATATCTAATAATGATTTGTTATAGCACAGTTTTCACCTCTGTGTATTCTTTGTGTGAAAAGAAGCACAAAGTATGTCCCCCCAGAAAAGCAAGAGTTACAAAATATAAGACTCAATTTTTGTGGTTGCCCTTTAAAGAGGAAGTCTGATTCTGCTCAAACCAGAAGACAACAAACAGATAAATCCTTGAGCAATATTTCTTGGATTTTATGCGTGTGTGAATCACCTGGAGATCTGTTGTTAAGTGTACATTCTGGTAAAAAGAAGGAGAGACTGCATTCCAAGCCAACAGTTGATTTATGTGATGCTTTTTCACTGAGTACAGTTTGCTAAGGTTCTAGACTGCCAGAATGCATGCCAAGTGAAGAAATGTGATTTTTAAATCCATATATGGTACTTAGTCCACATCCAAAACATTTTCCCTAATACAACATCCATTCATTTATTCATTTTATATACAAAGTATCAATTTTCAGTTGGATGTCAGCTATAGGCTTTAAGTACAAGGAATTAAACAATAAAGATGAATATTGGGTGCTCAAGATGACTTAATGTGTAGAGACTCTCTGTGCCAAGCCTGAAGATCTGAACTCAGTTCCTCGAGCTCCACATATTAGAAAAAAACCAACTCCAATAAGTTGCTTATTATTTATTTGTTTGTTTATTTATTTATTTACTTGTACCTCCACAGTCACAACATGACATTTTTGCACACACTCAACCATGCCCACACAAAATAAATGTCAAAAAGTGACATATTTTATAACCTCATTTAAACTTAATAACAAGTTCTTACAGTGGTTAAAATCATAATAAAGTAATTACTGTCAGTTGCTGTGAGTATGGTCAACAAAGACTGAATTTTGGCAGTCATCTGCAGAGAGAGTTAAAATTTGCATACAAAGTTGAGTTAATTACTTTTGTATTGCTGTAAAAACACCATGACCAAGGCGACTTATAGAAGAAAGGGTTTATTTAGGCCTGTGGTTCCAGGGTGTTGAGAACCTGATGGGGAATTGAAGATGACGGCAGGAGCAGACACCTAAGGGCTCACACTTGGACCATAAGTGTAGTTATGAAGCAGAGGTAGTGAAGCTAGAATGACCGGCCTTTTAAAATCTCAAAGCCTGTCCCAAGTGGCATCCTTTCTCTAGAAAGGACATGCCTCCTAACCCTCCCTACGATCACCAGCAATTGAGGGATAATAGTGTAATGCCTGAGATTATGGGGATATTTCACAAAAGCAAAGAGAAATTGCAAAGTCCATGCTTTAACAGAAAGATACGTTTGTGGAAGGAAAGGAAAAACTAGCCATTATGTCTGGATCATGAGGCTTCATTGTACCCACAGAGGCTGTGACTAATGAGTGTGGCCTACACAGGATCAAAGCAGCACAAATCAGGGAGCTGGTCACAAAGTCCCAACCCTAGCTTTCAACAACCGACAGTTGCTGAGGAGCTTTCAACAACCGATGGTTGCTGGGAGAAGGAGAGTCAGTTTTCTTCAGAGATATGTCTCCTGAAGGGCTATCATGCTTCAGTAGTTGGCCCTACAGTGTGATATCACTAAGTAGACTCACTCAGTGTGAACAATCCAGTACGTGGGAGGAAATGGTGGTGGGTGACATAGGGAAGGAATTGTGGAGACTGGAATAGAAGATGGATTTCATGAAAATAAATTATATGCATGTATGAAATCCTCAAACTACTTAAATAAAAGCTTCATTGTGAATCCTGGACAGTAATGACTGAGAGGTAAGAGAACTGAGAGACAACATCATGTCCAGTGAGATATACAGTGGAAAGTGCAGTATACACTCCAGAATCATCAAGGGATTCTCAGAAATTGCACCCAAGTTTCACCAAAATTAAGGTATGCTGTTTGCTGTTTGTATTGAATAATATGCCTAGAGGGGAAAATAAAATAAAAGCCTACCTAAGCAAAGCATGATGGTTGAACTGACTGATGTGAAGGTAACTTGAAACATGAGGAAGGTCACTTTATATATCTCTTTGGTTACACTGTAGCAAACAGAAACACATTCCTCAAGTCAGGAAGTCAATTACAGTGGTATTCTTGGCTCAGAATTACAATTGCTGCAGAATTATGCCTTTCTGACTGAGATGATTGGAAACTATTGGAGAAGGCATGACTTGTCACACTTGTTAACTATCAGCTGCAGTTTCTAACTTTCCTGTCGTTCCATAGGATACTGGACATAAATGAGAAAGAAAAGATAGCAGAGAGATGTGACAATAAAAGATAACCCCCTCGTCCTAAGAAACAGCCTAGTTCAATAGAAAAATGTCATCATAATTATTATTACTATTTAAATTATAAAATATTAACTGCCTTATCACACAATAATAATTTTCTACTCTACTTAGCATCTATTTATCTAGCCATTGATCATATTGCCTTATTGGATTATATGCAAAACTGCACATCTAGTAAAGAAGTATTTCAGAAATCAGAGTCACAAAGACAGAATGAGACCCTGTTGCCTCAGTTGTAATTCTAATGAACAACTTCTGCTAGTGAAGAAATCTAATTACTTAAGGTCTTACAAACTAATGGCTATAAATGCACTTCAATTGACTTTGGATTTTTTTTCTAATGATGAAAGGCGTTTCAAAGTAGTAGCTATTAACATGTTAGCACATTTCCAATTTACTACAAACTTTCTGTCTCACTTTTCAAATATGTGACCAAAGCAGTATACAGTACAGTGATGTCCCTATATCCCTAGGCTTCAACCAGAAAAAAATTAACTTGGATTTGTTAGTGTAGTAGCTGTCAGGAATGGCATAGTCAGTAACTTTCCTCCCCTGAACATCTAATATATAATGCTCATGATTTTTATAAATTCATCCAGGAGTATGGATATGACCTACGGCAAACAGCAGAAATATTTTCAATTGCTTACATGATATATTGCTTCATTCTGCTCCATGCAACTCAGGAGCAAATTTGTCACCAACTCAAAGAGTTCAGACTTGTTTCAGACTTCCCCCATTATTCCATTTTCTCACAGTCTGATTGCTTCTTCTTGTTCTTTATTAACAATAGTACTTTCCTTTTCTCTGGCATTTTGTTTATAGCATTTCATTCACTCATCAAATAGTAACTGAACGTTGTCTTAATTGCTTTTCTCTTCACTGTGACAAAATACCTGAAAAAGAACTTGAAGGGAAAAAATCACTTCTTTGTGCTCATGGTTTGAGAGATTTAAATCCATGTTCCTCGGTTCCATTGGTTGGGGGCTGGTGATGAGGCAGAATTCCATGGCAGAAAGAGAAAGTGCTGTCTAAATACAGTGGGCAGGAAGCAGAGAACTACAGACAGCATATATCCCCCAAAACATGCCTTTCCCAGGGTCACACAGTTCTTTAAGCCATCTTCTAAAATCCCCAGATCCTCCCAAAGTAGCACCACCTCCCATAGACTCATGTCTCTATGGGAGACATTTCCTATTCAAGCCACACATGCTGTCTGTTTAATAGCACCTTAAATTTTGGGCCAACGGGAGAGAGTGTTACATGAGGTTTGCTTGCTATAAAGCAAACAGCTCTTTACCGAAAGATCCACAGAAACGGCGTTGACTTTGAAGCACTTTGGTGACTCCTGTGTACTTCTACACATGCTCCGTCTTGTTGCCAGTACTCCCTCTTCCCATGTGGCCATCTTAAGAACTGGCATGGTCATTCCATTCTACCCTTTATATTTCCTATCTACTTCCAAAGTGGGCGGGGGGGGGGTAAAAGAAAGAGTAAGGTGGCTAGTTGTATAAAAAATACCTTCTCTGATAGATACAATAGCGTTTATAGACATATCTATAAGTTGATACATGGAAACACTGACACCTGCTATAGCTATCTACCACTGTTTGTAAATCAAGGGACTAAGGAGAGCAACATGATTTCATGATGCTCTTAACTGTGCGATACCATTATAAATGTAAATCTCACTTACAGCAAGATACTGCAGGGTAAAAATATTTTCAGTGGTATGCTGATTTCTATGCCTATACCTCTGACAATTAAAGAAGCCTCATTATTTAGGAATTCGTGTGTCTGTTTCTACGCTTGCGTTTTTCTTAACATTTCACCATAACAACTATGTCTTCTTTTCACTTCATTTATAATTAAGAGTTAATGGAAAATAGTCTAATTCATCTAATCATTTTTTTCACCCTCTTTTTATTTAAATTAGAAACAATCTTAATTTACATATCAACCCAATTCCCTCTCCCTCCCACCCTCCCATTCCCCCCACAGACCCCCTATCCCATCCCCCTTCTGCTGTTCAATCATTCATTTTACGGGGACTTAATGATGATACACTGTTGGTGGTCGTGTGTTTCCCAGGAGAGGAAGTGGACAGACACCTATGCAGAGATGCAATCTTTCCCATTCCTGTGGCCTGCGATGCTCCGTGCCCAAAGGACTGTGTGCTCAGTGCATGGTCCACATGGTCCTCCTGTTCACACACCTGCTCCGGGAAAACCACAGAAGGGAAACAGATCCGAGCTCGCTCCATTCTGGCCTATGCAGGTGAAGAAGGTAAGATCTCTTACTTCCCTTTCTTCTGAAAACTAATGACCATTTACTTTGTATAGCCTGTATAAGATGGCATTATATGAAAATGGGCTGACAGAAATCTAGCCATGGAAGACATTTACTATCTGCCCATGTGGCTTGACAGATTAATTAATTCTGAATAATTAACCTTGAAAATAGATCTAAATGAATAACAAAGGATTTTTAAAGAAATTTGTTTTTTTTCCATTCACCTAATAATTCATGTTCCTTCTACTCCAAAGTGTGCAACATAGGGGAAATTGAGAAATGGATTTTAAAAATCCAAGCACTCCTCTTTTTTCTGTTTCAGTAGTTAGTTTTAGCCATTCACAGTCTAAAATTGCCGTGTATGCATAACGAGGAAGTTTACTTTAAATTTTATCATGGCTATGACTTAGTTGAACACAGTGTGTATCCTCTACCACTTGTACTTATGAGCACAGGCCCTGAGATTCACAGAACTGAAACATGGACTCACCCTATGGGGTGAATAAGACATGGTTACCACAGATGACACCTCACCCACAAGCTTTATTGCCAAGGCAGCAATTGCTTCTGAGCTGCTCTCCAAATGCTAATTTGTCCTCTGTGTGACTGGGTGAGACAGTGTCAAAGTCTTGTATTTCTGGAAGATGACAGAGGAGTTGGAAAGCATGGGAGTCAAGTTGTTTCACACTGAGGCAATGCTATTTAGGGATTCAGGTGTGCCGCTGAAGCATCCCACAGTAAGTGACACTTCTCCTTATTCATATTTATGGAGGATAGATCACTATTTCTCTTTTTAGTAAGCAGACACAGCTATTAATCCCTAACATTAATTTATTTTGATTGATTTTAGGTCATTTGTGCATTTTTATTTTTTCAGGCATTTTGGTCATAGTATCTCATAATCTTATCTAGCAATATTTGCTATTATTTTACCTGACAATTATGCAGAGTAAATAATAACCTTGGCTTTAATACACAAGTGCAACATATTATATATAAAAGTTACCCTTAAGGAAATTTCGTAATTTTATAGAGACCTCAGATATTTCCCACTATAAATATAATTGTTTGCTTAAAAAATAGAAAACTTTTAGAAACAATACAAATTTTAGAGAAAAAAATAAACATTACTTTTCTGTGTTCTCAAAAATACCTCCAGGTGGAAGAGACTACCTTCAGACATCAAACTCTATCAGATCAGATTATGTCTTGGGTTTCATTAAAATTACATCTGTGGTCACCCTCCTCCTGTAAACCCATTATACTTGGCAGACATTTGCTGTGTGACTAGTAATGAGTGACTTTTCACCCCGAGTCACATAGCAAGGATTTTGCTGTGCTTGCAAATCTGCAGCAGATCATTACATCTATAGATGAGACACTTCACACTGAAAGGTCTTGAATGTTTTAAAGGCAGAAACTCATGGTTAGTATTTGATATATATCATCCACTTAATTTGAAAGGGTGGGTGTTCAATAATTTCTAATTAAGTCTAGTAGCTGCATCCTAATCCAGTCATCCTGGGAGGCTACAGATGTTTGTGTAGTATACCATAAAAGCATGTATACAAACCATGCAAAGTACAAAGCAGACTGAATGTCTGTAAGTGGATGTCTTACTGTCTTTCTCTGTCAATGACATTTACAAAACATAGTATAATTGTGTGAGACACTCAATGGAGAACTCATCTGCAAATAAATTTCTTAATACCTGTTATTTGGTAGATATGAAAACAACATTTTGTCATCAGGGAAATGAGACTATTATGATACTGAGCTTTAAAAGGGCTTTATTTTCTCTTTTGAGAGAACTACATCTATACGAAGTCATAAGCTATGCGTTCTTATCAGTGACATATTCAACAAATGTAGGAATTTTATTATTCTACAGAAATTGGAGCTTGGAATGTGTCATAGTATTTTTTAATGGAACCTCTGTGATAATTTTATAGGAAAACAAAAGATAAAAGTGATGTGTAGTATTTAGAGATAAGATTATACAATTTTCTAAATGAAAGAGAGAAAGGAAGAAAAAAGAAAGAAAAAAAGAAGAAAGAAAAAAGAAAAGAAAGGACAATGTGTATATGGCAGATGCATAGGTGTGGGGTTTCTGTAATATAGTAGGAAGTCAGCCATGCGTACTAGAGTTTGAACCAGACCTTTGTGCTCTATCTTCGAGCTATATCTCTAGTCTCAGATCTTGTTTTCTGATTCTATTTGACCAAAACTGTAACTGTTACTGAACTGTATAGGCTGTGGTGATACTTCATGATCTTACAAAAAAGCTTGCTTGAAGATCAGAAAAACAAAGCTAGCCATACTACTCAGCCAAAGAGGTCAGACAGTGGTGGCACACACCTTTAATCCCAACAGCCACACTATTTAGCCATAGAAGCTGGGTGGTGGTGGTGCACACCTTTAATCCCCAGCACTAGAGAGGAATATAAGGTGCATGGAGACAGGAGTGCAGTGTATTCAGTCTGCAGTCATGCTGAGGAAAGGATCGTCCCATCCTTGGTGAAGGTAAGAACTCTCTAGTTATTATTTGCTTTGCTTTTCTGATCTTCAGCTTGAACCCCAAAATTTGTCTCTGGATTTTTATTATTTGTGCTACAATAGTACAGAGGGTTATCTTGCCCCAAGTAATCTGAACATCACGACAAAATAGAAACTTTCAGAGGGAAAGTTAATGTTTCTTGACTTGTCAAGCAGCACCTCTAGCTTTAATAGATTATGTTCAGAAAAAGGAGAAAAATATATAGTAAAATGTTAATAAATGTAGCTATACCGTGATGGCAAGGGACCTAACCTTTAGCAATTTATTTCTAGTTATTAATGTGAATAAGGGTTTAAAAGGGGGAATAGTTGTGACACATCAAGAGATACACACAATTTAATCTTTGACCTGACTGTAATTTGGTTTATAGTGTTCCAGGTCTGCTATGGCAAGATCCTGGAAAATTCTTGATTTTGTAAATCACCACCACCACCACGTTCCAGAGATGACTTTTATTCTTGTGGCAGCCTACTTCCTGCCATACAATAATTGCTTCCAGTTAAGGAGAGACAGTCCTGTTACTAGGTGTTCTATCTGCAGAATATCACGCTGTAGGAAGGGAGCTGGAGAGATGCTTCAGTAGTTAAGAGCACTTGATGCTCTTCTAGAGAATCACACTTTAGCTCCTATATCCAGGTTGGGCAGTTCACAAAACTCTGGCTTTAGTGAACCTGAAACCCACCCTGGCTTCTCAGGAACCAACAAATACTGTGGTATGCATACACACAGGCACACACATATAAATACAAATAGAGATGTTTTTAAAAGAAATAAATCTACCTTCGTTTAGTGATTCAAGTAATTGAGAGCATAGGAGCAGCTCAGAACTTCATCTCCTGGACTTTCTGCAATAACAACATGGAATTACTTCTTTTTTATTTTTTTATTTAAATTAAAAACAAGCTTGTTTTACATGTCAATCCCAGTTTCTTCTCCCTCCTCTCCTCCCCTGCCCTTTCTGCTCCCCAGGGAGGGTGAGACCTTCCATGGGGGATCTACAAAATTTGTCATATCATTTACAGCAGGGCCTAGGCCCTCTCCCTTGTGTCTAGGCTGAGAGAGTAACCCTCTATGTGGAATGGGCTCCCAAAGTCCATTCATAAACTAGGGATAAATACTGATCCACTACCAGGCCCCATAGTTCTGAGACACCTTGCCAGAAATTCATTCATAGAATTCTACTCTGGAAAGTTGCTATATAATTGTAAAATAATGAATGCCAAATCTTCAGAACTGCCTATAAAAACTAAGGAAGTACAGAAGAAATATTTCCAATTAAAGGAGACCAACAATGAACAAGATGTCTAAATGTGATGCTCGACTCTGAATTAAATCCTGTGCAATGAGGTTTAGGGGATAGTTGCATGTTTGGATGGGGCAAGGAGTATTGGATGTGCTTACTTACTTACATGCAGGAAATACACACAAAATTGTTCAGAGTGATGATCCTCATTCATCAACATCTCACAGATGATCCATGAAAATAATTGTTGACTATGTGATACAATTATGAAGGTGGCTCAAAAAATTTAAAAGAAATTATTTGTGTATCTTTTCTTCTCATACAATCTTAGGTATCACCATACTGCCTAGTATCAGCAATACACAAAAAAAATATACAAAATAATTCATGCTGAAATTTCATTAGGAAACCAAATCATAATTGGAAGCACCTAGGGTTTATCAAGGCATGAACACTGGAGAAGGTTGACTAGAACTTTTGAGTCAAACCAGGTGGAGACAAGAGGTTGCTAGAGAAAGCTCCATAGGAAAGTATTTGCCATGCAAAAATGAGGACCAAAACCCATGTAAGAAGGATCTAGGTGTTATGGAGTGTGCTAGAAACCCCAGAACTAGGACAGCAGAGACAGAAGGATGTTTGTGACCTACTAGCCAGCCAGTAGCAGCACCTAATCAGTAAGCCCTAGTCTCAGGGAGAGAGATCATCACATACACAAGGCAGACATGAACAACACCTGGGGTTGACCCAGAATTTCACACATGCATGCACCTGCACAGACATGAATAGACAAAAACACATGTATACACATGGAAAGGGACATGAGCCTTTCTTGGAGTCAGATTTTTAGTTCTTGCTTTCTATTTGTATGAAATCAATAACTTTAGCATTGAATGACTTTTAAACAAGCATCTTTATGATAGTATGTAAATTAGGGTTGGTCCCAAACCTACTTTAAATTTATGTTGCCAAGTTGCAAAAGAAACCTTTCAATAGTTGAATTTGTCTTGTATTTAATATAAGTAGTGGTGTGCTGAATTTGAACCAAATATAAGCATTAATATTAAATTTTCAATGTATTCCATTTTTGATTACCTGTTCAGGTTTTCCACAAACTTCATTTATAAAGGTAAGAATGGTGCCCTAGTACCCTCACAGAGGGAAAAATGAAAAGACATATGTTGTTGCAGAGTTCATAGTGACCTGATATAACTTCATTAGCCAAGTGTCAGCGTGCTGTCATATCTGCCGAGCACAGAGAATAGATGCAGATTGAAATAGAATTATGCCAATTTTCTCAAATAATTAGAAGCCTTTGGAATCATATTTTTCAGAGAAAAACTTGGAAGAAGTAATAGTTCTATTTTAATATGTTCATGGTGTACAGTTTAGTGATTTTGATTATTAGAGCCACGAAGCAGCTGTGTTTCTTAGAGAATTCAAAGACCCACAGATACTGAATATCACTCGATGTTTAAGTAGATAGTAGCACTTCCCCATCTTCCTGCTTCTGAGGATTTGTGTAGGCTGCACAATAAGAACGCATCTTCCTATTTCTGCTAATGCTCTTTTTGATTCAGTTCTCCCAAGCGCTTGTCATGCCCTGGACAGGACTTCATCCCAATCAGATTCTACCATGAGAGGATTTGGGCAACAACAACCAATAGTAGAAACACAGTGTCAACTCTTCCTATCCTACACCATACCCATTTCCTTATTTTCGTGTCCCTGTACTCTCTCCTGAAAACTATACACTGTGAGTTAACACATCACCTCAGTATACTAGTCACCCAGCGACACCTAGATGAATTCTTTTGCACTCATTTTTACTTATGCTTAGATAAAATTATCTCTTCTTTCTCATCTCAGAAACTTGCTACTTAAAATCCTAGCTCTTCTTAGTTCATTCCAGTGCCTCAGCCCATGTGTCCAAAACACAATAAATCTTACTTCTGTTAATCATATTAAACTACATACCTCTCAAAATAATTCTGACATTCCACATAGAATTTTCTGCATGTGCATGTTTGTCTTAGTCACTCTACCCCTCCTGTTTTCATTACCATATTACAATATCTTTGAGTGTAGTGAACTATTTCTAATCCTTCTGGTTTCCCTTGAGCACCCCAAAAAGATACTGTACATCACACTCCATAGACAGGTATACAGTTATCATTTTGAATATATTATACATATATATATATATAATCCCAAATACAATTTTCCCTCCCAATCCCTCCCCAAACCTTCCTTTGTTCCCACCCCCCAAATTGACTTCTCTTACTTTCTGTTTAGGAAAGGAAGTGTCTCCCATGAGTATCAATAAAGCATGGCATATAAAGTTGGAGTGAGACTAAGCACATTCCCACATTCCCATGCTTTAAAGCTGAACAAGGTGACCCAGTATGAATGGCAGGGTCCCAAGAGCAGGCAAAAGAGTCAGAGACAGCTCCTGTTGTCACCAGAAACAACAATTCCCTGATTCTCACCATATGCTTTCTAACAAAGCTTCTGCAAGACTGATGTGTACAGAAAAAGTCATGTTTCATATCATATGTTTTGATTTTTTTGTATTTACAGAATATATGTGTGTGGTATATGCACATGTGTATTTGTGTGGGAGTATGAGCCTGTGCACAAACTGGAGGCCTGAAAAGGATGTCAAGTGGTCTGCATTATTACTATGTGATACACTTCAGATGGTCAAGCCCTAGCAATCCTCCAGTCTCTGTTTCTGACCTCACAGTGCTGAAGTTGCCAATCATGCAGCTACACCCAGGATTTTAAATGAGCCCTGGGGCTTTGAATTCAGGTCATCTTGTTTGCAGCAAGTCCCATTATCTATTGAGTCATCTCAATAGCCCAATGGATCTTGTCTTTATGTAGCAATCTCACCTAATAGTTGGCCCATTTCATGTGTACATAAATGTTTAATTCTTTCTTTTTGTTTAAAATAGATCTTTTTCTCACATAACATATCCTAATTATAGTTTCTCCCCATTTAACTCCTCCTAGCTCTCCAACACCTTCTCTCTGAAGGTTTACTTATATAACAGAAGTTTTATCAGGTCCTTCAAACTCTTTCCTGTTGCTGAAATAATATAAAAAATACTTACAGTTTTAGTGTAAAGCCTATATCTGTACATGTAAGAAGACATTTTAAAATTCACTTATTACTAATTTTGTCAGAGTTCACATTTTATAATTTCTCCATGACAACAGAAATACTCCCAAAGGTCCAAAATTAGGTTTTCTCATAGATAATAGATACTTTTAACATTATATTTATCAATTTTTCTAACATAAAATTATTTCCCAAACAACATAGTAATGCTGCAGTGACAGATTACATCGAACCTTACTTTCAAAATTGCAATGCTGTAATAATTAAGACCACACTAGGGCTTATTAGTGGAAGGACCTACATCAGATCCAAACTGCTGATGTGGCTTGAATGTGGATTAGGGAGAAATAATAAATAGCCTTTACGTCTATAAACTTAACAGCTTTCTTGCAGTTCCTCAACATGTTATGCTGATGTTGTTCAAGTGTCAAAAGCAATTCTGAGTTTTAAAATCAGTTTTAATATGATATTATACATACAATAAAAATGGTGTAGGTACAGAAATTTAGCATTTTATCAGCAAATTTGGTTGTAAATGTAAAGGACCTGTTAAATAATTATATATAATCATATATGCATATATATGTATATATGTGTATATAGATATGTATACATATATATCTATATAAGTATATATGTATATATACATATATATTGCTATGGATTTGTTAAGTTTGGATACATCTAGCACCTGGAGGAAGGTACTCTAGGCATGTTTACTTATTTCTCCCCAATACAATTAGCATGTTTTAAAAATTAGGTGTATTCAAATCCTAAAAGTCCATGCAAGGGTTTTCAGGGTCATCCAGCTGTATCATAGGAGACAGGATATTAAGTATGACAGATGCCCTTACTTTCATGAAGGGGCTAATGAAAATGTTCGGGACAGGTCATTTTGATGTTAGAACCACATTCAACAATGCAGAAACGATTCTAAATTGTTATTAACAAACTGCCTATTGATTAACTGCTGATCAGAAGGAAGTCTGAAAGTATCCATAATCCCTGGAGATCATCTCTGGTGTTGCCACTGGAATCAAATCATCAGTGACATGAGTGATGAATCTCTCTAATCCCTGCCCTTTATTTTCACAACTGGTGAAAAAAAGAACGTGATCTTCCTACATTCCTCATTAGTACACTGGTCACATCATTTAAGATGCTTGGGTTTGTACATTTATTCGCTTGACAGTTGTGAACACATATTAAGACCCTGCCTATAAAGTTCACATAATCAGGCTGCCAAAAAAAATGAATCCAGAGTGTTAACCCTCACATCACAGTTTACCTGTTAGAGATATGTCTCTCTTACCACTTAATATCTCCATCTTATTGCTTTGTACCTTGGATGCATTTCTGAAACATAGCAGCTAAACAGAAGTTATAACATAGTTGCCATTACCTATAGTGATAGAGAGCATTGTTGTTCTGGCTGAAATAACAGTCCCAGATATGCAAGAGGGAAACAATAAAAATCAGCTAAAGACCATTTGAGGAAACAATAAATCCTAGTTGCTTGCTTAAGAGTTTTATATTTTATTTTATTTTATTTTTGGTTTTACGAGACAGGGTTTCTCTGTATTGTTTAGGAGGCTGTCGGTGCAGCCTAGCCTCGAACTCACAGAGATCCGCCTGTCTCTGCCTCCCAAGTGCTGGGATTAAAGGCGTGCGCCACCACCGCCCGGCTGCTTAAGACTATTTGGTGATACTAGGAAGAGCACAAACTTTGGTGTGAATGAGTTCAAAGGGACTAAAAAGATTTGGATTCTGAGTAGAGAAATTTAAAATTATCTTTTCTTGTAATTTTTGCAAACTGTTTTTCTTTGGAACACATAATGATGGTGCCATTACACAGCCAATGACATCATAGATTTGAACAAATATTAACACTCCATTGTTTTCTCAATAATACTCTAGTAGATCCTGAACTTTCATCCAATTTTAACATCCTTGCTTGTAATCACCCTAAACTCGAATGCATTAAAGTAAGCACTATTTAAATTCCTGGATTAAGACTTTCAATTTAAAAGATGGCAACAGAAAACACATTCAGACGTTTTCATCCAAAGTGTGAAGTTGTCTGTTGCTTGCAGTTAACAATACAGTGGGCTTCCTTGCACTTGATGCTGGCTTCTCCTTAAGGTCCCAAATTATCTGCAATATGTAGTATGTGTACTCTATGCTTTATAGTCTCACCTAGAACACGGAAAAGAATGATTTGGCTCTCTTTTCAGTTTGCTGGTAACATACCATGTGTTCAGTACATGGTCAGCCTCATCGGTATTAGCACTTCAAGCTCCTAGGAAGAGAGAACAATGAATTTCCTTTAGGCTCTCTGTCTAATCTGTTATCATTGTCCATTTTTGTAGGTGGAATCCGCTGTCCAAACAGCAGTGCTTTGCAAGAGGTGCGCAGCTGCAATGAGCATCCATGCACTGTGTACCACTGGCAAACTGGTCCATGGGGTCAGTGTATAGAGGACACATCAGTGTCATCCTTCAATACGACTACAACATGGAATGGGGAAGCTTCGTGCTCTGTGGGCATGCAGACACGGAAAGTCATCTGTGTGCGAGTCAATGTGGGCCAAGTGGGACCCAAGAAGTAAGGACCTTTAGAATATCTGCAGTAAATCCTGTGTTCAGTCATGCAGAAGATTGGCTTGGGCTTTGCTTGCTTCATTAAATGGGGTCCTTTGATGATTGTCATTCCTGTCCCCAAGAGAAGATTTGTTTGTTTTTAGTGTCAGTTGCTGATAAAGCTGTAACTACTTCTGAGTCTTGTACCTGGGGCCCATAAATTCTGTAGAAACCTTTCTAATTTTTCAATTCTATTGTAGCATAGTCTACTTTTATTAAGCTGTTGAGGAAGAGAAAGAAGTCTTGCTCTAGGCTTGACTGATCAATAATGACAGTATACAAAGTCCTAGCAGTGGAGGTTATCCATGACCTCCTATATATCCCTAGGCTTAGAGGCTGACAATCTATTTAATTGAATAGAAGCAATCTATGATCTGCCTTCCATTTTCCCCAGAAAATAATATATCATTAGTAAGAAGGCCAAACTTATATTTTTCAGTGATAAAACGAGTAACCACTTACTTCCAACAGAGAGACCGGCGATAAGATGGCTGTTATAATAAAGTAAAAAACCACATCAGATTCGTATGGGTCGAGAAAATGGTGACGACAAGGGAAACAATTTGCTAGTGGGAAAGACAAATGGACGCTTGAGGTGTTAAGGGTATCTTGTGAAAATTATAAGTGAATCCAAGTAATGTCATGAAGGGAAAAATCAATTTTTAGAGAAAAATTAGTTATTTTTCTATAACAAACATATTATACTCTTTTGAGTGGGAACATCCCTATTTATATTTTGAAACAAAATAACTTTTTTACTGACTCAAATGTTTTAGCCATATTGAATGTTGGAAGCACAACTAACATGTTTTATGTAGGTGTAACTGTAGCCTTTTTTCCCCCAAATTGTCAGTCAAGTGACTTTGATTTTCAAAGATAACTGAACATATTATATAATGATAAATAACCTGATGTAGCCATTCACTAAATATTGGAAATTACTGTTTTAAGCATGCAATATATTTCTTTGCTTTTTTCTATCAATAACATTAGTTCTTTGCAATTTTGTGGATGTATAAAAAGCATTAGGCTACTCTGTATTCCTCCCATCTCTCTTCCTCCCTATCCCTGTTATGCTCCCTTCTCCTTATCTGTCTCTTTTCCAGATGCATTATTTTTGGTTTTGTTCTACAAAATTTTCCAAGAAGATGAGAATAATTTATCTCACATATGGAGATAAACAAGAGTCCCATTATGTGCCTTTATCAGGCTAACATTCCAGATATTAAAGATATTTAGCTCCATGGTATAGTTTTGTATATACACATATATATCATATTTGAAAATATGTGCCAAAAACAGTTGCGTAAATTAAGATATAATTCTGCACACTTCATATGGTAACCGCAAACCAATATATTAATGGGAATTACACTAAATTTGCTATTAATCTGACTCAGGGAATTAATTTGCAATATATTAAAATTCAGTGGTGCTAGCAGCAGCAGGGGTAAAAGTCTGGCAGAGCCTGATTCTTTCCAGGATGAGAACAGAGATAGAAGTACTTACTAGATCAGACAGGATGAGCAATAATATACTGATTTGCAAAAGGCTTCCTCTATCCGTTTGACAGACAGTGTTCTTTCAAAGGTTGCAACTTAGAACTGCTGCAAAGTAAAGTACTGTTGCGGAATGAAGGGTGTGCATGTGGAAGGACTGCTGTGTCAAAGAGCCTGCTGGACCCAGTGTCAAGAGATCATTCAATAAGGGGGGCATCCTGATGCCTCATATCAGAACACAGTCAACCAGTAAAAAATTGCTATGCCTCAGCAGCTGATTTTCAATGATCTGGATATGCCCATAGACTTCTTGAATCATGTGGGTTTCCTTTGCCCTTGAAATTGTAGGAAATTAAACCAAGTGCAGTGAGTTCAAAAGAAAATGTTATCGTCCTACTCCCTAAATGCTAGGTTAAATTCAATGAATGCTTTCCAATACAAGTCATTTGAAACAAAAATGCAAATAGAAGCCTTGTTTTAAACTCTTCTTAATAAAATAGATTGCTCAGAGATGGCAAAATCAATGCTATTGATCTTATCTATCCTCCCAAGTAACAAACTTCAACTCCTATCACATCTGTTTAATTTGACCTTGAGTAAGATTGGGAGGAGGGGGGAGTCAATTCTTTGATTTAAACCGCAAATGCTAAATACACACAGTTCCTGGGAAAAGAAGCATGTTGACTAAAACAATTGCCTCACCAAAGGAAGTCAGAATTCATTTTATTGGATGAATCTAGGCTGTATAATTTATCTTCCTGTGTGCACTTAATGACTCTGTTGTTGGTAATTTTGCTCTCCACAGTTAGCCGTGTATCTTGCTGTGGCTATATCCAAACTAAAAGACTATGTTGAGGGTCAGTGATAACATTGTAAATTTCATTGATTTACTTAAGGATACATATTTGAAGAGCATGTAATTGAGTAATGGCCTCCCACTGTCAAAGTTATAAAATTTGCCATTGAAAAGAATTGCTTTCAATAATAATTACTGACCAGTAGCTCCATAATCCCAAAAGAATTCTTTAGATTGTATGTTGTATTTTGTCATAGATGTTTTCAAGTTAAATTATAACTCAGGTCTTATAAAAATCTAATCATAAAAACACATCAATTTCTGTGATTCATATTTAAATATTTTCTGCCCAATATTTTAGACAGGCATAGCAATTAGGAAAAATTCAAGGTTATCCTCAAATAAGCAGGGAAATTATTGTTACTTGGCATGTTAAATCTTAAATATTTTTGAAAATCGACTTCCAAATAAACCTTAGTACATAAAATAAGAGAACACATTTTTACAATAGAAAAGAGCATTATATTTGTGTGTGAGAAACGACACGTAGGCAAATAATTTTAGGATATGTTGAAAATGATTTATCAGCAATATGCTACGAAGAAATTAATGGACACAAATAGTGTTCATACTATTACTCACTCTTTATTTCTTTAAAGGTGACTAATATGGAACTAAGAATGATGGCATACACCTTTTTTTTTTTTTTTTTTTTTTTTGGTTTTGGTTTTTTCGAGACAGGGTTTCTCTGTATTGTTTTGGAGGCTGTCCTGGAACTCGCTTTGTAGACCAGGCTGGCCTCGAACTCACAGAGATCCACCTGCCTCTGCCTCCCAAGTGCTGGGATTAAAGGCATGTTCCACCAACGCCCGGCCGATGGCATACACCTTTAACGTCAGCCTTCAGGAAGCACTATCACATGCAAACCCACACACATACAAACATACATTTGACATTAATATTATTAAGAAGCATCTGTAATAATAGTTTTGTCCTATTATTATGTAACATTTATCTACAGACACAGAAATTTTGTGTTACTATTTATAATTAGAATTTCTTCAAATTTTTATATTAATGTGTATCAGATAATACCTATTTACTAGTGGAGATATTATTTTAAAGGGAACGATGTAGAATTTACATATCTTCTAGATGGCGTGAGTGTCAATAAGTACACATATTTGCATGTGTAGTCTTATCCAATACAGTTGAAGAGAATTAATTTAGCCTAATGGTGCTTGTTAAAAGCAGCCATGAAAGGTAAGTAATACAGACTGGTGGCTATGACTCATACAGCAATGAAAACTGGGAGAAAATTACGGTACTTGGCTTTGTGGCTTGTTAGAAACTGAATAATTTCTTTGCTCATTCTAGGTGTCCTGAAAGCCTTCGGCCTGAAACAGTAAGGCCTTGCTTGCTGCCTTGTAGGAAGGATTGTATCGTGACTTCATACAGTGACTGGACACCATGTCCCTCTTCATGCAGAGAAGGTATGGGTATAGATTGTGAAGGCTTTCACCAGGACCCTCATTCAGCAGGGTATTTAACTTCTGCAATATTTGTGATTCTTCTCCAGGGCCCTGTCCTGGCTTTTTATGAGTGTCAAAACATTTGACTTTCTCCCTGGAAATAATATTACATTAGAGTACCTGGAAGGCAGTAAATTTTATGCCTGAGTATGCCTTGAATTTTTACTATCTACCTCAAATTGAAATGTTTCTAAATTTTATTAATACAGCTTATATTCATTAATCCTGAAAGAATGAATGCTGGTCTTGTGAATTTTTAAGAGAGTTTCCAGTGACCTCAGTACACATAGCTTCTAACCTACTTACAGGCAAGAAGTGGCATGAGACCAGGTTTTCTGCTGATCAATTATTTGACCCAAGGATGTGAATAAAGCAAAGAGAAAAATGTCCGAGTTGACTCCCTGCCAACACTTAATATGCCATGAGGCATTTCCAAGATGAGTATTTGTTCGCTGCAAGATTTGGTTGTGTTTTTGTGACTTGCAAAGACTTTTTTATCATGGGTCAGTCCTCTGATAAATCTTTCCTTACCCTTCAGGACATGGTCTTTAGCATTACTACTGAGAGAAATGTTCACACCTTCCATGTGACCTACACAATAAAAGCAAATTTTCTCTCAGTGTGACAGACAACATCATCTCCTATTTGTCTAGTTTGCTTTCTCTGCCTGTGCATTCACTTTATACTTTCCTTACGTTTATGCTTCTTGATTCACGCTGGAGATTTGCAAATAAGAGTTAATTTCTAGTTTAATGACTATTGTAACTTGCTAAATTTTACTTTAAACTACTCAATTTTCTGAATGTCTTAATTGACTGTTTTTACAGATTATCATTGTGTATAGTTGAAGCACAACTTTTGGGAATTTTTGTTTATGAGTAGGACCTCAGTCTGTAGAGCAGACAGGCATGGTGCTTCCAATCTTCCTTCCTTGATGTGTTAGTTCCTGGGATCACAGGTGCACACCACATCTGGAATATTTCCTTTATGTTTTAGAGCATGTTGTTAAAATATTATATAAACTAAATTGCTAGCAGAACAAGAAGATATTTTTTTTGTTAATATCAATGTCTTAAAACTCATAGTAGCGTTGGTGGAGAAAGGGTGACTGCCATTAGTTTGCCTGTTAGTTTGTTTTTGAGACAGAGTCTTTCAGTCCAGGTTGGCCCTGAACTTACTAAGTAGGTGAAGGTAATCTTGGGTTTTGATGTTTCTAGCCTCACCTCCCAAAGGCTGAGATTATAGATATGTAGCACCGTGCTGTTTTTTGTTAGTATGCTGTTGAAGGCCAAGTCCATATCTATTCTACCAAGAAAGCTATCACCCCAGTTCTCATTAGCTTTTGTAAAATTGTTAATGATTTAATAAATGTTAATTTAACTGCAAAAAAGAGAAAAATGCTAGTGATATGAATTTTCTAAAAAGCAATACCATTTCCTGATTTTTTATTAATTTTTATTTAAATTAAAAACAATCTTATTTTACACACCAATCCCTTCCCTCTCCCTCTAATTCCCCCCCCATCATTGCTCCATCCACTCCTCAGGAAGGGTGAGGCATCCCATGGGGGATCATCAAAGTCTGTCATATCATTTGAGGCAGGGCCGAGGCCCTTCCTATGTATCTAGGCTGAGAAAGTATCTCTCCATAGGGAATGGGCTTCCAATGCCCATTCATACACTAAGGATAAATATTGGTTCCACTGTCAGAGGCTCCATAGGATGGCAACTAACACCCACATTCAGGGAGCCTGGTTCAGTCTTATGACGGTTCCCCAGATGTCAGACTGGGATCCATTAGCTCCTACTTGGTGAGGTCAGCTGTTTTGTTGTTTCCCCAGCATGGTCTTCACTCCTCCCTCTCTACAACTGGATTCCAGAAGTTTGGTTCAGTGCTTAACTATGAATCTCTGCTTCTGCTTCCATCAGATACTAGATGAAGGCTTTATGATGGCATATAAGATAGTCATCATTCTTATTATAGGGGAAGAACATTTAAAGTAGCCTCTACAATATTGCTTAGATTTTTATTTGGAGAACTTCCTTGTGATCTTATTTCTTTATTTTTCTAAAAGTCACATAAAATATGGTTATTATTGTTTTGGTCAATATCAACTAATATACTTCCTATAGATTGTGACCTCTGAAGTATTTGGTACTGTTCATCACATCAGTCAAAAAGACTATACATTACATTGCATCATATTACATTATGTTACCTTACATTATATTACATCACATTATGTGTGGAACCTTGTGTTTTGTTTTGTTTGGGCTCTAGTTTTAGTTTAGTCTATAATAATTACAAGCTCTTGCAGGATAGGCACAGCATGCTTTCATGTGCTTACTACATGGCAAATGCTGTAATTTGGTCTATTGGAAGCAATCTTTTAGAAACTTCTGGGAAAAGCATTCAGATCACAATAGAATAAAACTATCTTAGAAAATTTGAACTGAGTGTTATTAATTAGCAGTTTCCTAATAGGTTTGTTACTTTCAATGTCTCATTACTTCATTAAAAGCAGTCCTTCATCTTTCACTTTATAATGTTTTTTAAGTGAATGCAATGTGTCAAGGTTGATTCCAAATAGAAGGTACCAGCAGTCAACAAGTTGATATCCTAGGGGTATGAGATGTGTGAGGATTTTTTTCTAATCTCTTAATTTGTGTGAATAAAGCACCAACAGTGATCATGAGGGTCAGGGAAAGAACAACAGGGTAAAGAAGATAAGTAACTTCACCTTGGAAAATGACAAGTTGAGCAAGCTGATAGTCTATGATAGAATGTCTAGGCAATATCAAAATCTCATTTAGCCATGCACTTCAAAAGAGGTTCCTCAACACACTGCTAGTATAACTTAATTCATATTCATAAAGCTGAATTTGTAAAAATTGAAAGAAAATAATTGCCTTTGAGCAGGGTTAGGATTTCTCCAAGACAATACAAGAGAAGCAGAGAAAGATGGATCACCAAGGGCAGTTATGAGTACATAAAATAATAATGGTTACATTGGGAGAGAATCAAGGTCATAAAGGTAACAATAGATCACAAAAGAGTGCAAGATAAAAAGGGAAGAGTGTGAGATGAGTGGAGGAATAATAATTTTAAATGCAGTGTTTAGAATGGAATAAACTTGTGGCTATCAAATAAATGAAAGTGGTAACAGAGGTATAGAGGACTGCAGTGAGGGAAATGTCAAGGTGATTCGTGAAGTTTCTTGAGGTTACTGCTCCATGGCAGATAGATAGTGAGGTTAATGTCAAAAGTTTAGGAGAGTTTGGAGGTATTTAAAGGTAGAAAGAAGGGGATAAAATAAGAAATAACTACATGGAGCTAAGTAACATCTGTTAAAGGAAGTACTGAAAATTTCAAAGAAGAAACTGAAGATATCGGGTATTCCAAATGAGTGTGTAAATATACACATCAGAGGATGGGAGGGAATGAGAAATTGTAATAGGTTAAGTCTGCAGACAGTGCTGTGGATCTCAGTGATAATAAACATTTGAGTGTGGAGTTGGTATAAAGTGAGGCATAATGGGATGAGTTGGATTGATCGCTTGGTCATATATAGGTAATTGTCCTAAGTTAAGACTCAAGTTGCCACTAGATTAGATGACAGTTCTTGGATCTGTGGTGATAGTGGCCCCTCTGTGCAGGAATGTCACCAGCTCAGACACCTCCTGGCATGGAAACAAGAGCCTCTGTGGTGATGGAAGATATAAGCAGGACTCTACTTGGCTGGACAAAAGTTCTCTCACCTGGACAGCAAACCTGTTCTACCACACTGAGTGAAAGCTATATGCTAACTCTCCTGAAATATATTTTTTTAAACAAGAGAGCTAGGATCTTAGATTGAAAAGTAAAAAGTCTAACTGTGTGTTGAAGACATAAAAGGAATGGGATGAGATAGGAAACTAATAGTGGAAGACGTTCTGTGCTCTCCAAGAAGCTTTTCTTGCTCCCCTGATTACTGCTCCCTCCCTTACTGAGCAAGGGGGACTGTGGCATCATAGAAGGGTCGCCTTTTTGCTGTGGTTAGGACAATGAAACAATGGCACGAGGCTAATTTTCCCATTACTTATTTAAGAAATGATCTAATCCAAATGCCAATGAAATTCCACTGAACTCAGTATAAGTGTAAAGCTCTAAACAAAGCTTTGTATCCGATAAGCAGCAATGACCAAGGTGATTTATTCTGAAATGGAATACCTCTTTTTAATTTAAACTTTCAGGTAAATCCTAAATTTTATGAGTTTTGTATTTTCTAGATTGTGATTACTACAACTGGGAACTATCCTCCTTATAAAAATAAGTTTAAAGAGGTAAAATTATACTGTAGTATTGCAGAAATTGGAAAAATAAGTCAGATTTCAAGGATGAAAAAAATGAGTCATTTGAAATATTATTCACTCTTCTCCCATGATACACCTTGAAAAAGAACCAGTGTCAATAAGGATCGATATCAAGTTGTGGGGAGTTTGGTCCTCAAATGGGTGTGCACTTGTTAAATTTCAAAAACTTATTCATAAGTTTTGAAAATGAAACTTTAAGATATAACTCATTTCTGGATACAACTTGTTACTCTAATTTATAAAAGGTAACTTCTGCTGAACAAATCATGAATCTAAATGCTCAAGTTCGATGTCTGTCATTTTTTTACACACTGCTTGCCTTGAAAGCCAGACAGAATGCTGCAGGAACAATATTCTCTCCTTGGCCCATGAACCAATCATATACTAGGATTACCCAAAAAAATCTAAAGAGTAGCATCATATTTTGCTTCTTGCATCAACGTTTACCTTCCCAATTCGCATATTGCTACTCTTACTGGCAACTCATCCTTTGACTAGTTTGACACAGAAATTTTACTCTGAATTACTATCCCAAGTACTTTATTTGATGAAATATACTTGAATGTCTTGCAATAAGTGAAAAAATGTTGAAGCAGTTTTACAGATTGTGTACTTTCTTAATCTGTGTACCTTGCAAAAACAGTTATTTCTGCACATTTAATTCCCTTTTCTTATTCTACCTTATGTAGGAATTTTGGAGTAAAAATATAGCCGCATGGGCCTTTATAGTTGCATGCTCATTATTTCCCAAAGAAACGAATGATAGCTTGTTTTTTCTTAATCCTCAACATATGGGCTCAGGACCCGGTATTTATTACAAGGAAAGGATGGAAACAAACAGAGCTTGCTAGTAAACCATTTGAATGGTTTTAGTAAGTGTTTGCAGAGCAATTCCTATGTGTGGGCAATTGTGTGGATATTCAAAGAAATCAGTGGAAACCCTATATGTATTTTCAAACACATTTAATAAACTGGGGATAACTATACACAAAAAGCAATCAAATTCCAAGTTTTCTACCAAAAGCTGCTTATGACTAATCCTCCTTTTTAGCTCCATGGATTCTGTAGCTATTGGCCCATACCATGATTGAATCCTAAAGTGAACACAGAAGAAAGTTCTTAACTATAGTCAAAGAAGAAACAAGGATGTCATGATACTCCCTTGCAACACCATTAATATTCCTCTCTGAGTGCTACAGCTTTTGAGTGTTCCCATCTAATCAGGACACAGCTTTTGTCCTATAGATACCTGAAGAGAAAGATTTTGAATTTAGTATAAGAATAAATGGATTACCACTGTATAGTCAATTAAAGAAGAAAAATATACCCATAGTGTTTGATTTACAGCATACATGTGTAAAACTATAATAAAATGATACCAGAAGAATGCAACAGACCTGTATTTCAAATAACATGTGTTTCGAACGTAGAAACAAAGTAAAAGAAGAACAGACATTGGAGCACATGAGTTGGAATATCCTTGACTATGTACCAGGTGACATCTAGACAGTTAATGCTTAGGAACTTCAGCCTCTAGTGTGTCACTGGTGCTGAGCTCATTGTACGGTCCAGTCTCCAGTCCCTTAAACTTAATTCTGTGTCTAACTTCCTTATGCAAATTGAGGAAGGATAACAAGTGACCTCCTCTAAATATTTTGACCACCCTGGAAACAAAGACCTATAATAACTGACTTGTGAAGCAACCTCGTTTCTTATCTAAATTTAAACTGGAAAATAAAATATAAAAAAATACAGTTTAAAACTTTCCCTAGCTAATAGCGTTTCATGGATATGTTATCAAAAGATGACTGAAATATAATTTCTGTTTCCTTAGTTCTCCAACTAAAAAAATAAATAAATAAATAAATAAAATAAAAAAATAGAAGACCTATATGCTGATGATCATTTTCCTACTGAAGAAGACAAAGTAAAGAAACGGACAGAGAGGGCTGGGAGAAATGAAAAGAAGTAAAAAAAATTCCTCTTCAGATTCTAACCAAGTGATCAGATGTTTATTTAGTTTATATACTCTTCTTTTCTATACATTTTTATTTAAATTACAAACAATCTCATATCAATTCCAGTTCCCTCTCCCTCCCACCTCCCATCCCTCTTCTGCTCCATAGAAAGAGTGAGTCAACCTTCCAAGGGGACCATCACAGTCTGTCACATCATTTGGGGCAGGACCTAGGCCCTCTCCCATGTGTCTAGGCTGAGAGAGTATTCCCTCTATGGGAAATGGACTCCCAAATCTCCATTAATACACTAGGGATAAATACTGTTCCACTACCAGAGGCCCCATAGACTGCCCAGATCTCCTAACTGACACCCACGTTCAAGGGGACTGGTTCTGTGAATGATGATTTCTGAGCTGACAGTCTGGTGTCCATGAGCTCTCCCATTTTCAGGCCAGCTGTTTCTGTTGGTTTCCCCAGCCTGGTCTTGACCCATTTGTTCATCTCTCCTCCCTCTCTACAAGTGAATTCCAGGAGTGTGGCTCAGTGCTTAGCTGTGGGTGTGTGCTTCTGCTTCCATCAGCTACTGGATGGAGACTCTAGGGTGGTATATAAGGAAGTCATCAATCTCATTATGGGTGAAGGGTATTTAAGGTAGCCTCTCCACTATTGCTTAGAATCTGAGTTTGGGTCATCCTTGTAGATCTCTGCATATTTCCCTAGTGTCAGACTTCTCTTTAAACCTATAATGGCTCCCTCTATTAAGGTATCTCTTTTCTTAAAATATTAAATAATAGTCCTAAGCACCTACTAAAATAAAATAAATATTCAAAATAATAGAAGGCTGGAACTAAGCAGTGAATGGGGAGGATATGAAAGCAAACCAAGAAAAATAGCAAAGAGAATATATACTCCTGTAATGGAGAGGAAAATTAGCTCTGAGATTTCAGTGACCAAAATGAAAAATGGAAACATAATGGATTGTGAGGAGCATCAAGACATGAAAACACTCCTCACTCTGAAAGAGGTGTTTATCACCTGGACTTGAAGCTAAAAGTTACTTGAACAATATAATAACTAGAGAAGCATTGGAAACATTAGATTTCTATTGACATTTCTTATATCTTCTCTGGATAAACCAAATATGTAAAATCCAAGTCAGTATTCAATTTTATATTGTTACAATAAAAAGGCCAGAGCAGTGTTCCCAAATACTTCAATTCCTAATTGCCAGGAATTCCAGTCCCCAATTCCCTACTCCATTAACTATAGTATTCCTATTATTCATTAGCATAATTATTATAGTTATAAACATGATTCACACACTATGGGAATAATGCTAACAGTTTACAATAATCCAGAATCATAAATTGGAACAAAGTATATGTATCCATCTATTCAGCTAGTCCTAAGCTCTTCCTTTCTGTGGCGATCCATCAAAGCTCCTGGAAGGTTTATGAAACAGACTCTTTTTTTTTTTAATTAGCTTGTTTTACATGTCAATCCCAGTTCCCTCTCCCTCTTGGTGTGAGGATGTTGACTCAGTCGTTCCGACTTTGGGCTCAGCTGTCTGCTTTGATTGTTTCTGTTTTGAAAGGGCTTATCCAGCAGAGTCATTCAGAAATCACTAGTGCCTGATGGTACTCTTCGATCTGGTGTAAGAGTCCTCTCTAAGCATGGCTGTCATTGTTTGCCCACCAGTGTGTTAAGGGACACCTTGAGTTCATGAAAAGAGGTTCTGTTGTCAGAAAAATTTTACTTTCAAATCATATTGTCTTATAACCACAATAAGTTTTGTAATGCTTTGTTTCTTTTCTGGTTGAACTTCAAGTGTTAAAGCTTGTAATCTCTATAAAGACCGTGCTGTTCCTGTGTTCTGTATATGAAATATTTACTAATTTTGCAAAATAATGTAAATACATCAGGAATTGTATTATCTGCTGATGTAATTCTCCACAGAATTCCTTTCTGAGTAAAATTGTACCATGCAGTTATTCACTCTTAAAAGATATGTGTATCGAAATTTGAGGTATAATTCGTCACAGCTGGTAAACCCTGTACCTCTATTTGTAATCTAAAATTCAAATTTCAACATCAGACTGTTACCTTTCTTGAAGGTAAAGTTTCTTCCCCAGTTTTAGGAATCATTTGGAGCTATTTACTTACAGTAATTGCTGCTATTTTTGACACTTCCCTAAAGAAGTTCTTTCTCTGGGAAACTTCTTTTGTTTCTCTACACAGAGCACGAGGCTCAGAATGTGGCCTGAATAGAGGCTCTTAGGCTGCTTATCATGAATAATAAATAGCTGGAATAATTTATAAGTTATGAGTTTCAAATTAAGAGAGTAACAACAAAATAGAATTATTGCATTGAACATACCCTCCTAAGGAAGATTCACAACAAGTGTATGTGTCCCACGTGGCAAACACGGACACATGAGATGACATGAAAATAAACTTACAGTAGGGGGAAGGGATTAATTAGATCTGTCATGTCTCTCAAGGAGACAGGAAAATATAAAAGAACAATTGCTTTGCAACTGCACAGTAGAAGGACTCACTGACTGTGGAATGGTTTCTCTTCATTCTTTACATTTTAATATATAAACTGGGTTTCCGATATAAGCGGTATATGAGACAATTAGTAAAAGAAGAGAGGAAATTCAGGCATGTCACAGCACATGTCGCTGCAGGCCGAGGAATTTCTTCAACAGCAGCTGCTGTGGAGACATTCTGTTACCGGAGCAATGTACAGAGGTTGAAAAGTTGTTTCATTGCAGGGAACTCTGGACCCAGGAAGCAGTCTAGACATCGGGTCATCATTCAGCTGCCAGCCAATGGAGGCCGGGACTGCTCAGACCAGTTATATGAAGAGAAGGCCTGCGAGGCGCCTCCCATGTGTCACAGCTACAGGTGAAGGGGGAAAGGAAGTAGATGGTGTCCTGGGCAGTGTCTAATCACGTCGTTAAGCTGATACTCCTTCCACCGACTGCGTAGGTTGTTCGCTGCTGAAGCAACCATTCCTCACCTAGTTCTCCACTTCTGAAATTACCTCTCCAAAGGCAAATAGATGTGTCAATTTCTCAGCTGTGTAGGAAGCTCTAGTAGGTAGGGGTAATGCCTTATGTTGACATAAACTGTAAGAAATGCAGAGAGGAGTTAACAGTCACAAGACACATGTTCTTAAAAGGGACTTCTTTGTCAAGGGGGAATAGTCAGGATTGGTCTCCCGTGTCTCCAAAGAACCCCTGTTTCTCCTAAGAGAGAACTTTGTGGCTCAGGAATGACATTGTCCCTGGGCAATGCCAGTTAGATAGCTGTCTGTTCCAGTGATCCATTAGCAAGTCCAGGAAAGTCAAAGTCACTGAAGCTACACATAACCTGAAAATTTTATTGGGGAAATCTGGTCTCTTTGCCATTAAGACTAAAACTTTCTCATTGAACCTTACTGAAGTGTATCATTCCAGTCCTGACAATAAATGAAAATAACATATGATATGGCGTTAGCTAATGAAATGTGTGATCACACGTGATAATTTAAGTGGAGAGCAGTCATAAATTTGCCATCTTAATACATGTATCATTAATTCAGATATGACAAATAGAATTATTATTTTTACACCAAAAAAGTTATTGAATATTTGCACAGCATATTGATTTTTGGAATTTGCATTTGTTATGGGATATATAATTTCAGTTGCTGTTACCCCTGCAGTGATCATAAAAAGGGTACTATAGTTAAGACTCTTGACCTGACTGCAGTTTTCTTAGTGGAACTCAACACTTCTGGTGCCAGTTGGGGTATCTCTTGGAAGTATGAATAGCAAGTCCAAATGCTCTCCATCACTCTGTGAAGTCCTTTTCTACAGAACCTGTTAATGATACAGTCTTGTCTCTAGTGCCATAGGAAGAATTATTTTTATTTAAAGTTGCCTTGAGAAGGGGTGACTGAGTAGATTAGATAAGACTAAATGTAACTAAATAACCTATTTTTTAACAAGACATTATCTCTGTGATTTTCCTGCCATCTCTGCTTCTTCTCAGTGAGATTTTATTTTCCTGTAGGTGGAAGACACACAAATGGCGTAGGTGCCAGTTAGTTCCTTGGAGCATTCAACAGGATGTCCCTGGAGCCCAGGAAGGTTGTGGGCCTGGACGACAGGCAAGAGGTGGGCGGCTGCAAACCATGTTCAATTTGCTATGCACTTCCCCAGCATCCATTCTTCTGTCTCCCCCACCACTGCCTTGTTGCATTTGGCTTTAACATCAGGCTTGTCCTACAGAGCAGAGCAGATAGGAACAGCTTTCCCCTATTCTACAGAATACCAGAAAACAGAAACTTAGCTTTTGAAATTTTGTTCTTTGGAATGAGCATGTAACTGTTGAGTTCTTCCTTAACTAATAGGTGGAAGAAAATAAGGTGTGGGTTTTGATCATGACATAGATAATGACATAATTAAGCATTTGTATGTTTTAGATATGGGTAATTTATAACACTTTACTTGACATCTCAAAAATCACTATGATTCATACATCCTTGTTTGTATGCATCATACTTGTCCATATACACAATGTAGTTTAACTGGGTCACTTTCCTGGAATTAATTCCCAGTGGTGACATTCCTGATATCACAGAGGCTATCCATGACCCTGATTGTTTTTCGTACTGGCTTTTAAATTGCATATTTATTTACTTGAAACTTGGCAGTATGTGAAGTACAGACTGTTTGCATTTCTACAAAACAAAGAATCCTGCAGAGTCCTATGTGTGATGGAAAGTTTTCATATTTGCATTAATTATATGCTGGATTTTATAGAAAATAAATTTCAAGGTTTGGAGAGTGTTGTTCATACCCATGCATGAAATAGTAAACTTGGTTTTTAGATATTTCATTATTTTTACTTATACAAACTGTTAATAGTTAATACGTATACTATAAATGTAGCTTAATATGTAATTGAACATGCATCTACCCTTCTATAACCTCTAAAGATGTGTTTTGTTCTCTTATTTGTATTTATTTTCTTAATAATGATACAGAAGTTTGAAGGTATAGGACAGAATTCCTATTTTTATAGATGACTATGGATCCTAGTTTTTACATTTAAAAAATATTTATTTTTAATCTTGAGAAAAACTCCTTTAAAAATAATCTATTTTTACATTGTTCTTTTAAGAAATCTTCATTTGAAATATAAATTTTACTCTATTATTAATATATTTCCAGGGTGACATTTAGGATTCCATTTTACTTAAATAACTTCCATTGATTATATTCTACTGTGGGGATGCTGTCTGTCTGTGATGTCCCAGGAGCTGACATGATGTTCTGGTTTTTTGTGTCTCAAGCAGTGAATTAGATAGCACAGTACAGACCCTCTCATGCTGGTAATGAAAAATGCAGATTTATTAAAAATTAAAATAAAAGTACTGAATATCCTCCAGAGTGTGGGAACAGGTTCCAACAAACATGCAGATTAAAAGCTCTAGGTTTAAGATCCAGGTGCAATGATTTTCATGAGGACAGAGAGGAGTTCTTTAAATGGGTGGATCTTTCTTTGTCTGTTGTGCATGAGTGGGGTGTGTGTGTGTGTGTGTGTGTGTGTGTGTGTGTGTGTGTGTGTGTGTACATGTTCATATATTAGCAGGGGCTTGTCCATGCCTTGAGACAGCCTGGGACTATCCAAGTGATTGCCTTTCCTGATTGCCTGGTCTGGAGTTATAGTCACACAATTTTGATCCTAACTTTCATTCGCATCTCCATCATAAATATTGGATAAAAATTACTCTGACTAGAGCTATGTTGAACCAAAGTCACCATTCCCATTGTAAATTTTTCCTAAAAACAAATGAGTACTGCAAAGTCTTACCACTCACTGATAAGTCTTCCTTCAAACCAATTGTGAATTCATGTACATTTCTGGTTCTACACAGAGTTGCTAATGATCAGGGGTATGGGTGAGTTTGGAAGTCAAGACATACAAGCTTCAGTTCCAATTCTAGTACAAATGAAAGGTGAGCTTTCCTCATCTAGTTACCCTCATATGTGGCAAAGAAAAACTCTGGTCCAAATGTAGGATTCTTCCATTTTTAATATATAATCACACACAAATAGTATTCATAGATCAATGGTCAGAACATGAAAGATATATATTAAAGAATTCCACTAAAAGAAATGTTGGATACGATTGTGCTGGCTGGTTTTGTGTCAACTTTGACAGAGATAGAGTCATCTGAGAGTAGAGAGCCTCAGCTGAGAAAAATGTCTCCATAGATTGGCCTGTAAGTAGGCCTGTGGTACATTTTCTTAATTAGTTATTGATGTGGGAGGGTCCAGCCCATTGTCTGTGGTGCCGTCCTGGCCTGGTGGTCCTGGGTTCTTTAAGAAAGTGGATTGAACAAGCCTTGAGGAGCAATCCATTCCTTCATGGCTTCCACCTCAGCTCCTCCTACACATTCCTGCCCTGCTTCAGTTTCTGTCCCGACTTCCTTCAATGACAAACAGTGGTATGAAATCATAATCCAAATAAACTCTTTCATTCTCAGTTTGCTTTTAGTCCTGGTGCTCCATCAAAGCAATAGTAGCCATAACTAATATGATGAAAGTAAGTATATATGTGAGATGGCTTTATAATTCAAAACTCTATTATTAAAATCTGTACAAACTTGAATGAGTCACTTCTTCCCGTTGAGGCTAAAAATACAAAAGCCTTGCAGACCTGGACTCATATTGTCTTCATTGAAAGACAATTCCTTCTTCCTGTCAGTCCGTGACCCTGATGACTGTGTACAGAATGTCACAGGGCACAGAAACAACAGTATGAGCAAGGACATCTTGCTCTTTAGACACACTGTCTGTACAGAAATTTATTTTATGAAGATCATTAGCTTTATCATTTCCAAATCTCATAGACTGTTCTTTTCTTGTCCTACCGAGTACATATTAATATTTAATACACTTACCCACTTCCTCTAGGAAAAGGGACGTTGTCTTTGGCTTATTCAGTGACACTTTCTCCTGGCTTTTGAATGTTCATTTGTTGGCTTCCTGTTTGGTGGCTCTTCCTCCCCCAGTCTTTAAGCAATGCTTTCTAATCCTGGCCCAGACCCCACACTGTTCAGTCTGGCCCAGAAATATCTGTTTCAGGAAATCTGGGAAGACAAAGTTGCAATTTAGCAACTGGTTTATGTGTAATTAACTTTAGGAAAAGAACTTTCAAGGAAAGAGACTTCTTATCTTTTTATTCCAGCCTGTGGAGATTTATTTTCCTTACCTATGTTCCTATGGGCATGAGATGGAGAGAATTACATTTTTTCTCAGAAAGAAAGAAATGTTTTCTTACATTGATATTCATGGTTGATTCCAGAATTGTGAATGATTAGCTTGTCAATGTCTCATTGTCTTTATCATTGACATCATATGGTCACAGGCAAAATAAAATTAAAGAAAATGGTTTCTTTTAGTGATTGAAGTAATCACGTTGCATTAGTTAAATCAACAAATTCTACAGAATGGGTATGTCTGTGTTGTCTAGTATGTCAGACTTTCTAAGTCATCTACTCATTCATTTGTGACTGCATTGAGGAGGCTGTGCAGAGAGAACCATGGGCGTTGTGAAAAGATGGGACTATTGAAACCAAGGAGCTTGGGTTTCTTAGGGAAACGAGATCATTTACACCTACCCAACAAATAGGATTTAAACACAAAAAGCAATTGCAAATCTGATCATTTGAAGTTGAAGGAGTGAGAAAGACTTGAAGGACTGGCTTCTAATTGACTTGTCCCATCTTCCTAGAATAAGCATTTGAGGTAAAAACAAAAAACATAATTAATAAGCTCAAAGAAAATTAGGTAGGTTGAGGCCACAGAGATGTGAGCTGCAGCCTGGGGAGATTTTTGTGGAGACCTATAAATGTCAGGATTAGTGTTTGAGACAGTGTTCAATAAGTGAAACGAGCAAGGTCTGATGAAAGCAACATCTTATCTGTCAGTGTATGCAGAATAAATTAGAATGATAAGACACTTGGGTCCAGCTTCCAGCAAAGACACTGTTGGAACAATAAAAGGCCGAGGTATCAGGGGCTCAGATAAGAGCCTCAGTATGAAAACAGACAAAAATAAATAGATATTGGATTTAAAATAATGAAGATGTTTGCAGGACTTCACAGCAGAGAACAGAATGGAGAGTAGAAATAAGAGTTAAAGTTGAACCTTGTACTCCTTAATTCCAATATTTTCAGCCCAATAATAGTTCTGTTAGTGGATATTATTGATTCTGAATGCAAAGCTAATTTGGGAAATTGTAGTTTGTGTAATTTGTATAGTATAGTCACCAAGTAGAAAGCATCTAATCTGAAATTGAAACATGTAACTGTAAAGGACTAGGAAATGGTTATTTGACCAATACTCCACAGAGTGATTTGTTATACTATAAAAAATCTCAAATATCTAAGATATTGTATGTATTTATATAAAACATGCTAATAATATTTTTCCATTAGTATTCTTCTTTCTCCAGCCTACCAGATTCCATGGCTCTCCAGTTATTCCTTTTAAACTAAAGAATTTAGATTAAAATTAATTTCTCTATAACTTACTAAACTTTACATAACATTTCCTTTTTAACATCATAAATTCATTATATGAATCAAAATATAGCCTTTACTAGTGAATACCATGCTAGAACTATAAAAATAGATATATTTAACACATGGCCTTTGTGAAATGGTTTGCCTAAACTATGACTTGTCAACCAAATCCAGTGCACAGTCTGTTTCTTTGTAGTTAACTTTGCATTGGAACACAGTCATACCCATTTCTATTACAGTAATAAGAACAACTCCCTTAAGAATGTGAGGAAAGGCCTAGGCCCTGCCCTGGATGAAATGACAGACTCTGGTGATCCTCTATGGAGGGCTTCACCCTCCTTGAGAATCAGAGTAGGGGGCCTGGTGGTGGGGTGAGGGGGAGGAGGGGGAGGGAGAAGGAGCTGTGAAGCAAGATTGTTTCTAACTTAAATTTAAAAAGGAAGAAAAAAGAATGAAACAGCAGCATTCTTTTGGAAATATCAGAATACAGCATTGACTTTTTGAACTCCAACAGTAAAGTCTTTAAAGAAAAAAAAGGCTAAAGACAAACCCTGAAAATCCAGAGAGTGAGGAAAACAAGAGGCAGAAATTGTTCTAGGTCTTTGCAATTCTTTTCTCTAAATAAGAATCATATCACATCTAGACTTCAATTTCTGGCTTATGCATGATGTATTGCATAGAGAGGAATGTTCTGTATAATAAATATGCACATCTCAGCACATCATTTGCAAGATCCTGTTGTGGTTCAGTTTTTATCAGAAGACTAGAGTTTCCACATCACTAGAAAAGTATAACACTAAATTCGGTCCTATATACCAAAGCAACTTTAGACAGAAACTTTCTTTAAACATAATGTGGAATGCAGTAGAAATCTAACAGTCTTTTGTAAAATAAATACATCGTCACTAGTGTGCTGTAGATGCTATGACAATGTATGACAAGTTGAAAGTGCTAATCAACTCAATTTCTGGTGAAGGCTTTTTTTCTTGGCTATCAGAGAGCATTTTCCCTGTAATTTATAGAATACAGAGTAAAAGAGATAGGCAGAGACAGAGCAGGCAGAGATGCAAAGAGGCAGAGACATGTGAACAGGGAGCAGGAGCTCTCTCTCGTCTCATTTTTGTAAGATCATCAATATCGTCATAAGAAAACACTCATGTGAACAGATTTGACACTAATTACCTCCTCAAATTTCCATCTCATAACTCTATTAAACTGGAATTAGAGCCTCAATCTATTAATTTTAGGGAATTACAACTCAGACCATATCATCAATGTCTTACACTTACTATCATGATGCAGGGGTCTATAAAAGTCTTTTGTATTGAACTTTCTCAAAAGACTGTATAAACCAGGTAATACCAGTCCCAAAAGGCAATGTAAATTTCCTGAATACTACTAAATATAAATAATGGCTGCATAAACAATTATTTGTTAAATACACAATACACAAGCCTTATGCTCTTCACCAGCTGAGAGAATAAAATATATGGATAATTTAAATGGTATGAAATATTCTAGAACACACAGGCAAATTATTAATGCATATGTTATTGTAAAAGCACAACAACCACAGATAATTTGAAGGAAGAAACCAAAGGTAACTATTGCCATGCACCCAGTGAAAGAGGAAATTACATTTAAGCATGGGGTGATTCAAGGAAAAGAGCACGATGTAAAATCTATGCACTTAAGGGAAATGTATTGACTGGTTTCTCTGAGGCTTCTCTGGATGCATTTGAGGCAGACAGACATCCCTCGGGGACTGGCATACCAAGAGAAAAAGAATGGTTTTTTTCCAATTAAAAACAAAAACAGACCTAGAAAATTGTTTAATTGCTTAAGAACAAGAAAGAAAGAAAGACATTCTAAAGAAATAACAGGATTTGGCGATGTTAAAAGCTATTTCTTACTGCTCGATTCGTTTGTATGTAAACATATCATAGAACTGCAACCTCTACTGTCTGTTCTGTCTATTCACCTTTCTACTATTCAGATGGAATTTAGAAGATTAAGTCACAGCTTTATAAGTGTATGCATTGTTGGATTCTAGCCCTATTTATGGATTAAGTTAGCACTGCATTTGCATTAGAAATAAAATGTGTGTCTCACAACCATAATAGTTTTGGGCAGCCAACACCTGAGTTTAGATCTCATACCTTCTTCTGTTGACTGCATGAGTATGACAACTCCTCAAATTTCTCCACCAATTAATTCCCAATTTCTCAGACCCCTCAGATCAGCCAGGCTCTGGACATTAGCCAGCATGTAGCCAGTATCTATGCAGGTATGTACCAAAGACTTGGGCTTCTAATTCTCTGTCTTCTTTCACCAGCCACCAGAGCAGAGGTGGTGGCCCAGGCTACAGTGAGATTAGGAGGCATCCAACGTGAGAAGACGATGGAAAGGTTGATTGACTGTCTGCAACTAACATAGACTGAGTAATGGCCTATAGATAATAGTCAGTGTCTAGAAAGTACTTAATGGATACTAGAAGAAAGCAAAGGCCCAGGTCAGACTGGAAGTATCACTTCATAATGATCAAAAAAATTAGTACTTCAAGACCAGTGGACTCTAGGAAACCAGAAAGTCTGAAGGACATTCAAGATTACTGTTCTTTATGGATGGATGATCCCAGTGGAATACTGATATACCTGGAGCCAGAGTTGGCATACACTAGGTCAAGGGGCAGGAACAGGCTGGAGATTCAGAATGTAGACATGAAAGAGGATGAAGGCTGCACCCTCTTAACCCTGCCTGGACCAAGAGGATTTCACAGTGGCCTGGACACAAGCAGCTCTATGCAAAAAATCAAAAATATAACCTCCTGTAGAGTCATGGATGGCAACACGGTATATGAGTCAGAGAAATTACAGATCGGAAGTACAGCACAACAGGGCACCCTCTAGAGAGCAAGGAGCCAGCAAAAGTTCAAAAGTCAAGGAATATAAAAAAAAACTAGTAATGATATATTTCAGATCATTTCCTCATTTTTTCTCAACAATTGTTCTAAAGAAAAATGGCAGCTTCTGCTATTTAATTAGGAGTATGTAATTCTGGGCCTCATTATTTGTTCCACGTTAGTGAAAGAGCAGTGTACGAAAGTCAGAGAAATTAAATGTAAAGCTTTCATGTAAATAGTACCAAAATTGTTTTAGTTCAGTATTCACGTTGGTTACCTTTGCCATCTCCTGTCAGGGATGCTTTATGTAGTCAAAATTAAATCTAAATAATGTGTGGAATGTGGACTAGAAATATGTAAGTGAACAGCATGTTGCTATTTATGGCAAAATGTTGTTAAATCTTGGATTTCAGTGTGTTAATCCTGTAGTGATGCTTGTATTATGATTTAGCTAATGCCTGTTGTCTATTTCATTATTTTTTAAAAGTTTTAAGAGGAATTATTAAGATCAGATCAGACCACATATCTGAGTCAGGTTATTTCAGCAATACTTATAACTCTATTTGTTTACAGACAAAATTCAAATAAAAAGAAGAAAAGAGAAGCAGAAAATAACTAACAAAGAGAGAATGTTACTTTAAGGAAACTTACATGTTATAGTTTTATAATCTTCTTTGGATTTATTATACTGATTAATTGCTTCCTAAATTTTGTACATTTCATTTTTATAAAGGTTATGTAAAGCTTTTATAATTAGTTCCATTTCAAGTGCTGTATCTGGTTATCTCTGGATCTCAGCATCTTAGTACACTTGGAAATTCTCATTCAGTCTTATATTCCTCCAAAACCCTTGCTACCAACTGTTTGCCAGCATTTGCCACTTTTCAAATAGCAGCTCATAAAATACATGTGACACCATCCCGTGGCTATGTTTGCTCCTGGATGTTCCACATGTGCCCATGCATTTACCTACACCTTCCAACATCTCCACTCCAGTGTATCTGATCTCGATCTGAGCTATTCTTCTGGGAGCTAACATTTTTTCCTAGTAAGCAGTGTGGATATTTTCAAATATATTATGTGCATCAATGACACAGGGACCATTGGAAACTAAGAGTAATTTTAAAAAGAAGTATTTTTTTTACATTCTGACAGGGTTTTGTTCACAAATTGTAATTAGGAAGTGTAATTTAGCAACTATGTCAGTGAAAATCTTTTTGCTACAAAGAAAGACCAGGGTAATTATATCTACCTAGGAAACAACTGGGGTGCTCTTGCATTATTTATAGGCTGGATCTAGGCACAATTATGTCTCTTGGTAACAAGCTTCTATTCATGCTAAGTCTTTTCTGTTTCATTTTTATATGATTTCATTCTCATTGTTGCCATTTGCTCATAAAACTATGGGAAAACAACTCATGTAATCAACTTACCAGCTAAGCACATTACTTCTGAAATGTCACCCAGACACTATTGTGGTAGGATACATCATGTTTATACCACTCAATATAATAAATAAGGTTTTAGAGCCCCTTGACCTCTTTGCTACACATAATTCAACAGCATTCATTACATCAAGATATAGATTCTGCTTCCAATAATGAACAGTGTACACATTTTAGAGTTAGCAATTTATTTCACTGATTAGTTAAGTAAAATGACAGCATGAGCTTACATACTGCAGAGTAATACACCGTCTACTTGAATTCCCCACTTCTGTGCAACATGAATAATGGGAGAGTTTCTACCTCTTCAAGAAAATGAAGAAGAGAAAGGACATTTTTGTGTTATTAGATTTACTGACTCCAAGTTCTGTCAGTGACTTCAAACTGATACTCATATCAACATGTACCCATCTCTATCTGCTGTTAACTCAACAGTGCTGTCTCTGTTTCCTCTCATTCCTTGAACCTTTAATATTTTTCTATTAAAATACAGTTGTCAGGGCTGTTGGCTCAACACTTTGGAGCTTAGACTGCATGTTCTTTTGTTTGTTTGTTTATGTTTTCAAGACAGGGTCTTCCATTGTAGCCCCAGCTAGCCAGAAACTCACTATACAATCCAAGCCGGCCTTGAACTCGCAGAGATGTGCCTTCCTCTGTCTCCTGAGTACTGAGATTAAAACTGTGTGCTACCATGTCTTCCTATCTTCTACCACTTCTGTAGAGATTAAGTTCCCAACATATGTATAATGCCAACTCTAGCTCCAAGAGGTCCAATAACCTCTTATGGCCTCTGAGGGCAGCTGCTCTGATGTTTACATACTACTACGAGGACACACATCATATAGCTTAAAAATGAAATAAATCTAAAACATAGTTCTGAAACAGATTTACACAAAAATATTCTGAAATTGGTTATTCAACTTATTAGGCTTTGATACCTAAATTTGGAAGTTGTTTTAAAAATGGAGAGACTGGAATGAGCATTCACAGTTTGGTTGTCATTTATTCAGTGTCATCTGTCACTCCCTGAATACTATAAAAGAATTTTCCCGAAGTATTTAAAAGCAATGCCTAGATAAAATATTTAATTCCTGTAGACATTTCAATCTTTTCTAACATGAAAAAGATAGTATCACTTTACACATGATTAATAATAATTTAATGATGTCTTATTTTTAACATAGGAACATGGTTCAGTACATAAGTCACTTGCTACACAAGCTTATGACCTGAGTGTTTATACCCATAACCCATGTAAAGCTGAACACACAACACACGCTGTAATTCCAAGGCAACACCATTAAGAGGGGAGGCAGAAACAGAATCTCTAGAAGCTGTGGGCCAAGTGGTGGGCTGATACACACATCTGTGAAAATCAGACCTGCCTTGGCTTCAAGCAGAGTGGAATGTAAGCATCAATCTGAGGGTGTTGTCTGAACTCTACACGTGTACAGTGGCATGTGCAAGCCTATATTGACAAGCATAAGCATTCTCACAGGAACACACACAGAGAGAGACATATACACACACACATCATATACATTCATAAAAATGTTTAAACAATCGTTTTTCAAATTATTCCCCCTAATGTCAATAAATTTTCTTTGATTAGTGTGTCTTTGTGAATTGCTTTTATCCCACTTTGGGTTGTTTCTCTTATAGCATTTATTTGCTAGAGAAACTAAATTTCTTACTTGCCTTTTTAACATTTCTGACTCTTTATTTTTTTTTTTTTTTTTGTTTTTACGAGACAGGGTTTCTCTGTTTTGGAGGCTGTCGGTCCAGCCTGGCCTCGAACTCACAGAGCTCCGCCTGCCTCTGCCTCCCGAGTGCTGGGATTAAAGGCGTGTGCCACCACCGCCCGGCAATTTCTGAGTCTTGCTGGACTATGTTTGCCTAAGGTTATTCATCTTTAATCCATAGTTAGTATACTTGTGTCTCATGCTTTAAGCCAGCTGGAGCCACTTTCTCCTGGAACACATGAAATTTCCTGTGATATCTATATCGTTGTATTTCATAAATGAAATGAATGTATATAGTCAACATAATGTTAACTCTAGTATTTCCCTTTAAAAGAACTGTTTTGATAGTTGCTAATCTCACCGAGAAGTTTTTGTGATCCAGTCTTCATAGAATGCATTATTTTGACTAATCTTGCTAATAAGGCCTCAACACAAAGGAGAATTTGTATAATCACAATACATGAAGACAGACGAAAATACAGTCAAAATTGCTTGGGTATGTGTAACTTTTTGAAATGCCAAGAAGCCAAGTTGGTATTAATGCCCCCCCCATTTTCGGTGGCTCACAAATGATTTTTAAGGTTTACAAAGTTGATGGTTCCTTCTCCAAACATTTATATTTTCCTCACCCAGTAGTAGGAAGTTCATTTTAGACTGCATTTCTATGTTTGAATTGTTTTCTCTACGTTAGAATACAAACAGACTAAGATGTATGATAAATTTTCAATATATTGTACAAACTGTGTTCTTGCTCTTGTTTGGATAACATTGTGTGATTCATTACAAAAGTGAACTGTTGAAAAATCTCAGATAAGGGAAGTGAAGTGCTGAGCAGATTTCTGGAAACAGATATGGGAATTTTACACATTTGTTTTCTTTTTCAACTAGCTGAAGTACTAACAAGATTTTACGCCATGCCTCAGTATTGAGGAAAAAGACCTTTTGTTTTTACTGAATACTATATTTATCAACAATGTTAATTTATTTATATAATTATATTGGTAGTGGAGTTATTCAGAATTTCTTTCTTACATCACAATATGATGATACATGGAGTAATTCTAAAATAAGATTTGAGAGAGAGAGAGAGACTAAGATCCTCATGGAGAACTCAAGGCAACTTTATTAACTTTCTCAAAAGATTTATATTTGAGTCTCCATTTCAGAGAGGCATGTTAGGTAAGTAGGTAAATTTCATTTCATTTCAAAGACCCCAAAATTACATTTATAATCCTTAATTTTAGTTACAAATACTAGACAAAGGAGTCAAGACCTTTGGGGAAACCCAAAGCAACAGCTGACCTAAGCAAGTGGAAGCTAGGGACCCCAGTCTGACAGCTGGGGAACCACATAAGACTGGACCAGACCCCCTGAACGTGTGTGTCAGTTGGGAAGCCTGGGCAGTCTATGGGGCCTCTGGCAGTGGAACCAGTATTTATCCCTAGTGCGCTAATGGGCTTTGGGACCCCATTCCCTATATGTACATGAGGAAGGGCCTAGGCCCTGCCCCAAATGATGTGACACACTTTGATGATCCTCTATAGGTGGCCTCACTCTCCCTGGGGAGTGGATGGGCCATGGGATTGGAAGTTGGTGGGGGGCATGGGAGAACAGGAGGGAGAGGGAACTGGGATTGATATGTAAAATAAGACTTTATAATTTAAATAAAAATGTATTTAAAAACACTACAGCCATCTTCAGAGCTAAGAACTCTAACACAGTCACATATCTTATATTCCAAATTAATCATTTTTGGAGGTTCTACATATCCCAACTAGTAAAATGTCAAATATTTTCATTTCTCAAGTATTCCCTTTCAGTATCTTTGGGACAACCTTGTTGATAAACTTTGGGAACTTCCTGAGTTTATGGTGTGCAAGTGGTTGATCCTATTTGCAAATGGCAGGAGTAAAGAGTGTGAAATCCATCAGAACATTCCACCTCTACTGTACTACAGATGGTTTTCTTGCAGAATAAAGATATATTCACTTTGATACATCCCTGGACAAGTGCCCATAATACCTTTTCAAGAGAACAATAACTTGTTTAGAGATCCAGACCCATATACCATTGTTTTCCAAAAGTGGACATAGTAACTAAGTACTAGAGAAGCTTCCAACTTAACCACTATACTTGGCCAGAACTCTTGTGCCTTGAACAAATAGCAGCTTTGGTACAGACACATCTTGGATAATCCAAGAACAGAGGTGTTGAATAACTCCTAGAGCAGTAACTTTCATCCAGCCAGCAAATTAATACCATCAGAGCTGCAAAAGACTTGAATACTCAGGACCTTGTCCTTAGCCAATGAAATAAAAACCTTTGAGTTTAGTAAGAAAACTATATTCCAAAAGTTAACCAGCTTATTCTACCTTGCAGCCTGACACAACCACTACCTTAGACTTCTGTGACCATGCCAGTCTACCAAAAAGTGGTGAGAGTGACCTTATTTTGTCACCTGGTTTTTGTAATGTCCACCATTCCAAGCATTAAGACGTCACTATTCAAGGACCTCTTTTTACACAAATTGGCTCTACAAAACTAGAGTGTATGATAAGACTCCATTCAAAGCATAGAAGTCCTGGAGCTGCTCTTGCAGAATGAAATATCTGCATGCATTTGTTCCACATTGGGCTCACCTTGCAGGGAACATCTTCCTTTCTCCAGTTGGCAGCTACTTCAATTTACATGCCCATTACACACCCTGCACTGCTCAAGTTAGGTCTCAGCTCACAGGTGCAGAGAGTATGAGCTCATCTGGAGACCCCTGTGTCACAGCTGAAATTCAGGGCATCATGTCAACCTTAATTTCATGATGATGGGGTCCTGGAGCAAACTAGAGAGCACAGGCATTTCTGCATCCCCCATAAACCTGAAATGGTCATACAAATTAGTATGAATGAGGCCATATATCATAATTTAATGAATATTTCAATTGATGACCAAAGTTTAAATGTTTTTTTGCTTTCTTGATAAATGAATGAATGGTTTTTAACAATCTATAGAGTAAATGGTAGAAAGAGGAGAGAAACTGTATTACTTGATTTTTTAAGAACTGTTAAACATTAAAAAGCAGTGTTGTCTATATGTTTTGTGTCTAATAAAACTGTTTCTCTAAATAAATAACTGGAACATGTTATGGATGGAACATGGATGGAATCGTTATGTGAATTAAAATGGATCATTATTAAAGTCTCCAAAATTATTTTTTAAATTCAGAGTTAATATTTCTGCAATGTGATGAACTTAATTAAGTTTACAAGTGATGGAGGGCTTTGATGCTGCCTCCTATTAACCACTCAGAAAACAGCACAGTATACTCTGTGTGGAAGAAAATGGTGCTTTCTATGCTAATATGTCTGTAAGACAAGTTGCATAAGTGTGTTGTACCCCCACAATTTACTAACCATTGGGCATTCACTGAGAATTTTTATATAAATGTTAGATTGCTTGATGTCCTACAACAACATTGATGACATCTGATTTGCTTCTAGCACTGTGGCAAATATTCCATGGTCAACAAAAACAAGAATCCATCCATACATGATTTATTTGTTAAAACTAATTTCTAAATCTAACCCACATGTGAAATGAATTTAAATCATTATAGAATCTAGTAAAATTTGCTAAATGTCACTGTGTGCATGCGTGCATGCGTGTGTGTGTGTGTGTGTGTGTGTGTGTGTGTGTTATGGTGTGTTTTCTTGTGCCACAATAGCCAATGAAGGAAGGCTATGTGTTATTTAAAGAATATGAAGGGTTGGGGAGATGCCTCAGTAAGTTGAGTGTGAACAAGCATGAGTATGTTAGTGTGATTCCCAACGCCCACATAAAAGCAGGGTGCAGTAGAGCATATCTATAATCCAGCACTAGGAGGCAAATGCCAGAGGATGCTCAGGGTTATAGGACAGCCAGTCTTAACAATGGTTGACCTCCAGGTTCTGTGAGACACCCTTTCTCAAGACTAAGAAGAGAGAGAGAGAAGACACTCAATTTCAAACTCTGACTTCCAATTGTGCACTCACAGAGCATACACCACATACACACACACACACACTTTTATGTCTACTGTAATTTTTGGAAATATTCTAACCACATTTCTACTGTAAACTGGGAATTAGAAGAGGATTCCTCACTCTGTGAAAATGCTTTTAATTTTTAAAGTATGGAGTAATTAGGCACATGCTTTTCTTTCAGCCATTACTTGTCGAAAACAAGATGGAGGGCAGGCTAGCATCCAGGAGTGCCTCCAGTATGCAGGCCCTGTGCCAGCCCTGACCCAGGCTTGCCAGATCCCCTGCCAAGACGACTGTCAATTTACCAGCTGGTCCAAGTTTTCTTCATGCAATGGAGACTGCGGTGCAGTTAGGACCAGAAAGCGTGCTATTGTTGGTAAGAATAATTTGGATGCTAAAGGCAACTCTTAGCATGACAAAATAATGCAATAAAACTCAAACCAAGAGCATGTGGACCGTATACCTGAAGATTCTTGTTGTTGCTGTAGTTATACTGAATATTTCAGCATATTGAAATGTGTATTTTAATGCAAGGTAACAATAATAGAAGCTTATCATTTTGGAAGAAAGATAAGGCAAACTAATTTCCTATGCAACAAACAATAAAGCATTAGTATCATTTAATCGTGCACCTTTAGTGCATTGCCCGGAATATTTGACGTACCTGGAGCAAGGAGTAGAGGCTACCCCTTTACCATCTCAGCCTTTCCTCAGGACGACAGCCTCAGCACATAGCTTATCTCCTGTGGTGAGAAATTCAGCATTTACTCTGTCTGAAAGCTGTGCTGAAATACAGTCACAATGGCTTTAAAAAGCGATAAAGGCAGTGACATGGCTACACTGAAACTGGGTGCATTTGGGCATACTGTCAGGGACAAAAAGGAAAAGAAAAAAGAAAGCAAAATGTTGACTGTTAATAGTTGTCAAATCGTTGTCATTTACCAAAGTAAAATGAAGACTGAAGACCCTGGAAAACTTCATATTCAAACCATATATATATGTATATGTATATATATATAGTGTGTGTGTGTGTGTAAATTAGAAATAAGTATGTTATTAAGTCTCATGAAGTATTTAAAGAATATGTTATATGTGGCAGAATTATAATTATGTATCATGAACATTTCATATAATAGGACTAGCAAAATTAAATATGTAATTTTAAAGTACATGTATTACATATATAAGGATTTCTAGGAGAGAGTTTCTTTGGATTCAAAACATTTAAAATGTGTTATTCTGGTACCAAAATCTTCTTTTGAGTACTACTAGTATTTTCTGTATTAGTCACCAGTATGTCAGAAAAGACTATTGTTCAGAAATTTTGAAAGATACAAAATAAGAGACCAAGAAATGAGCCTCAGATCTCCATTTCTGAATTGTAACCCCTTGTAACTCTGCTACGTCCTTGCAATCAGCAAAAATAAGAATGAAACCCAATGAGTTGTCTGTCTCTCTGCCTCTTGTATTTTTGCATATATTAAAAAGAAGAGGTTTGTGCAATTGCGACAAACTCCTGAGTCAGTACAAACGAGGATTTCAGTCATTTCAAAGAGTGTAAAAATCAACTACAATCCTTTATGCAAAGTGGACTATTTTTAAATGAAAAAGTAAGAAAAGTTCCACTGTGCAAAGCCCAAAGCACCCAATATCAGCAAAAATGTATTTAGAAAGCACTGAGAAATGAAAAAATATCATTTATTTATAGGCTACTATTGAATAGAATCAAAAGCAGGGAACGGAAGTTTAAGGATGTGAAAAATCTAAGGATGTTAGAAATTAATAATGCTATTTTCCAATGTAATTCTCTTACAGGAAAAAGTAAAAAGAAGGACAAATGTAAAAACTCCCATTTGTACCCTCTGATTGAGACTCAGTATTGTCCTTGTGACAAATACAATGCACAGCCTGTGGGAAACTGGTCAGACTGTATTTTACCAGAAGGGAAGGCTGAAGTGCTGTTGGGAATGAAAGTACAAGGAGACAGCAAAGAATGTGGACAAGGATACCGTTACCAAGCAATGGCATGCTACGACCAAAATGGAAGACTTGTTGAAACATCGCGATGCAACAGCCATGGTAACCCAATAGTACTGCAGTGCTCATATTGCTCTTTGGTAGTGGAGTTATCCCAGAAGGTAAAGGAAAGTTTGCACTAGTGTGTTCTAAATGGAAGGCTGGACACCCCACAGTTCACATTGTGTTCGGAATAGTCCAGTGACTTGGAGTTGGTAGATGAGTCCCAAAACAGGTTAGAAACAGCATTATGGGGCTCACATTATTAAGTTGGAAGTCAAGAATAGCTATAGAGAATTCTGTTGGGACATATTCTCTGTTCGTTCAACAAACCCAGCAATCCCTAACTGAACAATAAGGGACTGTAAAGAGAAAAGATTTGAACACAAATAGATTAAGTCTTAAATGAGGGAAACTTTCAACAACCAAACTGGAAAACTGTGAAATGCCCAGAATGCCTTTAAAGTAACAGAAAGGAAAGGCAAAACTCTCAGTAATCTGTTTGTGGTCCATTGACCTGAGACTAGGTGGGGAAATACTTCGACAAAACTATACCCACTTTTATTTTGTAAAGTAAACTGCAGGGACAATAATTAAGTTGCTGAAAACTTGTGAATAGTGGCTACTTGAAGTCAGTGTTTATAATAAATCCTTAAGTTTTTATCTGAATGTAGTAGTAGCAATATATCACCACTATTCTTTAACTTAATAAGCCCGCTTTTTAACAGAATAAAGTCATTTTACAGTTCATTAGCCTGAGTTGGAGATGGAATGTATTTGTAAAAGTTAGAGAGTGACATCCTGCCTTGTTATAGAAATGACCAGGAAGGAATGCATTAAATTGCTAGAAGCAAGTACATAACAGTTGCCCTCCCACCTTTCTAAAATAACTTCTGAGATTTATTATAAGATCCAGAAGACAACACAAGCTAATAGTACTATTTCACATTTATAAACCTTCAAGGTATCCTGCTGACATATTCTTGTAGTCCCTTAAGCCATTCCCATCAAAGAAGATTCTAAAAATCTTTACCTTTATTTTAACTTTGTCTCATAGTTCTTGTTTTTTAAACCATCAAGAATCTAAAAAGGTTAAGTATAGATGTAAGTATTTTCAGGTTAGTGAGTGAGCTTTGCTAAACCCGAGATCTCTCTGAATTTAAGCAATACCTGGAAACACCAGTAAAACATTTGTAAAAGTAACACAATTTCACTCTTTACATCAAATAACAAAAGTGTTATCAATTAGATTCTAAAAATAGAGGTACACTTCCTATTTTGAGACAATAATATATAAAATTTGAAATAGTTATTCAATGCAAAACAGAAAATTATTTAAATTGAGTTTCCTTTGGAGGACAGGGTATAAGTATTTGCTCAAATTTAATTTTGTCAGTGTACTTATTACTGGGATAATAATTTGTTTTCAGCATTACCTTGAGCTTCGAGCATGGCTTTCATACAGTTCTGCTTCTACTCTGGTCTACTAATAAGATGCATGAGAACTTTAATACTCGTATTTGGGGTATGGAAGAGAAAAACTCTTTTTTTAGGATGCTAGAGATCAAAAACAGGACTTTGAGAATACTGGGTAGGCATTTCAACCGAGTTAAATATATTTCCAGTGCCTAGAAAACAAGTTTTAACAAATTAAAAGACCATCATAATGTGCTACCTAATAAATGTAGCTAAGCTGCACAATTAAAAACAGAAATTTCATTGAAATTAGCCAAAGACAAACTTCTTACCTTAGTGTGATCAAGTTGATGCATGGAGAATGCAGCCCTTCACTCCAAGGTAGGTACAGACAGCAAAAACTATCGTGATGAATGTGTATGAATTTAAGAAAACTTCGTCACCAAGAAGATCATTCCATTCTGAGTTCTTCAGTAACGCTGTCATCTTTAATGATGATCATGTCGCTGTCAGCATGGTTGTCTTCTTTTATCTCTTTTCATCTATAATAAGGTACCCAATGAGGTCTCTTAGCATTTAGTAACACTGATTCAAAGAAAAGACTAAGGAAATTTCATTTCTGTTGACAGATTTCTGTTTTACAATTACTTGTCTTTGCCATGTTCTGTCAGTTCTGATTGTGTATGGAATGCCAAAGCTGGCTACAATGTTCTAGGTATGCTCTGCATTGCTCTATACCTTCTCACAGTTAACGTTCAAGATGGATGATGGATTTGGAGTTTTGTGTACCTTGGAGAAAACTTTTTTCCTGTTCAGTTTAAGCATAAAGTTGACCCCTACGTGTATTAAGTGCAATTATATCAATCTCTTACTCAATTCTCCCTTGCCTTAGGGCAGTTCTGTTTAATCTCTGCTTGACTTATTTTATCAGTAATTACAATGTTATGCAATTCGATTTTCCCCAGTTTAATTGTGTGTTCTTTTAAACTGTTTCCCATGAGGCCACCCTTTTTTAATTTCTTAAACTTGGGACACGATTTTATTACCACAGCTTTGACTTTCTCATAATAAAAGACTCTAGACTGAGAAATGCTATAATCATATCCCTACAATTAGATCTTATATAATGGCTTCTGTTCAGTCCATATAAACCTTTTGTCTTTTAATAACATCAGATCTCGATGTGTAGTGTAGGATTACATAAGTTTCTATTGTTTCCATTATGAAATCTAAAGTAATGATGATTCTGTGTGTGTGTGTGTGTGTGTGTGTGTGTGTGTAAGATTTTTCATTCAAGTATAAGTGACAAAACTTTATTATATAACTTCTAAACTGATCCAGCACAGTAAAATCCCACATTCTGTTCTACATTTGGTACTTATAAGGCATGCATCAGTTTATAAACATATCATATACTCATTATATGTATTTTCGTCTACCATACATGAATAGATATTTGCTAGGATACTTTCTTGAGACACTTGTACTCACTGATACAGTCTTAGCTTCTGGAAGAGTTGATAAATATTTGCAGAATGTATGAATGAATGAATGAAATACTAGAGGGAATATTTCAACATGAAAAGAGTGGGTTCCTGGTGTACTTGCAGTTGGTGAGGACCATTATAGCACTTTCCTTTTTCTAGCTACCCTCCCTATGTAGCACATTTGTGAATGATAACCAAATGGATCATTGAAAATTGTTGTGATATTTAGAACAAATAAGAACTACACATGCCACAAAATGCCTGTATGATTCTGATTGGATGTTGAGGTTCCAGTATGCCCATTAAATGGGAGAAAAACATAATAGCCACATAGCCATCCTACTCAATTAGAATAATAATACCCCTATAATAAAAAGTTCTTTCATTGTCAAAGTTTCCTGTTCAAAATGGTCTGGTTGTATAATAGTTTAATTCTCGGTTCCTGTTACTAATCAAGATGTCTTGAATTTTCTCAGTGGTGTTTACAAATTTAATTGGTAGTTTGAGATTTTGGACTCTCTTTGTTTTCACTCACATTTCCTGTGAAAATAAGGAATAATTATTCCAACTCTTTTCCCTGAAAGATATGTTGTACATGTGGAATGATAAAAATATATAAAATGGCAGATATCCCAGTCTTTAAGTCTCCAATTACATCATTCCAATTCCCTTTAAATTTATCCTCAAGAAATCTTACTTGCTATTTTGAATAGTCAGGTTAAGGCATAATGCAGTACCACAACAACAGCCTTGGTGAATTCCCCACAGTTCAGGGAGCATGTGAAAGGAAAGCAACTCTTCTTTGCAGTTTAATTGAGTATGCTTGACCCGCTGTCTTAGTTAAGGTTTCTATTGCTGTGACCAAAGCAACTTGGAGAGGAGTTTTTTCAGCTTACATTTCTACAACATAATCCATCATCAAAGGAAGTCAGGACAGGAACCTGGGGGCAGGAGCTGATGCAGAAGCCATGGACCAGTGTTGCTTACTGAATTGCTTCCCAGGGCTTACTCAGCTTGCTTTCTTAGAGTGCCGAGGACCACCAGCACTGGTGTGCGTGGCACCATCCATAGTGGACTAGGGCCTCCCCCATGAATCACTGATTAAGAAAATGCCCTACAGGCTTCCTTACTACCAAATCATATGGAATCAACTGAGGCGCCCTCCTCTCTATTGACTCTAACTTGTGTTAAGTTGACATAAAACTATTCAGCACATCAACTTACCCTCAACTTACCTCTCTGATTAATAATGTGGTTCTTAAAATGGTTCCACAGCACTCCCCAGGCTCTGCTGTACAGTGCAGTCTTTAATATCTTCCATGTTTGTTTGGATTTTGTTACTCGTTTCAGGATGAACATGTTGCACTGCTTAGAATAAATTTAACAGCTGTAGCAATTCACTATGTTCAGTAATAGCCAAAGAGAAGACAAACTGTCTACTCATGATTTCTGCCACTGTATTTTAATCCTCTTTCTGTTAACCTTTGACCTCTTATAGCTTCTAATATAATAGCTTCAGTCAAAATGAGCAAAGGGACCTTATATGAACTATATGAAGTGATAATATAGGTGACAACCAAATAGCTTTTTGAGTGAGTGGGTGAGTGAGTGAGTGAGTGAGTGAGTGAGTGAGTGAGTGAGTGAGTGAAGCAGGAGAAAGTGTCACAACATTCTTGGAAGTCAGAAGACAGCCTGTAGGAGTAGGTTCTTTTCATCCATTATGTGGACTTCAGGAACAGAACTTAGGTCTTCAGGCCTAGAGGCAAGTACTCCCTCCTGCCAAGGCATCTCCTTGGCCCCATGGGAAATTTTTGATGTAAGCAGATATCTATGCAGTTCTTGTTTTGTTACATCACAATTGTGAAATACATAGAGCTGTTTATGTGAGTTTAGATATAGAAATCTACTCTGTTAATACACCTAAAGGAATATTTAGCCCTTGAGTAGACATGCTACAGAAGTAATATAACAAACCACTTAGTTTTTCCAATGGTACTGATGTTTTCTGAGAATGTGTATGAGCATATAGCAAATATGAAGAGCTGGGCCTACATGTTTATCTAAAGCAAACAAATAAAATCCAAATAGTATTTTTTCATATTTACATGGGCACTTACCATCACAATTAATTGCCCAATGTTGATTCAAAACTTTTCATCAAGTATATGATATTGAGTAGAAATATGTTATAGTTTGGTTTTCTGTAAGTTATCAAATTATCAGTTTTTAATATGCAATTTAAAAAATAATATTTTCAGTCTTTTCCAGTCCCTGATAAAAGTCTATTTAAATTACCCTGTTCCTGGTTGCAGATATATGCAGGTAATTTATAGGTATTAGGTAGAAGGTATTTCTGAGGTTTCTTTTTAGACTAATCCCAATGTTTTAGAGGCTGCACTGGAGCTACACATTCACGGAGCTAGAAATCATACTAAACAATATTTACTATGTGCTTTCAAAATGAATTATTTAATCATCTACAGTGCACCTTTCAGAAACATAATTTACTACTTGTGAAGGTTATTGACAGCTTCTTTATCTGCATGTTCATAATTCAAATGAATGAGGTAATATGTCCTGTGGTTGCCCCTTGAAGCTTGCTAGTAGTCTGTGTTCTTTCTAACTGAAGAAGGATCAGAGCATATAAAGGCTTTAAAACCACATGATCAGAATTCTCAACTTGATTTTCTTGAGTATCAAAGTTGTTTTGAATTGCTAAAAGTTTTAACACCCTAAACGTGAAGTCATTTATTGTGTTTTAGCATTCCTCAGAAACCATAAATTGCTATAAGTTGCCAGCAATTTATTTAGCCTTAAAATGCTTGAAATGTTCCATCTCCTGTGATTGTTGGATGTTAATTGCCCTCAAAAATGATCTTAGCAGAACAGGCAAGGGAATGCTTATCTGGCAGTTCACTGGTAGCATTAAAGATTTTAATAGTGCTAGATAAACATGACAGGCAATTATTGAATGTGGCTACACACTGGGAAATAAAAACAAGAGATTGAAAAATATAGTCTTCTACTGCTTTGTCTCCGTCTTATTTCCTAATGTAGACCTTTAAAAAGCTTAATAGATAGACTTTTAAAATGTTTTCTGGAATATGCTGTTGAAAAACCAAATATAAAACTGTTATTCCTACCTCCTAGTGATACACAATGAATTAGTGTGAAGTCAAAAATATTAGGTCTTTCTATAACAAAGGATCTAGACTTTAAAAGGTGGCCAGTCAAAGCACTGAAGGTGACTTGTTTCTCCACCTCAAACAACAATTAAAATCAACGTAAAAGTCAATCACTGCAAATTATTTTTAAAAACGACATACTTTTAGAACTTTTAGTAAACAATTTTTGAAGCACCCCTTCAGTTCTCTGTTAGATTTTCTTCTAGATCTTTACAAATACACAAGAAGCCTTCTTCAGAATCAAGAAGGTGACAACACCTTCACCTTCTGCATGTCTGTAACATCCTATGGTTGTTATAACCTCACCAGGTACATTTGCTCTCCAGAAGAATATCTGACAACTCATTTTTTGGAAATCTTAATGTACTTTACTCTTTATATCAAATCTGCGATTGCATTTTTAAAACTGTTTCACACCTTGCTTACAATAAAGTAATATAAAGTGCATGTCCCCAGCACACATTTCTCTCCTAGGAATACATACATCAAAATGTATACTTAACTTACAATACATGGTCTGAAATATTCATAGCAGATGTATTAATATGAACTTTATATTTAAAACTACCTCAATGCTCACCAAACAATACAATGAATAAATAAGACATAACACTTTCACACAATAAAATACAATCTCCAACAGCATATACAATATGGAAGAACCTAACAGTCTAATATAGAGTGAAAATGACTACAAATCATCATATACTACTGGTTAGTTAGTTTTTCATTGCTGTGAATAAAGCACCCCTGAAAACAAAGGAGGAGGGGTTTGTTTTGGTTCACAATTTTAGAGTTGATAGTACCTTCTTAGCTAACTTTGTAGTTTCTCTCCTGAGGATATGCATAATGTGGTGGAAAGTTATGGTGGATCTGTATTCACCTGATTGCAGCCCAAGAGGATAGAAGAGAGACTCATACACCAAATATACCTTTGAACACCACACCTAGATCTCATCTCCTACTTGTCATCACTTCCCAGTAACATTATGAATCCATTACCAGACTGATTTATTGTTGAAGCTAGATCCCACCTGTTAAGAACACGTCTGAATGGTTGGCTCCACTAGCTGGGACCAATACTCAACACGTGAGGACAGTATGGGGGCACTTACCTATCTAAACCACAGGCTGCATGATTCTAATTGCATGCAACTTTTTAAAAGTAAAACTATTTCACCCTGTGAGAACTCAAGATGGTAAGCACTGCTAGCCATATTTTTAATTATTAATATTTTATTTAGCAATAAGAGGCTATGATTAATAAAGGCACTCAAAAGAGGACACTATAGACAAGAATATCTCTGCTGAACTTACACAAATACAAAATATTGTTGTGTAGCTGCTGTTTGGTAAAAAAAATTTAAATACATGATAATCTCTAACAAACCATAAGAGCTAATATGCACAAAGATATGCCATAAATCTGTACCTCATCCATATTTTATTGGTTTCACCATCACCAGCATCTTAAAACAGCATCCCTTGCATTAGTTCTATACATGCAAATGAGTGTAAGTAAAACTGTGACACCTCAGGAAGCTCAGGGGATGTATCAGTGTCAGTATCTCAATCAGAAGTACATTCCAATTATATTAAAGCAATTGGATAAAGTATTGAAGAAATTTTCATATTACTTCTTAAAATTATGTATGCATCAATAATTATTTCAGTAAAATTTTTTCTTGCTTAAAAAAAGAAGAGAGTTGAATGAAGAGTTCATACTCATGTTGAAAAGCCAGATCCCTGTCGTAAACACTTTATCTGAAGGTCTGAAATAGAAGAAGGCTACACTTTTGAAATATTCTAAACAAATATGAGGCAAAGTTAGAAAGTATTATAGAAAATATAGTCAGCATTTTAATATTAATTCAATCCAACAAGGTTATATACTAAGCCTGCCATTTTAATTTAAAAATGGCCTGATTTCTCTGTATTTGAAAATATCAATACTTCGTGCTACTTTTAAAATATAAAGTATAAAAATTAATTAATACAAATAAATTAATAAAATTGATTTAACACCTGAATACCACAAAAACACCAAGCAGAGTCATTAAAAGAAATTAAAGACCTTGGCAGTGGCAGTGCATGGCTTTAATTAGCACTCAGGAGGCAGAGAGGATCTGATTTCTGTGAGTTCAAAGCTGGCCTTGTCTACAGAGCAAGTTCCAGGTCAACCAGGGCTACACAGAGAAGACCTATCTCAAAAAATATAATAAAATATAAGGAAGGAAGGAAGGAAGGAAGGAAGGAAGGAAGGAAGGAAGGAAGGAAGGAAGGAAGGGAGGGAGGGAGGGAGAAAAGAAAAATTAAAGACCAAAATAAATAGAAAGAAATCCCAACTACCTGCATTGCTCCCATGCCAAGACGCTCATGTTGAACAGACTTGAAGTGATTCCTAAATGCATTTAATTGCAGAAATTGGGCTGTTTTAAAATTCATATGATAATATGTGATTCAAAAATACAAAATCTATATTGAGAAAGAATAAAATTGAAATATTCACACTTCCTGATTTCAAAGCTCTCATTTGAAGTTAGACTTGTCAAGTCAGAATGAGACTTGCTAAGATTACAGAGAGAAACGGAATAAAATTTCAGGCCCAGAAAGAAACCCTTCCTTTGATGTGGAGGGCAACAGTTTTCAGGAAAAGGGACCAGGATGCCATCTAATTCCATGACACTCTGTGTGGTATCAGTGACCACATGCCAAAGGAGGAACTCTTTAATCATAAGGAAAATTTAAACCAAAGACAAAGTTAAAATTTATGGAATTCTCAGAGAAAAAAAAAACAGAATGTAAACTTTTGTGAGTTTGAATTAAGTAACAATTTACTAAACATAAAACCAAAGCAAAAGGAAACAGAAAAGAAATGGATTTCATCATTTAAATCATTTATTTATTTAGATACTTATTTAAGAACATTCTTCTGGGTTGAGTCGAGGTAAGAATAGAGGAGAGCAGGATGAGAGATACCATAATAGACAGAGTCATTATAAGCTTGAGGAGAGAGCTGACACTAGTGAGATCTCCAGAGATCTACAAGGATAACACCAACTGGCAAACTAAACAATAGTTGAGAGACTACACTAATAGCCCCTCCTTGATGATAGGGTTGATGCCTACCCTATATGCCATCCTAGAACCTTCATCCAGGGACTGATGGAAGCAGAGACAGATACCCACAGCTAAGCACTGAACTGAATTCCTGGAACCTAGTGGCAGAGATGGAGGAGTGATGAGCAAAGGGGTCAAGACCATGATGATGAAACCCACAAAGTCAGCTGACCGGATAAGGGGGACTCTTGAATCCCAGACTGATGGATGAGAGGCCAACAGGGGATTGATCGAGACTCCATGAATGTAGTGCCAGGGAGGAGGCCACAGAATTCACTGGGTCCTTGGGTAGTAGACCAGTGTCTACAATGGTTTATGAATGAGCTTTGGGAGCCCATTCCAAATAGAGGGATGAGCTCTCAGTCTGGACACATGGGGAAGGGCCTAGGTCCTGCCCAGGATGAAATGACAGACTTTAGAGAATCCCCCCAAGGAGGGCCTCACCCTCCTTGGGGAATGATGTGGGGATTGGGTGGGGGGCTGGAGGGTTGGTGGAGGGACAAGGGAGGAGGGGTGGGAGAGGGAGCTGGGATTGACATGTGAAGCATTCATGTTTCTAATTTAAATAAAAACTATATTGAGAAAAAAATAAAAGAACATTCTTCTGTCTGCTTTTGGGAAACTTTTCCACCTATTAGGTTGCCTTATCCAGTCTGGATATGCTGAAAAATTAAACTAAATGAAAACAAAAATAATAACAAAAACAAATATTGTTTCATTTGGTCTCATTTATATGGAATGTCAATTAAAGGTCGGTTTTATAGAGCCCAATAGTAAGTGATGATTGCCATATGAAGATGAGAAGCAGATACTGAGTGATAACAGTAAAGACAGAATTTTAGAAAAGGAGCTTAAAAATTATATAAAATCCTAAAATTAAGATGGCGGTAACAACCATACAACTCTACAAATATACAAAACTTCAAAACATAAGCTGATTTTTATGTTACATGATTTTTAAGCTGGAAATGTTTTCAGTCTACTTGTCCCCTCATAGATTGTGAGCATGATAATCGTGTGCATGATCCAGTCTGTGACATTGGTATAAAATGATGAAGCAAACTGATTTTGATTCTTTCTAAAGTCAATATTACATAAGGAGGAAGAACAGGCATTTGATTTTTGACCAGAGGAATTCTGCTTTTCCATCCATTTGCCTTGAGACTAGCAGCGATAATTTGATATCATGAAATGTCAAGTTGGTAATGAAGCACTAATCAAAGAAAGCAGCCTGCCTCCCAAATCAAATCTATACACTATTCGTTTAGCTAGTGAGTTGAATGAATGAGTCTACACTATCCCTTTCCCTGAGCTCTTAGCCTTGTCAACATCTCTCTGCATTTGTTTTCTGGTTTCTGCTTAACACAGTTAAAATCCCAAGGGAGTCAAATGGACCCAAGATGAGGCGTCCCTTTAACAGCACTGTGGAGATAGGAGGCACTGTTTGCATAACATCCTTCCATTTCTATCCTCACAATTGACTTTCAAGGAAGGGGGAACATAAGGCGCTAAGTTAAATGGATTCTTTCGGGTGTTTATTGAGACAGACTGGCTTTTCTTGAGGAAGAATGCTGTGAGGACTCAGAGTCCTGCCGGTGCGTGGCATTAATACATAAGGTGTCACAGAAATCTTGTGTTAGGAGATTTTTAACAGCAATCTGACAGCACTGAGAGTGAGACGGTTAGCCGACAGGTTAGTGTCAATTAAATAAGAGTTGTCACGAAGTCAGAAATGTTGAAACATGGTGGGCATGAATCCTGAGCAGATCGTATGGCAGCTACTCAGCTGCTATTTTAACACAGCCGTGGTATATGTGTGTCATTTCCCTGCAGAATTTAATTTGAGTCCCTAAGGACACAGACATCTCTGCATTTGAATGCTGCTGCCAAGTCAAAAGTGGACCTTCTAAATGAGCTGGAATGGTGGGCGTGAGACGGAGAATGGCACTTAGCAACTTGCTTCTTGTTCAATTTTCCTCTGCTCAGGTTACATAGAAGAAGCCTGCATCATTCCCTGCCCCTCAGACTGCAAGCTCAGTGAGTGGTCCAACTGGTCCCGCTGCAGCAAGTCCTGTGGCAGCGGCGTGAAGGTCCGGTCCAAGTGGCTGAGAGAAAAACCTTATAACGGAGGCAGACCTTGCCCCAAACTGGACCATGTCAACCAGGTATTTTCCTAACAACAAATGTATTAAGTTATTTCTGAAATTCCCAAGATCTATTATTTCTCCAAAATGAACAAAATTAAATAAGAGCTCCTGAACAAGAAATATGATCAGTTATATTTTATAAGGTCTGAGTAAAATATGTGTAGCTTACAAAAATCTAAAAGCTCTAATTATATATGTTATCTCTGAATTCTCTGGGGATTCAGAGTCTGCAAGCTTCTAAAGAGGAATATAGTTCCATAGAGGTGAAATGGCACTATCTGGTGAATAATGGCAACGTATTTAATCTCCCATACAACTGTGCCTAACTGTTATGATGAGGTCACATAATTCTTAGGGTTTCCCTAGACTTGCAGAGTGGAGTTCTCAGTTACCAAGTACTAAAGACAAAAGCGAAGAAAGAACATAAATATTTTATAAAATTATGGGAAATGCTATTTATTCATTTCAATCAGCTGTGTGTACAGCAAATTCAAGAAAATAAATATGAAGTATCTCAAATTTCATGTGTGTGTGTATACACATATACTAACTAGCAATTTAGTCTCTGCCTTTACTCTGCTTTTTCTTTTTTTATTTAAAAATTATTTTTTCATCTTACATAGCAGCCCCAGTTCCCCCTCCTTCCCCTTCCCCAACCCCCATCCACTCCTTGAGGAATCAACAAAGTCTGGCATACCAAGTTCAGGCAGGACCAAGCCCCTCCCCCCTGTATCAAGACACAGAGAATGGGCTCCAAAAAGCCAGTTCATGCCCCTGAGATAAGTTCTGGGTCTCTGCCTTTTCTAACACTGGATCCATATTAGGGCGTGCATGCACACTTCATTAGCTGATGCCAGTGGTTGCTATTTGTATTCTATTGGAGATAAAGAGTAAAACGGCTGGCTAATGATGGAATTGTGATTAATTTAAGTGTAACAGAACAGACAATTGTTATCACAGTTGATCAGCATGTAAATTAGCACAGAATGGATTTTATAGAGTGTGTGCAGATGTTAAGTTTTGAATTTGAGCCATGATCAAATGAAGCACGTATTTAAATATGTTAAGCTGTTTTGTGGGGACATAACTTGTCTCATTTTAGCCTCTAACTGCATTGCTATCAGAAGTTTCCTTCTGATTAACCTAAGATTGTTGATAATAATAGAATCATACCGTATAAAAAGTAAGTATTCTAAGCAAATATTTAAGTAAATTATATTATCCTAATTTTAATTATATAGTTACTTATATAGTTACAATTATATATTAGATAAATAACAAATATTAGAAGTATTTTAACTAAAGATGAACACACTGAAGAATTAAATCCATGGAAAGTATTCTCAATTAGTCTGAAGTTTTCCAAAGTTAGTGATTTTAGGCAATGGAGAGAGAATAATACACTGTACTATCGCCATCTCCTGGCAGTTGAGCAGCCTTGTCACTGAATATTTCGTATTCCTCTACTGCAAGTATTCATTTACAAAGCAGAAATTCGTCTGCACAGCTATAATTGTGTGACTACGAAACAGAATGGCAAAAGTGACATGTTTATGACCCAAAAGAATGCTTGTCTAAAACTTAGGAAATCTTGAATTTCCAAGTGACAAATTTAAATATTAATACATTATGATCCATGGTCCTAACAAAGAGGAAGTGTTCAAATACTCAATTCCTCATGTGTGTATGTGTCCAACAAGTCAGTATGCAATGTAAATACACCATGTTTGCCTGAGCACTTCTGTTTCCAAAGGCATATGACCATGTTCTAAATTGTCTGTATTGTACAAATCGCTAGACTAAGACCCTTTCATTGTTACATTCCAAAATAAACAGGGATTTGAATATTAGCAAAATAGTCAAAAAATAAAATATACAAAATGTGTATAAATGTTTAAAAGGTATAAAGCATGTAGATTTTTGCTGCAATTAATTCCTTGGTAAAAATAGAGCAGTCAGTTGACTTGAAAGTACTCTCTGAGGTTCTGTTTCCTAGCTGAAGTTAAGTTCTAAGATTCTTATTTCACTAGAAATGGATGAATGGATTAAAGTGAATTAAAGGATAAATGGATCTGTAGGTGGGTCAATATATAGATAACAGTCCATTGATCAGTTGCTTTATAAGTTATTTGTTGTCATAGTTCAGTTTACCATGACAGGGGCTGCGAGATCCACTCCCTTTTTGAAGTTTTGCTACCTGCACATACAATCCTTCCTTTGATTGCCCAGTCCTTTGTACATCTTAAAGTTAAATTGTGTTAAATAGTTGATTTATCTCCCCTAAAGTCTAAGAAAGACTCATCTTTTATAAAAATAATTTTATATAAAAGTCCTTATAACTGGAATGGAGATTGTGAGCTCTTCTCAAAATAACTGACATTTCAATCTTTCTTTTTTTCTTGTCCTTTTTTTTTATTTCTGGCAAACACCACTCCAGGCACAGGTAAGCACTCTCATCTCCTGATTATTCAGAGTTCTTAAAAACACATTACTTTCTTCAGTTTCTCGATCTAGTACCTATTTATTTTATTTAGTTACCAGACCTTTATTTATAAAGTTTGAGGAGTTGAGGTGAAGTAATTAGGTTTACCTATCCCACTTTGATGAGGCAATCTCATCCTTATTTATGCTTGAAGGAGAGAGGCATGGCGGGTTGAAAGTGGTTATTTAGAAATGTCTATGAAATAATTTGCATTTACCCCAACAAAGAGGAATAATGATCCTTCTATCAAAGGATTAGGAATAACAGCAGGTCCCCTTCATTTCAATTCTTCCATTAACTTGGAGTGGTGGGTAATGTTTAGCTATGTAATAATAGCCCTGTTTTAACACACCTCCCAAATGGAACTGTGACGACTGTGGCATTAACTACAGTCTTATTCTAACACTGCAGTTGTTTTACTGTTATCTAGGGTAGTTCTGCCTTATTTTGGATTTTAGTCCTCCAAATGTGCAAAATAGTCCCAAAGGACTGTTTGTGTCTGTTTCCTGGAAATGATTACCTAAACCATATTGTGTGTGAGGCAATGTAATATAGGAAACAGATTTGCATTTTACATATTATAAAAATGTTTCAAAATATTTTTCTCTAATGCTTTTATTTGTGATTGTAGTATATTGTGGTTTATTTATTTCTTTTACTTATTTTTCTCATTGGAAAATATCACATTGCTTCATTGCTCCAGAATTCCTGAAACAAAACTAATATACTGAATTTGGGATTGAAAGCTTTGTGGACAATAACCACGAATAGTTGGCTGTATTCTGTGTGGTCCTTGCATGCTGACAGTTGTAACTGTAGCTATATATCATGTAAAACTAATTTAGGACCTTGTTTCCATACCTCAAGTGATTGAGGATTAGTCTTAAGGCTTATTTCCATTTGTTTATCTTTTTGGTTTCTTGTATGAAAAATGCTAATTCTTACAACTATACACATTTCTATGTAAAACGGGGTAAATAATATTTATTTGGGAAACATATGTTTACCATACTCTTCATTCACTCATTCATTCATTCATTCATTTGACAAATCTCCACTGAGTATCTAGCATGTGAGTGCCCTAGGCTAAGGACTAAAAGCATATAAAACCTTTAACAAAATGAATGGTCCAGAAGATCATAATATAATGTGTTAAATGTCAGTTTATGAGAATACATTTTGAATCTGGTCCGGTGAGTTAGATCTATACCCACTATGTAAAAACAGAGGAGGCAACTCAACCCACCTTCCCCTCTACTAGACTAGATCTTTCTTACTACTTGAGATTATGAACAATAAGGGGGAGGAATGAAAATAAACTGATGGAATACCGACTGTTATGATACAGCTGTCTTCCATCTACCCACCCCACTCTCATTCCACTGCCTGAGATCAGCAGATGTGTGTTTCAGGTGTATGAGGTCGTACCATGCCACAGTGACTGCAACCAGTACATATGGGTCACGGAGCCGTGGAGTGTCTGCAAGGTGACCTTTGTGGACATGCGGGATAACTGTGGAGAGGGTGTGCAGACCCGTAAAGTGAGGTAAGACCAAGCAGAATGACAGAGAGGCAACATGGCAATCATTTCCCTATTCCACAGGCAACAACATGGGACATCCCTCATCTCTACTGTCCTAAAACTTTTGTTAGTTTTGGTGTTAGTTTTGTTAGTTCTGGGTACCTAGAAAGAAGACCCTCTATTTCAGGAAGCAGTTTGTGTATTCTAGTTTCTGACTTTAAAAGCTCCACTTTACAATACCTTTTTGAGATTATAATATAATTATATCTCCCTACCTTACTCCCTCTAGAACTATCCCTAATACCGACCCTTACTTTTTTGAAAATACATACCTATTTTTCATTAATTACTGTTGCATACATTTATTATACATGGATATGCAGATAAAGACAAATATAGATTCCTAAACATATAAATGCAACTGCTAGGTCTGTATATGTAGTATGTATGTTATCAGGGCTGACCATTGGAAATACACATTGAAAGTTTATAGGTGTGGATGCTAAACCTCAGTGGCTTCTGAAAAGCCACACATGCTTCTTTTGTGGATTTGTATTATTTTTGTATACATTCATGTGTGTATGGAGGCCAGATATCAACACTGGATATTTATCTCATTCACACTGCCTGCCATACATTTTGAGCCAGGGTCTCTTGGAGTCCCAGGGATACTCCTGTCTTTGCCTCCTTGGTACTAGGGTTAGATTGTGCTGTCGGGCCCACTACTTTTGTCACAATAGTGCTGGAAACTGAACCCATGTCCTCAAGCTCATGTGGCAAGCATTTAACTTACTAAGTCATCTTCCATAGCATAAAGGACAAATATAGTGGTAAATACACATTTTCAAATACTCTGCCTTGACTTCCTGCTCCTTTCTGTCAACCTGGCTAGCATTTGAATACTCTCATCTCCTTCAAGAACCTGTAGCTAGGTATTGCCTCTCACTTATTCAAATGTAGTTATCCTGTGTGAGAGAGAAGCTACTGGTCATGTACAGATATTTAAATTCCACCTTAAACTAATTAAATAAAGTTTTTAATGCATTTCTTCATTCAGACTACTCATAATTTCAGATTCTCAACTGTCACAAGTGACTGTTCTATTGGACAGAACAGATGTTGGATATTTCTGTCATACAAAGGGTCTAAAATATAATAATAATAAATCCAGAACTTGACTTTAGTTCATTCTCATCTATAACTTAATTTATCATGAGTGTTAGAATTATCTAATAGTGTCACAATCTATTTCAGTAGAAAGTTTTTGTTCAATTAATGTTACTATCATAAAATTTTTGCATATAAAATATATATAATCTTGTTTCTGTTTGTCTCAAAAAACCCATTTACAATTTCTATGAGCCATAATAAAGTTATACTAAAGATGAAGACAAAAATGAAGGCAACAAATAGATAGGAAATGAAAAAGAAAAAAAAACAGAGTTCCTGTTCTCTACACTTCTGCTTCCAATTTAAAACATTTTACTCCAAACTTAAAAATCATTTCCTTATGTGAAGAATTTGGGTCAGTTGCTTGTTTTGTTCGTGAAAAAATATGATGAAAGAATGAGTATTGAACTTTTCCTTCAACTGTTGTGTACATGCTTCTTTTTGCTTTGTAAATAGTTATTTTTCAATGTTTCCAAACACATTTGAAACAAAGTAACTTTTCAGATCAACTTATGTATTGAGGTTGATGCAATAGAGAGAGGTCAGTATTGATCGTGATCTCGGATCATGTAATAATGTGACTTTTTGTTCCTGATTGAGTGGTACAGAGCTCAAATTCTATCCTCTGCTAATTAGGGTCAGAATGTCCTGCCTACATACAAATGTGGACTGACATTTCAGGATAGATGAGTCTATAAAAGGGCAGGTTTGTATTTACTTGTTTTCAGTCTTTCTCAGTTAGGATGGAATGGCATGTAAGAAGTGAATAATAGAACTGGTTCTTCCTAACAGGAATTCATTCCTCCCCTGCTTCCTTCCTTCCTGCCATCTTTCTCCCTCCATTCTTCCTTCCCTCTTTCCTCCCTCCATCCTTCCCTCTTTTCTCCCTCCTCTCTTCCCTTCTTTTTCTCTTTCCTTTCTTCTTTCTTTTCTTCCCTTCCCCTAGTGCTAGGAATGAAGCCGTGATATCAAGGAGGGTAGGCAAAGAAAAGGGCATGCTTTCAGTGACATTTTTTTCACAATTTTATGTACACAATGACAATACAAATAAAAGGAGGCAGTTTTAGTTGCTGTTTCTGCAGCTGTTGTGTTTTATCCATGCAGACACCCTGAATTTGCCTCCAAAGTGGTCCTGCAGTCTGTGTGTCTAATATACTTCAGGCTTCTCAAAGAACTATATTGCTCTTTAGAAAAATAGAAAGGTCAAGGCAAACAAGGAAGCAAATTTAAAATACATTTATTTGGGCTTAAGCTTGATCCAAATATTTATTCTGAATTTTAGGTTGAAAGAAATGTTAATCCAAGTAAAACTAATACACATCTTGGTAGGTAAAATTTGTTCCTATTTTATGAAATGGAAATATGTTTGAAAAATAATAATTCACTTTAAAGTAAATTAGGTCCACTAAGAGAAGTTAGCTCTGAGAGATAGATTTACGGTTTATAATTTATTCTGATATTTGAGTGATTTATACAATACAAAATTAAGAAAGATAAAAGCCTTTACCAATAAACTTGTATGTATATAGCTACCTATTAGGGTATTGGACATCTTTTCTTTACTTGGATCAATAGGCAATTTTACAAGTTTAAATCCTGTGTGCTGAATCAGTATCAGCTAAGAATGTGATCTTAGCATCAATTCCACCTTTTGAATGTGAAAATGCTTGTCCTATCCATGTCTTTGTCAGGACACTGTCAAAAGAATATTTTTAGAGTGGTACTGAAGATAGAACTTTTCCTATATGACTGAAAACTCTTCTAAATAAATTTCTAACTCAATTTTTCGACAATTAAATCTCCAATTATCTGCTGATTCATTTTTGTGAATCATTTTTCAAAAGAAATCACAGGGATCAGTATTCATGTGGAGGTTTTTGTTTTTCAGATTGCATGACCAATCATGATACGATATTGACAGTTTTCCAAGCTTTCAGTGTCTCACTTAATAGAAAGATTTTGTTAAATTTGGTAGCAAGATAAACAGTAATCTTTCAGAGTGTATTTTTAAAGACACAATGTACTTCCTCCTGGAAATCTCTGAGCAAAGATCGGATGTCAGGCATATAACTGTGGCATGACTCAGCCAACTGCTAAATCACAGCCCAGGAGGTTTAAGAGCCCATCTTCTCATCTTCCTTTTCAGCTTCCCAAAGTCACCTCCCTTCCAAAACCCATTAATTTGGTTGACCTTTTCTACATTATAGATTAAGAATCAAGGTTTTCTCTCCCACTATTAAAGTTCACAGAGAGATTATTAACTAAGGTAAAGGGAAGCCACATTAATTAGCTTCTCAAGAGATCAGTAAAGTATAATTCTTGACTGTTCATAATAGAATAGTATGAACTAAGATTTAAATTTTTTATAATAAAATGAAAACTAGAAATCAAGAAAAAAGTCAAGATAGAATGTCCAAATAAGCACACTTAGAGAAGTTGTGCTGTTCTATTTATAATTTTCTTTCAGTTTCTGACTTTTCTTTTCAAGTTAGCAGATGGGTAACTAAAATTGTCTTTTTAATGGCTTTTATTTACTTTATTTGTATACAAGCACAACCACACACTCACACCCACATGCCTTTCTCACACCCACATACAACCACATACACAAATGCACACTCACACACACATGCACACACAGTCACACACACACACAAATCAACATACACCATCTCTCTTGCACAAACGCCTCTAACACACACATAACACAAACACACAAATTCATAAGTACACACAGATGCACACTCAAACACATTAACATAAATACACACATCACACATGTCTCACACACACACAAAACCACATACACACAACCACGCACATGCATTCTCATACGCACACACACATCACACACAACACACACTCACACAGGTCTCTCACATACACAGACACAAATTCACACACAAAATCATACACACACTTCAACACAAACACACACAGTCACACACACACACATGTCCCACCCCACGCAGGCAAATACACACATATGCACATGCACACACAGAACCACACAAGCACTCACTCACACACACACACACACATCATACACACACTTCAACACACATAGCCGCACTCACACACATCACACACAAGTCCCACACAGGTAAATACATGCAGATGCACATGTACACCCACAATCATACACATACACACACATCTGTTACACACAGGAAAAACACAGATGCACACACACAACTACACACACATGCACTTCACATGCATACACGACACTGGTCCCATGTGGAGGATAATTTTCAAGAATTAGTTTTCTTTTCTACCAAGTGAGTTCTAGGGACTGAAATCAGGTCATCAAGTTTGGCTGCATATGACTTCCCTCACTGAGTCATCTTGCTGGCAGCTAAAATAACTTTTAAATGATAAAACAAACTGATAAATTCCTTACCTTGGAAATCACCGTATGAAGCATTTTGTGTGAATAGTGCACTATACCTAAGCCTCCATCACCTATGAGTCAATTGGATATACTCTGAGAATCTCTTTGGATCACTTTATTTCCTGTCTCACATATGAGTATAAAAATCACTTCTCTTGCAAAAAAATATGATAGTATTTACCAATGCATGGAAGCTATCTTATTAAAATACTGTGAGCATGCATGTGAGCATTTTTTTTTTTAAAGGAGTACAAACTATACTTAAAGAGTCATAATTTCTTTTTACTCTCCACTTTGGGAGAATGTTGTTCACCAGATGATGTCCTTTTGTTTTGTTTTGGTTTGGTTTGGTTTTTTTTGTTTTTTGAGACAGGGTTTCTCTGTGGCTTTGGAGGCTGTCTTGGAACTCGCTCTGTAGACCAGGCTGGTCTCAAACTCACAGAGATCCACCTTCCTCTGCCTCCTGAGTGCCAGATGATGTCTTAATGAGAACTACCCATCCTGTGTGTTGGCTGTCATTCTAATTGTCCTGGTTCTTTTGCTGATATGCTTGCTTTTTTTTAGATGCATGCAGAATACAGCAGATGGCCCTTCTGAACATGTGGAGGATTATCTATGCGACCCAGAAGATATGCCTCTGGGCTCTAGAGAGTGTAAACTACCATGCCCTGAGGACTGTGTGATATCTGAGTGGGGGCCATGGACCCAGTGTACTTTGGTGAGATTATGAGCCATTTGGATAAAATGAAGTTTGCTTAATTTTTGAAGGTTTAAAAAATAATTTCATTTAAAAACTCTTTTTGTAAGTCATGCTTGAAAAACGAAGTGTGCTTTCTTGGCTACTTCCTTGGATGGGTAAGTCATATAAATTCAGCAGTGTTTCTCCAACAGCGTGACTTCTTGCAAACCCTTTGCTCCTTTTCAGCTATGATCCTAAACCAGCACATGATGCCTTTACCTAGCCTCACAGGTTACACGGAATGTTAACTCCACATTGGTTATTACAATTCCCTTTAGTCAAAGTGAGGAAGGAATGAAACTCCACTCGAGTTCCTCTAATGGTGTTAGCGTGCTATCCCTTGCTTCAAGTCTTTTAATTTAAACAGCAGGGGAATGCCACAGAAGGAGTTATTGACTCTAGAAAGTGAAAGATTCTGAGTAAGAAATTGAGGAGCAAGAAGGTTACACATGGTGAGACATGAAATATTCTTCTTAGATGGTTGTTTGTGGACATTTAAAACAGAAACCTATTGGTCATAGCTTCTGTTCAGTGAACCTATTAGAATCCCTGTTGAAGAGTATAAAATCAGCCTTGAGTTCGGCATCCTTTATATTATAATAGGAAAACTTTGTAACAGAACCAGTGATGATTTGAATTTCATCTGTGGAATCCCCTATTTTCATACAAAGAAAAAAGATCGTGTGACAAAACTGCACCCTCTTTGAACATCTCTTCTTCAAACTACTTATTAGTGCCTATATCAAGAGGCAACTGGGAATGTTACTTCCCTTATAAAGAAAGTTTGCCTATGTATTAGTCAGGGTTCCCTAAAAGAACAGAAGTTATCAGCTTATATATAAGGTGGGAGGGGAGATTTATCAGGTCTTACAGACTGTGGTCCAGCTAATCCAACAATGCCTGTTATAAACTGAAGTTCCAGGAATTCAGTAACTGCTCAATCCAAGAGGCTGAATGTCTCAGCTGGTCTTCAGTATATGGCAGAATCCCAAAGTAGGCTCTAATGCCAGTGAAGGAGTGGACTTGCTAGCGAAAGCAAGGGAAATCAGGCCAGGAGCATCCTTCTTCCAGGTCCTTTTTATAGGCTACCAACAGAAAGTGTGCCCCATATTAAAAGTGGATCTTCTCACCTCAAAAAATGTTTATTAAAAGGGTATCTTCTCATTTCCAAGATCTGGATTAAAGTTGAATCTTCTCACTTCAAATGATTTAATAAGAAAAAATTCTGACAGATATGCTTAGCCATTTGGGTTTTAGTTAATTGCAGATGTAGTCAAACTGACAATGAGAACAGCCGTCACAGCCTGACAGTCACACATATTCTGTGCTTCTTGAGTCCTAGAAAACAAAAACGAGTTCAAACTCAACAGAGCTGTAGATTTCAATAGCTTTGAGAACCCTACCACCCTTCTAGAGGAAGGAAATCACTTGAAACAGTATACAGGAAAGTTAACATCTCAGAGTTACTGTCGCTATGATGAAGTATCATGACCAAAAGCATCTTGGGGAGGAAATGGTTTATTTTACTCAGCTTATCATCAAAATCAATGAGAGCAGGAACTCATGAATGACAAGAATCTGGAAGCAGGACCTCATGCAGAATCCATGGTGGGGTATTTCTTTCTGGCTTGCTCTCTTTGGCTTACTCATGTTGCTTTCTTATAGAACCCAGGAGTACAAGCTTAGGATGGCGTCACCAGCAATGTTCTGGGCCATCCCACATTAATTACTAGTTAAGAAAAAACTCTACCAGCTCATTGGAAGCATTGACTTACATGGGATCTCTCCTCTCAGATGATGCTAGCCTTTGTCAAATTGCTGTAAAACTACCCAGCACATTTACCTAGCCCTGCACACCTATGAAAAGCAATGTGAAAAAAAAAACTGGAAAGATACACCTAATGTTAAATTGCTTGAATTATAGTGAAGGACAACTTCAGACAAGTTTATAGTCTGTGTTTTCCAAGGCAATTTGCCTTTTTATCTCTGTGTTAACACTGTTAGAATACTAACTGAAACCAACTGACTGTTCAGGAACAAAACAGGCCCAATATAACACTTCAATACATATTGAAAGAAGGGTGAAGGTCCCACCCTTCGTGAGAGTCTGCGAATAAATTTCTGTTCTAATTCTGCAGTTGAACTACATTCTATAATGTCTAATTCTGTTTATGATGATGGAATTCTTATCATCGGAGATTCCTTTAAAAGAATATTCAGCTTATATAAAAACAGAGGCTGTTGAACTTGGGCTACTTCTTAAATCCCTTAGCACAGATGCCAGTAACAGGAACCAGTGAACAGAATTATGTCCATCTGGGTTTTGTTTTAAATATCCATAAGTAACCATCTTAGAAAAATATTGAGTTCCACCATGTGTGACAAGAAAGAGTTTGTGAAACGTATTTTGTTTTCTTGAGCATTTGACAATAGAAGTTTGGGGATGGGACTAAAATTTGACTAGTTGAATAAGTGTGCATTTTAGACTTTATAAGTATCTTGTTTCGTCACCTACAACATCCATCCATAAACAAACATAAAGCATTCACCATGTGCGAAGAAACGTGGTTCAAAAAATGTACAGCTACAGAAGACAGAAGCTGTTCAATGTACTCACACTTGGGATGGTAGCAGTACCTTTATCCAATTAGCATTCTCTAAATACAGTCTTTGATCAAAAAGAGCAAAGGACAAGGCAATAACTACTTAAGGCCTAAGAAATCCAAAATTGTTTGTCCCTTTCTATTCATAGAAGCCAAATGATTTCAGAAAGATACAGCAATATGAAAATAGTCAGCCACTCTATAGATGCTAAATTGTTTATGTGACGTTGTGCATTAGGAAAATAAAAGTCATTAATACCTAGATAATTATTTGAAGTGACCATTTTATTTAAATAGTTTAAGTCAATTAACACACATACACAAACATGAGTGTAAACATGCATGCACACATATACACTGTTATACATATACATCAAATCATTACAGCATACAGGAATTATCATTCTTCTTTACTGAATGTGGACATCTGGATGTGTTTATATAGATGTAAGGTAACGACTTAAGCATCTTCTGTCTAGGATGGCACATCAAACTCTTAGTCAGTCTCTACATTTTACATATGGAACTCTGAAACACAATGAGGTTAACTGACTTGTTCAATTAGCTAATGAATTGCATGCTCTAATGCCAGCTCCAGTAACATGCTAGCTGTTATATGGCTGAGTTTACCATTCTGAAAAAATGGTATTGTTCTCTGTAAGCCTTGCAACCCAAGTGGTTCCCGGCAAAGGTCAGCTGAACCCATCAGACAGCCTGCTGATGAAGGAAGAGCCTGCCCAGATGCTGTGGAGAAAGAACCCTGTAATCTCAACAAAAACTGTTACCACTATGACTACAATGTCACAGGTAAGCACTCCATCATGTCTTCACAGAGTGTGGAGCCTAGTCACATATAAATCAGCTCCAGACAGTCTCATATGCTTAGCCCAGCTACACTGTGTCATTTGGAGACACAGTTTACCCTCTGAGCAATGACATGAAGAAGTGGTAATCTGTTTTATTTTTTTGATAAATATCAAAACACAGAGAATAAAAGTATCACAAAGACTATTTTTTTGAAATATGTGGTAAATATTCCAGATAATCCTATTTAAAATCTTCTCCCACTTTTGGAAGGTGTAACTATATTTTCCTTTTTAGCAGATGTTAGCTATAACACCTACATCAATAGTTTTGGGGGTGCAGCAACATTTATGAAGAACATTATCATGATGTAAAATTCTGTAATCTTAAAAATAAATATTCAAAAAAGTAGACTTGTGATAAGTTACATTCATTTCCTCAATTTTATATAATATTGTCAAAGCATACACATCAAAAATATTTCATTGGTTCCTTTGGTTTGGAACAACATCAAAGCTAAGTTTTTTTCCCAAGTAATTTCCACATAGAAACAAGCTCAAGAAATTGAAAACAGAAACATAACAGTCACACTAGCTTCTGTTTCTTAGTTTTCACTCCAATTTGCTTTGATGACTCAAAGAAAATCAAAGTTCTCTAGAATGTTTCCTAGCCCAGAGAAAGATGAAAGTGATTTTTGCAAAAGATGCAAAATAAGAGAATTTAATAAATATTCTGAAGTTATTTGTGAAATAAATGATTTTGCATGTTTTAAAAACTCAAACTTATGAAAATAAATGAAGAATATGGTATTAGTATAACTAGAGTACCATCCATTAAAATTATGCCTGCTTTGCTAAAAGAGACATAATAGTAAATTTTTAAATTCTACTCTTTCTTGAGAAAAAAATTTTGAAATGGTATTGCTCTATAGAGCAAGACCATTTTTACAATATCACTAAATAGCTGGCCGTCGAGATTGTCAAGTAGACAACTGACTTAAAGAATAATCCCCAACACTATGTGCAACCGCAGCAATTCCATTTGACTTCTAATATGTTCAGTGCTGGGACCCATATGCTCTGCATGTGAGATGATTGATTGTAAGGCTTAAGAAAAGCAGTTGTAAATTAGGTATGGGATTCGGGTCATCAGAGTTTCATCCGAAATCTGTTCACGCATCGCCTTCTGTTCTGATGGGTGTTTTCTGTTCAGACTGGAGTACATGCCAGCTGAGTGAGAAGGCAGTGTGTGGAAACGGCATTAAAACAAGGATGCTGGACTGTGTTCGAAGTGATGGCAAGTCCGTTGACCTGAAATATTGTGAAGAGGTGGGTGAGTGCTGTGTTAAATCTTTCTAGGAAATTCTTCCCTACTAATTTAAATTCACATGGAGCCAAGTGACGTGTGCTCCAAAGAGCACATGGCCAACAGCTGTTTTCACAGGCTGTCTAGTGCCCTCTTGAAAAGAGACAGTATCCACACTCCTGATTTCCACAGACAATTTCCTGTATTTTGTTCTGCTTGAAGCCCAAAGGTATGCTAATTAGCCCATTCTGGAAGAAATGCTTAGGAAACAATAAGCAATCAAGGTGAATAAAGGCAATAAATCTTAATCAGACCACTCATCATCTTTTGTAATTTGATGTGAATTGGGTGCAGAGCTTGGACACCTGCCAATATCCATCATTTATTCTTTCTGTTGCTAAACATTGATCACATGCAGTTTCATAGCAGATTTTGATATTAAGATCTGATAGCCAGCTGTGAGAATGTAAGTACTTAGGTCTCATGTCTGGATAAGAAAACTTAATGTTCAATTGAAGAAATGAAGTCTGTCACCATTATCTTGAGTGTAGTTTATAGTTAATCGTTGAATATAAGTAATGCCATCACTCTTAGCTAATGACCTTCTGAGCAGTACAGAAATATGACACTGACATTTCTTTTCATGAAGCTTTATCTTTTACTGAGTTTTGTCTGATTTCCAAACCAAAAAGGCAATGGTGTTCCTGTGGTTTAGCTCACTGTGCTTCTGAGATCCACAGGATTATATTCAGACCAAACTATGGGCTTCAGTAGATCTGAAACACCAGTGAACTTAACTCTTAAGGAAAAGCCATTCGTGGAACTACTTGAAGCTACTTAGTGCCATTGTCAAGTGCAGAGAACTTCAACTTCTTTATATCTCTGTCTATAGGGATAGATTTTCAGATGCTCTAAAAACATCAAATTATTTAGTTAGTAAATGCCTGTCACTAAAACCTTGTGACATGAGTCAACTTATCCATATGTTATGTTAAAGTATTTAAACTAATACCTTTTAAGCAATATAACCATCATTAAATAGCACTTTTGTGAGTAAAGATTATTGCAACAATCACAAATTTCCCAGAGTTGTCTACGATCTAGCACAAGCTAATGGTGAATGTAGTCTCCTTTGTAAGTGCCTGGTGAGGTCCCCTCCTTACAAGAACATGCACTGAGACTTCTGTGAAAGGGGAGCCCAAAGCATCTGAGACTATTATAAACAACTTCATATCATGTGAATTCTGCAGTAACAACTGCAGGTTCAAATCCAAACATCCTGGCAAATTCTGGCTTCAGGGAAAGCTAAGCTACTCTCTGTGGGGATTGAACAGCACACATACCATTTTACACATCCCTGTGAATCCAGCTGGCTCCACAAACCACTGTGCTGTCTTTGTAAACAACAGTCAGACCACCCACCTATCAACCCCTGTGCAAATCCTGCATTCAATTCAGCAGCAGTAGGTAATTCTTGCTGCTTCCTTAATAGCCACAAAGAAATGTGTCATTACTGCCCAGCAAAGAGGAAAATTAGGGTTAAATTCACTTGCATTTATATAGTATATTTCTCCCTTTGGTGTATTTGAGGGTTTTTTTAACTCATTTAATACCTAGTCATTGTGTTTCCTTTTCTATTCTTTAAAACTTAAATTTCCTTAGAAACATATTTACATAAATAGATGGATTGATTCAGGCAAATGATATGCATGGATAGATAGATAGATAGAAAGATAGATAGATAGATAGATAGATAGATAGATAGATAGATAGATAGATAAGAGACAGACAGAGAAATAGATGGAAGAACAGAGGAACAGAGTAAAAAGATGAAATAAATATCAGGATAAGGAAACAGAGAGCTTTAAAGTATAATTAACGGAGAACCAAAACACTCTCTCATGAAGTAAGTCAGTAACAGTTGGTTCTGTGTTCAATGCTTCCTAATGAAGATACAGCAAGCATATCGTAAATGTTTCACATCACGTTCACCCTATCACCCCAAGATTTATTACCCCACCCTTCTTTATTTCTTAAAAAATCTTTTTTTTTTAATTTAGTGACCTGGAGTAGTTTTAAATCCCAAATGCTTGAGTCTATCAAGTATATCTAATGTGGTTTATAGTGGGGAGCCTGATGAAGAATGCAGTGTACAAAAAAAAAATGTTGATCTGATCCTCACACTGAATAACAAAGATTTAAGTATAGCTAAAACTCATTGCAATGATTAGAAAATATTTCTTTGTTATTTCAGCTATTTGGTTAGAAAATACAAATGAAGGGTGATGGTGGCAACACCTTAATCCCAGCACTCAGGAGGTAGAGAGATCTCCATGAGTTCAAGACCAGCCTGGTCAACAGAGTAAATTCCAGTACAGCCAGAGCTACATAGAGAGACCCTGTCCCAAACAGAAAGAAAGAAAGAAAGAAAAAAAGAAAGAAAGAAAAAAGGAAGGAAGGAAGGAAGGAAGGAAGGAAGGAAGGAAGGAAGGAAGGAAGGAAGAGGGGGGAGGGAGGAAGAGAGAGAGGGACGAGGGAGGGTACAAATGAAGATACTCATATCAGAATACAAAGCGTTAGGCTTCATTATGATAGTTCTCATATTTCCTCAGATTCTCTTGCTCCCTCTTGCACTCTCCCACCCCCCATAACCTCCTTTTCTCTTTTATGTCAGGAGTCCCTTTGCCTCCCTCTCCTTCTCAGCATTTCTCATTCCATTCTCAGGGTCTCTTGTCTACTGTCATACTCGGTACTCACTCTGAGCACCACATGTCTACCTAGGTACATTATTAAAGGTTTGAACTTCTTTTTGTGTAAAAGAACAAAGGTTTGACAGTTCTGAGAATTACCAATAAAAATTTTTGTCTTCCTTCTATAATATTAATATTTTATATTTTAATGCTAAAGTATACCCGGGACTTCACTTCAAAGGTTGGAATATATGGCATAAGAATTTGAAGCTTTATCTTGTACTTTTAAACTATAATATGTAAGTCACAATGACAGTCCCAAAATACAAATAAAATGGTACATTATGAGACACCAAACACGCACACGCACGCACACACACACACACACACACACACAAACTGTTATACTAAAGAAATTCATAGGAAGAAATTCATTACAAAACATTTATATTCAATACAGTCAACACATTGCTGAGGATCCCCATTTTTTAAATATATTTATTCTTTTAAATTTCATTTTACATTCCAATCACAGTCTCCTTCCCACCACTCCTCTCATCCCCGTTGTCTCCCCTACACCTCAACCCTAGTCCATACCTCCTCACAGGTACGGGGTCCCATGAGGAGTTAACAAAGTCTGACACAATAGGTTGGGGGGTCTAAGCCCCTCTCCCATGCACACATTCAGGCTGAGGGAATGGGTTCCAACAACCTAGTTCATGTACCAGGTTTTTATCATGGTGGTCCTACTGACAGGGACCCCTCAGACAGTCTAACCTTCACAACTATCTCCCACATACAGAGGGTCTAATTTGGTCCCACGGAGGTTCCACAGCTGTTGGTCTAGAGTTCATGAGTTTCCAGGAGCTTGGTTCAGCTGTCTCTGTAGATTTCTCCATCATGATCTTGACCTCCTTTGCTCATAGGTTCCCTCCTCCCTCTCTTTGACTGGATTTCTGGAGCTGGGCCTGGGGCTTCATTGTGAATCTCTGTGTCTGCTTACATTGATTACTGGATTAAGGCTCTATGATGATAGTTGGGGTATCCACCCTCCTGATTACAGGAGAAGGCCAGTTCCTCTCCACTATTGCTAGGAGTCTTGTCTGGGGTCCTCCCTGTGGATTCTTTTTTTGTTTGTTTGGTTGGTTGGTTTTTGGTTTTTTACGAGACAGGGTTTCTCTGTATTGTTTTGGAGGCTGTCAGTCCAGCCCAGCCTGGAACTCACAGAGATCCGCCTGCCTCTGCCTCCCCAGTGCTGGGATTAAAGGCGTGCGCCACCACCGCCTGGCTCCCTGTGGATTCTTGGGAATTATCCTAGCACCAGGTTTTTCCCTAACCCTTAGTGACTCTCTCTATTAAGATACATCTTTCATTGCTCTTCCAATTCATCCCTCCCAATCTTGACCCTCCCATTTCCTCATGTTCTCATCCCCTTCCCCCATCCAGTATTACCCCTGTCAACTTTTACCCCTCATCTAATTTACCTTCCCAGAGAGATCCATGTGTTCCTCTTAGGGTCATCCTTGTGGAGCTGTGAATTGTAGTCTAGTTATGCTTTCCTTTACATCTAATATCCACTTATGCATACCATGATTGTCTTTCTGAGTCTGGGTTACCTCACTCATGATGTTATTTTTTTTTCTAGTTCCATCTATTTGCCTGCAAATTTCATGACATCATCGTTTTTCCAGCTGAGTAGTACTCCACTATGTAAATGTACCACACTTTCTTTATCCATTCTTCAGTTGAGGGGCATCTAGGTTGTTTCCAGGTTCTGGTTATTACGTATAATGCTGCTATGAACATTGTTGAGCAAGTGTCCTTATGGTATGATTGAGCAGAGGACCTACCTTTATTTTGAGAAAGATGGCTTACTGCACTTACATTTCTATCCAAGCATTGTGGTACATGTATAAATCAAGCTTATTCAGGAAGATTGAAAGTTCAACTCCGGCATTGGCTGCAAAGAACGTTTTAGTACTTTCTAGTGTACATAGAAAAACTGAATTACCAGAAAACAAAAAAGTCAATGCCTTCATTCATTCATTCATTCATTCACCCAATTTCAATGCTCAAGAGACTAAATTCAGAGCCTTTTAGATAGTAACCATGCACTCTATAGCTGAACTACACCACAGCTCCCAAACTGTTCTTTGATTTTTTTTCCAGTAAATTTTTCTTTGGTTTTAAGTGGCAGTTTGTCTTTAAAAACATTTGACTATTCAGTTTAACATGTCTACATAAAAACAAATAGCATCAGGAAGATAAAATTATAGGTCTATATATGGATGGTATTTGGGGTTTTGAACTATCACAAGACAGTTTCATGTATACTTCTTTATTCTTCTTACAGGGACAGTCAACTAATTTGTAGATTAATTGTACTTTTTTACGATTTATGGAAAATGTTAACATGGTACATAGCTGTATAGAGTCAGTATACCCCTGAATTCACCTTCTGTCCTTGGCCCCTACTTTGTTGAGTTGAACCATTTTATATTCTTAATAGTTTGGATAACTGTTGACTTTCCAGTAGCTTTCTGTGGTTCCAGGCAGCTGTCTTTCCTCCCTTCCTCTCATTCCCTCTGACTCCCCCCAGTCAGTCTTCTCTTCTTGCCTGGAGCCTCCACATCTCCACTGCTCTCCACATGCTCTGTTTTCCTCTTCCACCTCTCTCCTCCCTTTTTATTCCTTTTTCTACTGACAATGCTCATGGTCCTGTCTCCCTGCCGATGTAAACATACCTGCCTCTCCTCTTTCAGCTGGGCCTAGAGAAGAACTGGCAAATGAGCATGTCCTGCATGGTGGAATGCCCTTTGAACTGCCAACTTTCAGACTGGTCTTCTTGGTCAGAGTGTTCTCAAACATGTGGACTCACAGGTTTGTTTATGTTGCAATTAACATTAGCCTATTGGTCAAGCCACACCAAGCAAAATACCACTCTTGCAGTAAATGATATCAGGTGAGCTCCAAAAAGGTGTCTTCCTTGTGAAAACATGTGAGGCTCTTCTGCTCCAGGGCCTCCTCAAGAAAGACATCTATGTTACTTTCTCCCAATAACATATCCATTAATTTGTGCAATGATAACATCACACTGAAGTTGTATCATTGTATATCTTTAAAGGAAAAATGATTCGAAGACGAACAGTGACACAGCCCTTTCAAGGTGATGGGAGACCCTGCCCTTCCCTGATGGAACAGTCCAAGCCTTGCCCAGTGAAGCCATGCTACCATTGGCAGTATGGCCAGTGGTCTCCATGCCAAGTTCAGGTATCAAATCTCAGGAAGATACGTTGGTGTGGCATTCTTCATCTGCTAAGAGTTGGTTCTAGAAATAATTTTTTTTTTGGTTTTTCGAGACAGGGTTTCTCTGTATTGTTTGGAGGCTGTCCTGGAACTCACTCTGTAGACCAGGCTGGCCTCAAACTCACAGAGATCTGCCTGCCTCTGCCTCTGGAGTGCTGGGATTAAAGGTGTATGCCACCAACACCAGGCCTAGAAATACTTTTGAGTTAGAGAGGTGGTAGCTTTTCTCATAAACATTTAGTGACTTTGACACTTCCCAATCTTTTAATTAGTTTTGATAGCAAGCACCCCCTGTCCTGTACTTTTAAAATCATTTGGAGACTGATTCATTTTAATGAAAATTTATTTGCCTGTCTTTGTCTTGGAAGCACATAAATTGTTTCATGTATGTTTTATAGCATGTGCCCTACAAGGCTTCTTCCCTGGGGTTTCCAATGTTTCTCTAGATATTCATAAATCAAAATCAGTGATGCAGAGATGACTACAAGCAGTGAGCTTGCTAATGAATTATTTTTCCTTTTCTAATTAGCTGTTTCTCCCTCCATTCCAGGAGGCTCAGTGCGGAGAAGGAACCAGGACACGAAATATTTCTTGTGTAGTGAGTGATGGCTCAGCTGATGATTTCAGCAAAGTTGTGGACGAAGAGTTCTGCACTGACATTGAGCTCATTGTAGATGGTAATAAACAGATAGTTCTGGAGGAAACCTGCACCCAGCCCTGCCCAGGTAACAACAGAACAGAATTCATACTTTGGAGACATCTTCCTAGAAGCAGACAAGAAGAGGTTATGTACATAGTCCAAGTGAAGGGTATCAACAGTCTTATTTAGTAATACCTGTACTAACAGCATAGCACCATACCCATGGGTCAGAGACCACTGCATTGCTGCAAGGAACAATGTCTCTACTACCCTGAGCTGCATCTCCACCCCTCTGCTATGTATCTTGAAAGGTAGACAGATTTGACTCAGTGTCTTTTAAAGAGTAGAATATGAATTGGAAAAAAAACATTTTTCATCGCTGGCAGGTATGGTATAAATATATTACCCCAGTAGATTTGGTCAAAATATAAAAGTGTGTTTAATACTAGGAGTGCTTCACTCCCATATTGTTATTAAATCTTGACATGGATATTTCAAGATGATGATTATGTAATGAATAGACTGCAGCAACATAAAATTATTGGATTTCTCTGCAAATGCATGATGATATCAAATAAAGATACATAGAGAGATTAAGCTACTCACACAAAAAAGAGAGATTAAATTTCCATTCAGTTTGTAGTCACTTGGGTAAAGTTATAACATTGGCAGTATATTTTTAATTTTTACCCATATCAGGTTTTCCTGATAAATTCTGGGTAACCCAATATGTGGCAATTCAGACATACAAGCATTTCTATAACTTTCTTAAATTTGTCTGGTGATTGCTCTTTTACTTGGCATTTTCAAAATGTCCTATTTAAACATGTAATAGATCTTACAAACATGAGTGAGTGAAAATGGGAAATGCAAAAGGGTATATATGGTATATAAAATATGGTATAATCATGTTACACCAGGAATAACATGATGGGGTATTTCTGAAGTTCTTGGAATGGCCTGTTCTTGATTAAATGTTGATTGAATCGATATATAATCAGACTGTGGAAACTTGATGTGGATTTATGGTATTTGGCATTTTGCAGGTACTACATATTTTTCTCAAAGGGGGTGTGGTTAAATGGAGATATAGACTAAATTTTGGGCCAAGGTGGGGCTGTTGGCCATACCTTGGGGGAGGACTCGCCATTGATAACATGGCTTGGGTTCTTGGAAGTTTATCTGGGGGAGGCTAAATACAAAGTAGGGTCCATCTTCAGGGTGTAACTGGATAGTGAAAAAGCAGTCCTTATATCTATGATTATTTTGTAGTATCCATGAGGGACGACCGTTGGGGAGGGAAGGCCTTTGTTTATAGTGTAGAGATCTTGTAAGAGTCTCCATTTTCCAGATTTTTTATTATTTAAAAAAATAGGGGTGTTCCAGGGAGAGTTGGAGGGGATGATTTTTCCAGCCTGTAATAGTTCCTGCACTAAACTCGAGGCTGCTAAGAGTTTTTCTTTGGTGAGTGACCATTGATCGACCCAAATGGGTGTGGAAGATTTCCAGAAGATTTTGTCCGCATGGGGAGTTTGGGGTGCAGCTTGAACAATGACATTAATTAGATAGGGTAGCCTAGACCAGTTTTGTCTCGTTTGGGGGTTGTTTGAATTGGTTGATGTATCTCCTGGCCATGTGGTCCAAGACCCTGTCGGGGAGGAATCCTTGATTTAGCATTTGTTTGGCAATTGTATCATTGGGTGAAAGCATATAGACTTTCATCTGAGACAAAAGGTCTCGCCCCGTAAGTTAAAGAGGAGGCCGGGGATGACATAGGGCTGGAGGGTCACAGAGTTGCCTCCTTGGTCCCTTCCAAGTAAGAAGTTTAGCGCTTTGTTCAGGATTGGCGGTTCGTCCTATTCCCTGTAGGTGGGTAACAGTATCAGTAAGGGGCCAAGATTTTGGCCAGTGAGTGAGGGAGATAACAGAAGCATCTGCTCCAGAGTATAAAAGGCCAGAGAAAGGCTTTCCATCAAGGAAGAGGGTCAAGGTAGGGCGGGACTGGGTGATTTCTCAGATCCAGAAAATGTCTGAAGAACCAAAGTGAGGGGAGGTAGGGTGAGAGACTTTATAAGGGTTATGGGAAGCATGGGGACTATGGGGTAACAAAAATGAGTGGGGCAATCTTTTGTCCTTTATGGATGTAACGTACGCCTTCTACAGCGGTTACCAATAGTTGAATTTGAAAGGGGATTGGGGGTCTACAACTCCAGGAAGGACTTGTGTACCATGCAGGGTGGAAGATGCACATCCCAGAATAAAACTGAATGTGTCGGGTGGCAAGGGGCCCACTATGACCGTGGGTATGGTGACTATTCGGTTCTCTGGCACCAGTATTGTGTCGGAGGTGGGACCGAGTTCCAATCCCAGTCTTGATTTTGTTCCTTGCCAGAGCAAGATAATTGAGAGTGGGGGAGCTGAGGAATGGGATTCTGTGGCCCAGGAGCTCCGGGGGCCATCGTTTGGGGGTCCCAGAGCAGCCCCGAGAGGGGGTAAAGGCTGTCCATAAATGTTGGTGGCAGAGAGGCATTCATTGTGCCAGTGGCGTCCACGGAGGCATCTAGCACGGGGGCAGTGGGCCGAGGGCGATGATGGGGGAAGGGGGTAGAAGTGGCATCTGTGGGCTTGATGATCCTGACTTGAGTAGATTTAGGGTACGGGCATTCTCTTGTAAAGTTACCCGGTTGTTCACAGTTAAAGCAATTTTTTGAAGTATTGTGGGCGAGGCCTGCCTTTTGTAAGGCAGCCCCTATAGGAAGGCCGATAGCATGGCTAGAACCGGCGCCAGCACAAAGGCAGACTTAAGTATATAGAGGCTCCTTTTTATGATGTTTTAGGATGTCCTGACAGGCTGGGTTAGCATTTTTAAAGGCTAACTGTTTAATAAATGGGTCTTTGGTGTCGGTAGCGCTGAAGAGGCGTTTAGCCGTTTCTGTGAGTCTACTTATGAAGGCACTATAGGGCTCATCAGAGTTTTGGATAATTTTAGACAGAGAGGCAAAAGTAGTTCCCTTAGGGGGAAGTTTGTGCCAAGCACCTAGCCCTCCTTGGCGAATTTGTGCTAGCAGTCCCGTGGGAAAAGCGGCTTGAGCTTCTAGGGTGTGATGAGGGGAATTACCTAAAATTTTATCTGTAGTCCAAGTCCTGGACTCTGCGTGTGACTGGTTTTTTGGTGCCATGTCACGGGCTAGTTCAGCAAATTCTGACTTCCCAAGGACAAAAGCACCCCAGGAAAGGGTGGCCCAAGCCAAATGATGTCATTCATTAGGTGTGAGCCAGGCTTCAGTGATATTCTCCAAGAGGGCCAATGTTGCACCTGCTGTGCGGCCTGCATCCAAGAATGTAGCGAAGTGGTCGGGATAGATGACACAAAGACCGGTCGGTTGCTTTAAGAAAACTTTATATTTCCCAAGTCAGCTTAGGAGGAGACCCCAGTCCGCTTAGGAGAGCTCTCAGGCGAAATCTCAGGAGAAGTCTCCCCAAGAAAAAGGGCTTCCCTTTTTAAGGACTCCTGCCATTCATCTACATACCATTCTTTCCTCCTGGCTGGTGGTCTAATCTCTGGCCCCAGAATCGGGGAGACACCCCAGGGAAACAGGAAGAGGCATCTAGCCATAGGAGGTGTGAACGGCATGGTATTTCAGTGAGCCAGCCCTTATCTGAGCCCTATCAAGCTTTAAAGCACTGAATTGTTTTCAGTAAACATTACATAGATGCCTGCTCCCAGGCCGAAGGGGAAGTGGGTTTCTGCTCAAGGTCTGGTGTCCCCACAATTCACCCCTTTTTATTTTTAAATGAGGCACTCCTGTCTTAGGTCAAGTAGGGTCACCCTCCCTGGCCCGTCTTTGGGGGACCTTGAACCCCTGTTAGGTGGGAGTGGGTCTTCCCCACAAGTTGCCCGTCATAAGAGCGCCCCAACTTTAAAATCATTTGTAATAAGGCTTTATGGCTATAGGGATTGCCATGGGCTAAGGCACTTTGAACTCAGCATGAAGCCAGAACGCCTACTGCCACTGTTACCATTCCTAGGACCCCCACTGACATAGCGCCTCTCTGTCACCTGCCCATCCCCCCGATCTGGGCCATAGCATTCTACCACCAGCCTTTCTTTGCTACAAGGGTGATTTATAGTTACAATTTGAAGGTCAAAACAGTGATAAAGTTTACAATCATTTCAAGATCTACTCAGGAAAGCATTAGAGAGTGCACTTGCACAGATACATTAGGTACAATCATCGATGTTACACATGTAGCATTATAAAAAACATGAACAAGAGGCTTGTTGCACTATTTACAGAGTACCAATTTGTTCCTGTGGTGATGTAGTCTGTCGATTTAATGTCAGTAGTATTAGCCGAACATGCAACCTGAGTCAAAGTCTTTTTGTCGCACCAGGACAAACCACATTTCTCCAGAAAAACACACTGTGATTCCAGAAACAGGAACTACCGAGTCTGATATTTCAAGTGACCATGTCCTGTTCAAATACTGAAAAAAGGCTTTTGCCATTCATCACAGTCCATACCAATGTCCAAATGTTTTAAATGGGTCTTTTTTCCCCCAAAGGGAAAAGCTGGCAAAATGAATTCTGTTGTTTTAAGGTGTATCAAAGGCTAGCTGCTAATCTTCCAGTTTTGTTGGCTTTGGGATGAAAACTCACGGGTCCAGGAGGTTGATGTAGCAAGCCTGATGAGACACTGGAAATCTCGAACTGACTGTTTTATTTCTTTCTCGGGCTGTAGATTTGATGACATCAAGGGTCAGGAGCACTGATTTAGGAGATCTCGAACTGGCTTGAGCAGGCTCCCACGGTCTCAGGTCCAGTTTTTTCTGCTCCATGCATCTCACCAGATGTTGTGACCGCTACTGAAGCTTTATTCTTTTCCTGTAAGAAAACACAAACATGCCCTCGACCCCAAATTAGGGTCTTCTCTACTGTCTAGTGTATGGATGTTTCCATTTGGCCTGAGTAATAGTTATTTAACTTTCATTATGTTAGAATCTGTCTGAAGCAGATTCCTCACTGGCATTTATATTTTATAAATATTTAAATGAGGAGTGGATTATTTAATGAATCATGTGGAGACTGGGGACATTACTCCCTTTTATTTTTAAATTTTGTTTGAACTGTTGAAGTTGGACCATAACAGTAGAAGGATTTGTCTACCCTCCTTAGTCAACTATCTAGGTGAATTGGGATCACTATTTAAAGTATTAGTAGATGTCCTTTAAAAGGGACATAACCATTAAGTACCTTTGAGAATCATTTAAGGATTGTAAACTATACTATGTCCCAAATAGTCCTTTTTTTTTTTCTAACCTGTAGCTCTCACTAGCTGACAAGGCCTCATTTGCATCTGAGCTGACAAGGCCTAATTTGCATCTACACAGACACCTTTGGGGGTGGGGGCCTGCCAAAGCGGCAGGACAGTTCCCTGAAAAAAACCTCTCTTTCTCTCTCTCTCTCTGACTGGCTCTGAGGGCTTAACTTGAATTTTTTTGTTAAAATATTAACCGACTGACTGGATGTTTCTTTTGGCTATATCTAAATCGATTTAGGTAGTTTTTAACTGTTTGAAGGGATTTAAGTATCCCTTTAATCATATCCAAGGCAATTAGAACAGTTGCTTTTGTCAACATTCACGCATTTACATTTCACACTTCATACATACTGACGTGGCCACGTCCATACACACAGACCATGCATACATATCTCTCCTTGCCTAGGTTATGATTAGTTTGTTGAACTGAAACTTCTTTAACAGAACAACTCCAGTCAATCTTTTAATTAAAACTAAAGGTTGAAAAAGTCCTGTATGTCCCTCGTCATTTCTTCATTAGAGAAGTTTTGAGCTACACTCAGGGGCTACAGCCATACCCACTCCTTGTAATTCTGTAGATGCAAAGTGGAAAGGCCAGGCTTTTGCCAAAAGTTTTTAGAGATGACTCACAAAATTGACCTTAAATTTGTATCAATAACCTACCCCATATAAATGTAACCAAACATTTTTATTTTATATACCTTTGTCTTTTTCTTTACTGAATACTAACATCTCACTTATTAACTTTACCAATTTTTTTTAATTTACCCATCTTTAATCTATCCTCCCATTGAGGATGATCCTCCAATCCACCCTCCAACTGAGGGCAACTTCTTATCTTAGGTTCCCTTTTTTTCCTGACCTTTGTTAAGTGAGGACCTAGACATTTAATCCAATCCACCCTTTAACTGAGGGTGATCTCTTAGGTTCCCTTTTTTTTTTCTGACCTTTGTCAGGCAAGGTCCTAAACATTTAATCTGGTACCCCTAGCTTGGTACCCCCTTTTTAATACATCCTTATAGCCTTACTTGTTGGCCAGTCTTTTAAATCTCTCAGTTTTCCTTTACTTTCCTGACCTCAGTGGATCAGGTGAAAGACTGGAGATTTCTTATTTTACCCTCCTTTTTTTTTTTTTTTTTTTTTACTGGGTTTCTCTCTATCCTTTTGGAGGCTGTCCTGGAACTTGCTCTATATACAAGGATGGCCTCCATCCTACCTACCTCTGTCTCTCGAGTGTTGGGATTAAAGGCATATGCCACCAACACCTGACTCTAAAGATCATAGTGAACATCCTTCCAATCTGGGACATTTAAGTCTCCCCCAGTAATGAACCATGGACTCGCACGTTCAATCCATTTTAAAAAGCCTTCCAAGGTTTTAGACTTTACTGTAGTCCCATGTCCTTCAAGTAACTTTTTAACTTGATACTGTAATTCGAGCTTCCCAGAACTATTCCCCATGGTTTCTTTTCTTTTTTTTTTTTTTTTTTTTTTTCCCCAATCTTTCCCTGGCCAGAAAAAGAAACGAACCCGCTCACTTACCTCGCTTTCATGATCTCGGTGGGATCCTCCAATTGTCTCACCTGCTGTGCGGCCTGCATCCAAGAATGTAGCGAGGTGGTCGGGATAGATGACACAGAGACCGGTCGGTTGCTTTAAGAAAACTTTATATTTCCCAAGTCAGCTTAGGAGGAGACCCCAGTCCGCTTAGGAGAGCTCTCAGGCGAAATCTCAGGAGAAGTCTCCCCAAGAAAAAGGGCTTCCCTTTTTAAGGACTCCTGCCATTCATCTACATACCATTCTTTCCTCCTGGCTGGTGGTCTAATCTCTGGCCCCAGAATCGGGGAGACACCCCAGGGAAACAGGAAGAGGCATCTAGCCATAGGAGGTGTGAACGGCATGGTATTTCAGTGAGCCAGCCCTTATCTGAGCCCTATCAAGCTTTAAAGCACTGAATTGTTTTCAGTAAACATTACATAGATGCCTGCTCCCAGGCCGAAGGGGAAGTGGGTTTCTGCTCAAGGTCTGGTGTCCCCACAGGCCAAAGTAAAAGGGGCAGTTGGACCATAGTTGAAGACATCAGTTTTTAAGTTTTCAATGACTTTGAGATCTAGGGCTGTATATTTCATGGGGGAGGGAGGTAAGTGGAAGTAGGGTCTCCAGGCGAAGCTCCTGATGTGGCCGGGACAGGGGCCTCATCTTCCTCCTCAGAATCGCCCTCTGGTTCTGGGCCAGAGGAACTTGATTGCCACTTTGAAGGGTGAGTGGGAAAGGCCAGGAGTAACCCTGAGGTCTTTGGTCTTTTCTTTTTTAACAGTGTAGGCAAGGGGGCTATTGCTAAAGAGGATAACTGGGAGTCCAGGTCTTGCAGTTGGGTCAGGAGTTGGATTTGTTGCTGGCAGTTAGGGATGAGGATTTTAAGGTGTGCTAAGTTAAAGGATGTCTGGGAGTAGAGATTCACAAGTGGTCCTTGTAGGACGGTGTCAGCCAGAGTGGAGGGATAGGGGGTGTTGCAGAGGGGCGTTTTTTGAGGGGGGAATTGAGCAGAAACCAGTCAGGGTTATGATATCTGGCAGCCTCTTCCTCAAGGATGGCAGCATCGCCAGAGTCAAGTGGCTCGTCATTGGGGCTGTTAAGGACGGGATAAATGGAGGATATATTTGGTGTTTCAGGGGGAGGTGGAGACATTTCAATTTTTACCTCCAGACAGGGAGATGAGACAGGCTTGCAATCGTCCTCATGAGGGGGAGACGACTTTATTACCCAACTCTAAAGAATGGTGGGAAGGACTAGGACTGGGGCCACGAGAGATCTGGGGGGTGGGGTGTGGGGTGTTTTGGCGAGAGTATCTTTTAAGGGTTTTTTTTTCTCCCTCTTTGACTAAATCTTGGAGGGTTGGGGAGTGGTCGTGGACACGGAGGATATCTTGATGAGGTTCCAGTAGTTAGAAGCCTCGACAGGGATTTTTTTGGGGCCAAAGGTCTTGTAATAGTTCTGGAGAGTATTTTCCACCCATCTCCATTTTTGACTATAATTGTTCCCTCTTGGGAGAACCAAGGACTAGTATCTCATATGAAAATAAAAAATTTCCTGAGCTGTTTCTTTTTAACCCTATTCCTCACACCTTGAGGGGTTCTTTAATCCCAGAGAGGAAAAGATCCTTTGTATTAAATCCCTGCCCCGTAACTCACCTCCTTCCTGAGATGGTGCTCTCAATCCCGAAGTTCCAGTCACTGGGTAGAGTGAGCGTGGAGATCTCACGGGGTCTTGCAAATGCGTGGTCAGGTCTGACCCTTCCAGAGAGCACTGAGTGGCTCCTCACTGGCCGTTGATTCCCATGCTGGGCGCCAGTTGTCCCAGTCCAGCCGGAACTGAACACGGAGCAGAGACCTGTGAGGAATGAAAATAGTGGGGCAGGAGGCGCGAGAGGAAAGACCACAAGACAGGATTCCGATCAAGTGGCAATTTTATTTTTCTGTTGGGCTAGCGATATAGTTGGTTAAGCAGGTTTGGAGGGGTAGGTTTTGAAGGTAGTTGGCGTGCAGCTGCAAGGAAGGCAGGATGTTAGAAGACCTCAGAAGGAGGATTTCTGGCAGGGTGCAAACGGTGCAGGAGGGGTTGCCTTGTTAACTGTGCCTTGTGGCTAGCCTAAAGGGTATGTTTAGCCTCTGAGGTTGAGTATGAGAGGAAGATTTGTTTCTTGTTAAGGGCAACTGTAAGTTTTCTAGTGAAAGACCTCGGCATCAATGCACCGGGCACTGAACCGAACCCTCTGCCCAAGAACTGGGGCCAGACTACTGGCTGCAAATGCAAGAGGTGATTTATTGAGTACACAGGCGCCTGCGGATGCTACTGCAACTCGGGTGCAGAGCATACCGGGCTTTCAGGGAGTACAATATTTATGGAGTTTTAATGGTTACATAAGTAACAGGCATTTCATTGGCTCATCTTGGGGGCAGGGGTAGTTCCCACGGACTAAGTTTCCTGGTATTACTTTATGAAAGACCCTGGCACACTTCAGCAATTATTATCCGGGTCCCATGACTACTATGGTGATCATAGACACAACTGGGGGCAGGGGTAGTTGCCAAGGACTAGGTGTCCTGGCATTGCCACATAAAAGACCCTGGCACGCTTCAGCAATTATTATTCGGGTCCTATGACTGCTCTGGTGACCACAGATCCTGTTTGACATCCTGCCAGCTGGGCGAGGCACCTGGTCTGGGTTTTCTTTCATTAGGCAACGGCCTGGCCTTGCTTGTCTTTTCCTAGGGGGTCCTGGGTAGGGGTCTTTCACTAGGAACTGGCTGTATAACTGTTCTAATTAGCTTGGTCCTGTGGCCAGAAGTTCTGTATGTCCTAGATGGCAATCTGAGACTGGCTCCCAACAATTAAGACGCATAGAGACTATCACGTCACTCCAATATTTTTATTACATATAAAATAATAGTTATCATTTATCCAAGTATCATAAACATCATTCATAGCTAGCACAGTTGAAATCAAAATGAGTATCTGCATGGCTGTCCCCTATGGGAATAACTTACCAGCATGTTTCTTACAGGTGACTGCTATTTGAATGACTGGTCCTCATGGAGTCTTTGTCAGCTGACCTGTGTGAATGGTGAGGATCTTGGCTTTGGTGGAATCCAGGTGCGATCCAGAGCAGTTATTATACAGGAACTAGAAAATCAACATCTGTGCCCAGAGCAGATGTTAGAAACAAAGTCATGTGATGGTGAGTGCTTCGATTCATGAATTCTATTCATTTAGTTCAACTTTCTGTTGAATGACTGAATTTGTTGGGTTTCTATTTAGATGTGATAATTAAATTAAAATTAATATTCTGAGGGCCCAAGGATGTGAATCAGTAAGTAAAGTGCTTGTCATGCAAGTATGAAGGCCTGAGTTTGAACCCATGAAGACTAGAGGCAGAGACAGAAGAATGTCTAGCAGCTTGAGGACTAGCTAGCCCAGTGTACTCAATAGTAATGGAAGACAGTTATCCCAAACAATGGGGATGACCAACAATCCAGGTTTTCCTGCAACATTCAGATACCTCCAGATGCACACATACACATACACAGAGAAAGAGAGAGAGACAGAGACAGAGAGAAACAGAGACAGAGAGAGAGAGAAATTCTGGTTTTAAAATGTGAAATGTTGTAAAAAATATTTCCTAGATTTAAAAATTACAGAGGCCTAATAGCATCATTGAATATGTATGACACTTATGATCAAACACAAGTCTAACATTTTTATTTGTCTAACAAATGGAAACAAATAACAAAATTAAACACTATAAAACACAGTAAAAATTAGACTCTTTAACATAGTCTAATAAACTGATAAGCAAATTCATTGGTAAGAATTAGCCATGCTAACTTCACAATAATTGGACATAGAGCATCATGTGAATACATGTTCATGTGTGTATTTATGAATATGCAAATATAGAAACATTCCTTCATTATCTGTAGCACACTCCATATCCACAACCTCAGTGCATTATTATGATAGAATTTGGATCATGGTAGTATCTTGATAATGAGAAAAGTCTTGGTATCTAGTGGAGAATGTAAGGCTCAAATCCTTAACTTTGTTCTGTAATGGTTAAGAAATGTGACATATAACAAACAGTAAGTAGGATAGAAAATGTCACCTTATGTTGATAAATTGGAGGAGGAGACCTAAGATGTTGAGAACACTTAGAATGAAACTAATGAACTAATGACTTAACATAAGAATTAGGTAATATTACCTACTTACCTGTCACGTATATGTCAATATAACCTTACTAAATTTACCAACCACATAAAATATTCCCAATTCCTAGAACAGAGTAGGCAAAGAAGTACAGAAGCTTGAGGTTTGCAATTAAATAAATCACAGGTCAAGGTAAAGACAGGTAGGAAGTGATGTAGCTGTGCAGAAAATGCCACTAGCTAACCATAAAGGTCTAAAGGTCTGTACAGACAGGCAGGAAGTGACATTGCTAGGCAGAAACAGAATATAAGCAGGGACAAACAAGAAATCACCTCTATGGTTACATAGTGGAAAATTTCTGCCCAGCTCTGTCATTTCCTGTCTCTCTGTACAGGTCTCCAGACCCCTATTAGCTAGTGGCAAGCTCCATTCTCTGACCTCCAGACAGACTTTATTTGCGCAAGAAAAATATCACCACGCCCCACTTTTTAATTGGATTATTTGGTGTTTTGGTGACTTCTTGTGTTCTTTGTATATGTTGGAAATCAGCCCCCTGTCAGATGTGGGGTTGGTAAGGATCTTTTCCCATTCTGTGGGTTGCCATTGTGTCTTGTTGACTGTGTCCTTTGTCTTACAGAAGCTTTTCAGTTTCAGGAGGTCCCATTTATTAGTTGTCAATCTCAGTTTCTTTGCTACTGCTGTTACATTCAGGAAGCGGTTTCCTATACCAATTAATTCAGAAAGCTGTCTCCTATCCAATTTATTCAAGGGTACAGTTGAATATATTTTAGAGTTTGTTATTCTCTGTATGTGTCTATATGTTCCATTTCCAGTGTACTAAAAAACTATACAATTTTAGAAATAACCATAAATTAAGTTAGACATCCAGGGTCTGACATGGTAGCAGGATAGAAGATGTAGAACATTAATGGGGATTTAGGTTGATAACTGAAGTTTTATCAAACTTGTTTTGCAACTTCAAGGCAGTCCACTGGCATTGCAATCCTCAGCAATAGACTTCATGTCACCTTTTAGTTGTTCACACGTGTGTTGATAATTCTCTGTCACGGTGGCCCTGAGTAATGAAACATCAGTGCTTGCTCTGTGCCTGCAGATGGACAGTGCTTTGAGTACAAGTGGATGGCGAGTGCTTGGAAGGGCTCCTCTCGAACAGTGTGGTGTCAAAGGTCAGATGGTGTGAATGTAACAGGTAAAACACCAATATTTTGTCTTTCTGAATCTATTCCTCTGATACATATATAGTCAAATACTGAAAGAAACTCAGCTGTTTACAGTGTTGGAATCAAGAAATTTGTGCTATACACATGTGTGTTGTCCAGTGACAAATTATTTTTGTTTTAAAATGTCTCAAGTTCTCTCTTACCTATCACCTTTGGACATTAGAATATATCTAATTGAAGCACTGCTCAAGACTAATAAATGAATATAAGCTGTTTCCTGATTTTTCCTAGAGATTTTATACATTACAAATTATTATATACAAACAAAATAATAATTATGGCTTTTACTGTTTCTGCTTCTGTGCTTTGAAGATGATACAGATCAAGGTATTATGCACATATAAACATAATCTGCCTGAATTATCAAATCTATTATTAAGATAATTTTGATTAATAAGAAAGATTTATCAGTAATTCAAACCCAGACCATCTGAGAGGGTGGTCTTTGGGTTCCGGTTGTGTCCCAGAAAGCAGCATGCAGACCTTTGGTTCTCGGTTTTCTTCACATCTCACATAAGTGATTTCTCCATTAATAAAATATCATAGGACATGCATATTTTGTGTAGCTTAATATTTCCACAAGAGCTATGTCCCCATCACAAAGGATTATTATACTTCCAAAGAAGAAAATCGGAACAAGAAGATTTCAAAGATATCTCCAGTGGACTTCTTTAATCTGCAAGCTCTTTGTGAATTCAGTGAAGTCAAGGGCTTATTCCAAACACCTATTAAAGGGAAAAGAAACTTCAGGCTGATTATGCATTGAATACTCTGCAAATTTCATGGAAAAAAATCAAGGTCAGAAGCAGAAACTCAATTTCAGACACATAAACACAAATTTAACGTTTTTTTCTTATCATTATAATAATAATTTAGTTGTTGGGAATCTCCATGTCAGAGGCAGTAGGGGTATTGACTGTAAGCTGCCCAGGGCACCTGGTGACTTGGGGCTCTTGCTTCAACTCTTCTGCAAGAAAAACAAAGTAGTATGTGCCAGGGTGCCCCTGGACAACTCCACTTGTGAGCTAGCTTTCATATATGCAATGAGATCCAGGATCAATGAGCTTCTTGGAAAACATCAATTTTTATATTGAGTTTCAAGTGACCCAGGTTTATTGAAACCTAATTACTTATTCCTTCCCCGTGAAAGCCAGAACAGAATGTCAAATTATATTCTTATGAAGACAGTATCTTTTGTGAATAAAAAAATAGCAAGAAGCCTTTGATAATAGCATCTCCCAGTGGACGTGCAATATATAATAGAAACCACTCCTACCAGGAAGCTCTTCACTGTCTTAGCAGTATTATTTGGGGAAGGAAAACAGTGACCCTGAACTCCATTCGAAGAGGACTGGTTGATAAAAAGCACAGACAGGGAAGTGTAGTCATCCTAAACCAGGTGTTGCAGATGTCATTCACTTAACTCAGATCCTGGGAAGGAATGTATATCATTCTTTAAGTGATTCTTAAGGAAACTGATAGTTTCCTAAAAGGTTTTATTTCATTGAAGGTTTTTTTTCTCAGATCCTGGGAAGGAATGTATATCATTCTTTAAGTGATTCTTAAGGAAACTGATAGTTTCCTAAAAGGTTTTATTTCATTGAAGGTTTTTTTTCTTTCAAATATAGAAACCAAGAATATTTTTCTGCCTTTTTTCTTCTAACACTATTGTTTTCCTACTGCAACTGATACTATTCCCCAAATCGAAGTTAAGTCAAAATTTAGATTCATCAGTAAAAATCACACTTTAAATTTATTTCAGTACAACAAAGTGGATATACAATTATTTTTCTCTGTTATCAATAAAGTAATGTGAAACAACTTATGACAAATACTGGATGCACTCTGCTTCCACCGTTTAGATGATTTTTCCCTATGAAAACAGATGTAAAGTGCATTGTCTATGTGTATCAATAGCTTTAATTCCTAGATTGTCTCATCTCACAAGAAAGCAATGAAACTGTTTTCCTTTCCCTTCATATGTTTAGATAGTGTGGTCACTAAACTGCATTTGTCTTGCAATGACTAACTGCTTTTGTGACATGATAGCTTTTTATCTTAATTGTATTTATTTTGTTGTATTTTTAAGTATGAAAGAATGAGTGCATAAAACCTTAAAAGCAAGAATTTGTAAGATTAAAAGAAAATCAAAGAAATGATCATAAGAACCTTTGATTGAATCCAAATGACTAGAGCCCAATAAATTTTTAAAAATTGATTTGTTTCGCTAAAGTTTTGTTAAGCTGAGTAAGTGTAGTTTGAAACTAAGAGTCCCATCTATATCACCAATACAGTTTCTTCAGGGCAACTGTCTCCAACTTTAAGAGTGCAATAATAGGCAATGCACAGTTTGTATTATATGTGAGAAATAAATTAGAAGAATTAACTTCCATGTCAAGTTAAGCAATAATTCAAGCCAAAGACTTGCTTGTTACATTGTCCTCCTCAGCATCTACAAGTATCTGGAATTAATAAGAAGAGTTATTTTCTTCAAAATAAATATGCATTATAACAAACACTTTTTGAAATGATCAGAAAGTTGAAAAGTTACTTTGAGTGATATGAAAGCGACCAGTTTGAGTAGCCAAGAAAGGTACTTATTTTAAAATAAAAGCAAGTCTGTTTTTATTTTCCAATTACTAGGCTTGGCTTGAGGAAATGGGTTATATGACCTATTTTTATTCTGACTCTTATCAAAAATAGGTTATATGAAACTAGTGTTTCAAAAATAGCAGCTACAAAATCAGCCTCTTGGCAATTTGTCTTGGATACTTAAAAAGCACAAGCCACAGTGCTGTCACCTGGGTAAAAGGTCCCAAGTTGCTAATGAAAGTGATGGCAAGCCATTTAGCAAGTGCAGAACTTCTTGGAGCTTCCCAGTGGTTCAAACTTCAAAGACAAGTCTATAACAGTGTGTATATTTATCAAAGCAATAAGGAGCCACTTGTTAAAATACAATTTTCTGTTCTGCAGGGGGCTGCTTGGTAGTGAGCCAGCCTGATGCCGACAGGTCTTGTAACCCACCATGTACTCAACCCCACTCATACTGTAATGAGGTATGTGCACATTCATTAAGATGGACAAGTGACCTCCATCATTTGTCACCCCACTGTCTCATGAACAGTCCCTCCCCTGTCCAAATAAGGCCATGAGTGGAGGCAGGTACCATCCACTTCAAAGCATCTCTTTTTACCTTTGTGAACAACTCTCAATGTACTTCATTGATTTACCTTTAGAAAGACTGCACCATAGCATGGGGGGCAGGGTTAATGTAGCTAAGGCAGAAACTGCATGTGGTAAATTCTCATAAAAATGCTTCCTAATGTTCATTATCAAAGTAAGCTTAATCGCAGTTTCCAAGAGCACCTCGTGTGTAGTGTAAACCTCGCTGTTCTCCTGCAGATGAAGGCATGCCGCTGTGAAGAAGGGTACACTGAAGTCATGTCCTCCAACAGCACCCTTGAGCAATGTACACTTATCCCAGTGGTGGTGATTCCCACTGTGGAGGACAAAAGAGGAGATGTGAAAACCAGTCGGGCAGTTCACCCAACCCAACCCTCCACTAACCCAGCAGGACGGGGCAGGACCTGGTTTCTACAGCCATTTGGGCCAGGTGAAACAACCAGACACTGAACACAAAATTCTTTACTTAGACATTCCACCAATAGTCATGCCACAAGATTTATTTTTAATAACCCAGCATTTTCAGATAAGTAATTATTTCTTAACCCATTTACTCATTTTTACATTGCATCTATGTCACCTTAAATACCTTGCCCCAAATGCAGAGAAATGAAAATACTTTCTTCAAAAATATTAATATTGATATTACTTATCTAAATCCCAGTCCTAAAGCTGTAAGTATAATAAATACACATTGAACAAAGCTATGTGATAATGAAAATAATTAGGAAAAATATATTTTTACCTACAGCAAGCACAAATAAGACTAAAAAGACATGTGGAGTTTTCAGTTTAACCATACAGAGTATGTGGAATGAACCTTCTTCATAAAGAGCATGAGAAATGCAGCCCTTTACCAAGGACACTAAGTGACATCCCCAGAGTTGATCTTCATAGATGCCCCAGAATCAATACTAGTGCAAATATACAGAGTCAGTGTTGGAACCTTCCTTTCTTAATAAAACCTTTCAAACTTGGATGCAGCCCATTGTCATATTACAATATATACTCTTAGTATATCCAGTAATGGACTTGAATTCAAGACAGGAATAAGCCTCCAGGCATGAGGAAATGCTACTCTCTACTTTGCACACTTTCTCTCTCTAACTGGAATAGATCTTATACACTTGTCTCCAGGTACAAAAAGTGCCCTACTAGTACTCCATAAGCAACATGGATTCTGCCTCTTTCTCCCTCACCATGAAGATGATCCAGGCAAAGTCAGACATAGTCAACTTTATAATTCCATTAGAAACATAAGAAATGATGGAGAAATCTGCATAGCTAGCATACCTCTATTTATGATCCATTAAGTAAAAGTATCTCCATTATTAGAGAACCAATATTGAATTTTTAAGATGTTTTAAATATCTGGGTGATTACCTGTATCCATATAGTCATTGCTTTTTATTGGATTCTTAGCTGAAAATACAATTGAGTTTTGAAAAGCTGATTTGTCTATAAAAATGTTAGAAACTCTCCTCTCCACATTATGAGAGCAAATTACCATTTAACAATTTTGACCTTAACTAAGAATTTAAGTAGATCTCCACAAATAAAAACAACTTTTCTCAATTAAAATAAAAGCATTCTTTCCACTTTATTTAGTAATTTCCAAAAATGAACATATTGAAACAGTAAAGATGTGGACACCCTTTGTTTTTGAATATTTGTTAATTTCACAGCAAAGAAACCTAGTAGTATAATAGTTCTTTTGATTCCAAACTCAATTCAAAAAAAGAAAATAAACAGGGGAAAACACTTTTAAATCTTCAGCTTTAAAAGGAAGCGATATTTAGAATATTAACTGAACTTATTTCCAACAACTGGACCTCTAATGAACAAAATACCTAGTACTAATTACCATTAATATTCTTAAATTTTGGATAAATCTCATGGGGTCATTTTTGACCACATCTAATTTTCATAATCATATCATATTGTGATATGAATACTGTCTACATACTTGTATGTACATATTGCCTACATACTTGCATGTAGGTAACAGACAGTGTATGCTAATATTAGCATGAAATTAAGTTAGGCAATATCATCCCTAGCAACGCAGCTTTAAAGTTTATCTCTGCAAATTCTGTTATTGTCAAAGCACACTACAAATATGGACTAGATAAAAGATTGTAATTGCAAAACAAACAAGTTGGTGTGTTAAGTTTCATCTGGTACAAAACTGTGGAAATCAACAGTAAATGGTCAAATAACCACTGACATCAGCTCCAGGTTTTATGTATTTCTGAAAAGCTGCATTTTTTATCTTTTTAATATAATATGCCATTCCAGAAGTAGGTTGAAAAGTCAAAGCATCTAGGACTAGACCTACAAATATGTTGAATTTGAGATAAGATTTCATATAAAGAACTCAGCATCTGAACAAAAGCACAATTTGTTGTTTTTAAACTGTTTCCATTGCTAATTCCCCTTGAATGCAATGCTGCCTAACTCCTAGTAGCTACTTTACATTACTGATAACTGTGCTAGGAAAGAATACATATCAAGTCTTGAACAGAACAGGCCATATATGACTCATCATGGGTCATAGTTCAAACCTGTCATATATGTTCCAAACAATGTAAACTAACTCGTATCTATTTTTCTTAGATGGAAGACTAAAGACCTGGGTTTACGGTGTCGCGGCTGGGGCATTTGTACTGTTAGTCTTCATTGTCTCCATGATTTATCTAGCTTGGTGAGTGCTTAAATGTTTCAGAATCTAAAAAGATATATAAGATTAGTATTTCAAAGAAAAATCTTCCAGTTGCCAGTAACACAGGAACAGACTAGTGTGTGAAATGCATATGTTGTACTTACTCCATCTTCTCACAAAGTTCTGAATTTAAAACATAAACTTTAAGATGAGAGAATCTAAAATCTGCCTACAGTGTCTGAGTCATTCAGATTGTGGAAATGAGTCAGGGCTGTTCTAGGTCATTTTTTTCAAGATTTCTCTCATGAGTAAATGACATAGAAAGTTGGTTTTCATTAATGATATGAGATATATATTTTATACTGAATTTTCCCTAGAGGAAGATGGCACAATTCTTAATCTTATTTAACTGTATTTGTAAATGTACATTATTTTTTAAAGTTCTTAAACAAATCCAAAATATGCTATGTCAACACTTCCACTGTTATCAATCAAGAAATTGATTAATTTGGCTTTTAAAAAATATTTAAATGTTTTGACATGGCTTCTTGGAACTGTGAAACTCAAAGAGTTCACAAAGTCATCTCTAAAAGGCAATGTAGAAAATAGACAATTTAGATTTACCAGTTTGTTTTGTTTTGCTTTTTAATTCAAAACAATAATATTTAACATGAAACACTGACTTTCTTCAATTTTTCCTGAACTTCCTACAGCAAGAAGCCAAAGAAACCCCAAAGACGGCAAAATAACCGTCTCAAGCCTTTAACCTTAGCATATGATGGAGATGCCGATATGTAACATTGACTCTTCCTGGAAACAACCAGACTTGGCCTTTTGCCTTTGTAGTAGACATCCAGGGACCACAGTGCTAGTATTCAAACCTCTGAATTATAATTAATTTAAAATGTTACGAACACCATCCTTAAGAAGAAAAGAAGAGAAAACCCCCCTCCCACTGGGAATATTCAAGACAGCACCACTGACATACAGAGAGTCAACCTTGAGAATACTAGCAGATGCAGTGGAATGCATGTTGTGTCACGAGAGTTTTGAATCATCTTTTCTGAAATCTACCGATTGAAAACAAACCACTTTAATCCCTAAAAAGCCTTGAGGAAATTGGCCAATTGGGAAGCCAGATGCAAGACTGCTTGTAGCACTAACCCGCAGAGCTTTCTAGCATGAAAAATTCATAATGAAGGTTTTATAACTCTACACTTAAGCATAACAACATGTATAGCCAATCAACTGATACACATATTGATGTCATCTTATATACTTGTTAATAATCAATGTTTAACAGTGAAGAAGATAAAGTCCTATGCTAGATGGAGAACCCATTGAACAATTTAGCATCTTCATGGTTGATGGTAGCTTTTATTGGCCTGCATTTCAGAGACAAACTCTTTTGTAAGACTATTCTTGTCTCTTTCCAATGTGTGAATGCTGGACGTGTACTAGTATCTTAGAAGACAGAATCCTCAAGTTCGGTATTTTATAGTGGTTATTGTCTAGGAAACAAATATGCTTGTGTTAATACATTTCTACTTTCCCTAATTTCACACTGGTTGCCTACATCTTTTTTGCTATATGGAAGGCACATTTTGCACTATATTAGTGCATCATGATAGGAACTTAACCAGTATTGCCATAGGAACTTCCTCTTTTCATACGGGATCTGTGCCAGGAGTGCTGTGGAGACATTTGCAAGCTTGTACTCGGGAGAGAGTTAGTTCAGTCTTGTTGGTAACAGGATCGAATCTGCTACTACATCTGCTGTCTACACTCTTCCTTCTCACTACAGCCATTAGGAAATTGAAAACACGGCAAGAATTCAAGTGATGAAGTCCCTAACCCATCAACCTCCAAAGGGTGGAAGCCCCTGGTTGGGTTGCAGTTGCTCTTGGAAGGCTGTTTCTGATGAGATTTATATATTTGTTATCTTTGTTTAAAAAAAGAAGAAGAAAAGAAAAGAAAAAAGGACTGGTTGTCTTCGTAATTTTGAGCAGATGGAGAAAATAATGTACTGATGATTTTTGTAACAAAAAAATCACAATTATGTGTTAGCTTTTCTTTCTTCCTGATTTGCTTTCTCGGTGTGAGGTTGACATTCTGTCATGTAGGCTGTCTTTCACTGTCATGGTCTTTTGCCCTTCTCCTGACTGAAATCTCAAGCAGTATGATTCTAAAACCTAAAGCTTAAAAAGAGAAGAGCAAGTTATCTCATCTAGAGTTTGCTTAAATATCAAGAGCAACAGTCACAAACCTTATAAGAAAAAGATCAAACAGGAAATGTTTTCAGTCAGGTCTGTAGTTGAGCTGGCAACACTCCCATTGTTCCATGGTGCCAGAGAAGATACTCCACAGGAAAAACAGTGACATCACTGTTTTCCATGAAAAAAACAACAGGCTGTTTTTACATGTCTTAGTTTGTGAACCTACCTTACTCTGTAGATGTGTTCATAGAGCTAGCTCTACCGTATACAATCGTTAGTTTTCAGTTGTTTACTCTCTGTCTACCAGCTTTGATCTCACAGGTCACAATTTATAGTCATTACTATTGTTGGGGAAGTGGTTCTGTATTCACTGGCATAGCCTGGGAAATGCTATCATGGAGTATTTCTCACTTTTTCCTTCTAAAAAGGAAGTTAAACTGTGTAGGGGGAAAAAACAGTCACGTATTTCTGGCAGTAACTGCTGCAGTTAGCTTCTGGACCATTTCCAGTCATTTAAATACAGTAAACACCTTTAGGGTTTTGCTTTGTTTTGTTTGTTTTTAAGCTTAAACATTTGTGTGTTGCTGGAACTGTGGTTTGGGTGATGAGGTATTTGCCTTCATAGACTGGGTATGAGCTCCCCCTGCTGTCCATTAGAACAGCATTTCCTGCAAAGATTACAAAAGAATCCTGAGTGTATTGTAATCCCACAAATGAAAATCTTTATATAAATTCAATATGAAAAATGTGATAAGTACCTTTTATTTATTCCAAATTTAAGGTTTTAGATGGTATATGTCATTTCAAAGAGAGGAGACAGGAGGATGAGTTTACTGTAAGCCAAGGATTTAGTTGAAGTATAACATGAAGAGGAAGGAAAATAATATTGTTACTATAAAACTGTGATTGTTACACAAACACACACATGCACACACACACAAACACACACACACACACACACACATACGAGGTCTTCAACATAATTCTTAAGTTAATCTCTTTGGATCAAAAAGCTCAGTTCAAAATAGATGAAACATAATCCATTGTGATTAGGTGAAAAATTGTAACAATCTGATGAAATGTAGGCAACACCTAGCATTCTTGAGATGGGGAATAAAATCTTATTTTATTCCTTGCACAAGCTACATTTAAGGTATTTTATGAAATGTGATTAATTATAAAGACAAATCAGTGCTCTCCTACCTAGGATATAATAAATAAGTTAAAAAATCATAAGATATAAAAATTGTGAAGATGAAGGATGTTTATGAATAAATAATTGTATTTAAAGCTACATTAATGTTGGAAAAACTGGATATTCCGTATCAGGATAAATCAGTACTGCATGGATTATTGTTAGAAATGGGAAAATGAGAATGTATCCATTTGGATAATTTGGACCAATGGGTGCTTATTATACTTATACTTATTATACTTATAATTCAGGAGGTAAACAGTAAAATTTTTCTGATGACAACCTGTGCCTTTCCAAAACAGTCTGTGGGCAGAAATAAAAGGAGAGGGAGACAGGAAGGGAGGGAAAGATGGAGGAGGAAGGGAAAGAAGGAAGGAAGGAAGGAAGGAAGGAAGGAAGGAAGGAAGGAAGGAAGGAAGGAAGGAAGGAAGGAAAGGAAGAAGAGAGATGATCTTCTATTTGATTTTAAGAAGAAAGGACAAATGCAGATATGTATAGAATATTGTTGGACTATCCCAGGAAGAGTGGCATGACTGATATTCCTTGAAAGAGGCTGATTTGCCTATTCATCAGTGCCCATCCAGTATACTGACTATAAATAAGCTCTATTTCGAGGTTTCTTTGAGTGTAGCCTAAACTAATTGAAAAGGGGTACATTAAAGCATGTCTTTAATTATTTATATAATGAAGCACAAATTACTTATAAGAAGACATATTTATTGAGTTATCACATGTCCGACACTCAGCTGGACACTTAAAATTAGTAAAGGCTTTGTATACATAAGTTACTAAGACATCCAAAAGAAGAAAAAGCATGCTTTTTAGAGGCGCTTGCTTTGGAACACATTACTACAGATTCTTTAAAAGCATGCTTAGTCCTTTTCCACAGGGATTGTAAATGTTGGAACATGCTTTGAGGGGTGGCAATGGTCATAGTGGCTTAATAAAACTGCCAAGTTCCTGAATATTTCAAGATAAAGGCATTGCTTCTGGAGGAAGAAAGCAGTACTTCCCACACATGCCTTTAACTCCTCTGACTTACTGTATCCTTGCTTCTGTGTGATGCTCCTCTCTGACTATTCTCTCTAATTCTACTCTCCTCCTGCTTTCCATAGCCTTGTCTCCTTCCCTCCAAACCACCTGCCTCTAAACACGTCCAAAATTTTACAAGGAAAAGTGTAGCATATTCATTAACTCTTCCTACTGAAAAACAAACATCAATTAGGGTGTAAACATTTTTATCTTATAAAAGCAATGAATAAGGAGTAAAGAGTCACACCGGTGACACACCAAGAGAAGAACAAAAAGAAAATCTGAAAATGTCAGTTTCTATATTTATATTGTTATTAGTCAGTATTCCCTTATTCCCCCTATTTTCATCTAAAATCTCTGTTCTCTTCCCACGTTGCACAAGAGTGAAAAAGTCTGTATCTATCCATAATGAACAGGAAAGAGCCTATTTCTAGGGAGACTTAAAATAGATTTATAGAGATCATGCTTTCCAATGTCCTGCAATGTTGTCATTTGTAACATTTACACCATCAGTTTGAATGTGATTTGTCAAGTTTCCCTTGTACTGAGGGCGGAGGCAGCCAGCAGTCCCTGAACAAGTCTATGCGAACCCTTGGAGAGAATCCTTGAGCACTGGTTGTCTAGTTTGGGTATGAGAACAGAATCTCCCTGTCCTGGTTGCCCGTCAGGGATTCTGACACAGAGGTGTGGACACAGCAATTGACTTGTTCTTAGTTTTATATTTCTTTTTGGTTTTTCTATCAATAAGATATTTGCAGTGTGATTAAAAAGTCTTATGTAACAAACACAGTGGGAAGTGCTTATGTCTGCAATGTTAAATGAATAAGGTAAATGTTAAACATACAGAGTTAAATATGCATTTTGATTCTGCTCTGTCAAGCCAGACCAGAAACCTGGAAACAACTGAAGCAAGCCACCTTGTCAGTGGGTAAAAACCTACTTTACTTAGACTATAACTGGCTATAAGTCTTATTGTTCTGTTTTGTAGTTGTTTGGTTTCTTTTCTTCGTTTAAGTAACCTAATTTTGAGCCTCAATAAACTCTCGGGATAATTTGTTCCTGTTTATTTTTAAAATTAAACATTTAGATTCCATTTCTGGTCCTTTGTCTTTTGTCCCTTTTTATCACAGAATTTTGAGAAGATCAGTACCCATTACTGTAAAATATAATTTTGTTGAATTTATAAGCAATTATTTCTTTAAATTATATGGGTCTAAGTGGGACACTTTTGTTAATTTAACTACCTGAATATTTATTTTGCTGGAGTAAGGAGGCAACTGTCTGTGAATCTTTTGTTAATATTACTTTGTAAATTGTGTAATGTAATTTATTTTAAATTATGTGTACTTATTTTTAGCACAAAATATCTATGTACAAGTACTGCAGATTGGCAAACACTGTCACTGAACTTTATGCAGCCAATGTGGATGATGTGTGGAGATGTAATGTGCTTTTCTACATTTTCATATGGGTTATTTGTAAATATCTATATTGCTGACAGACATAAATCAGAAATCATTTTCATTCTAACTGTGTGGGTCTGTGCTTTTATTTGCATCATCTGTTTCTTATGCATGGATAAAAACATTTATTTATTGAATATCCAAGTCTTTTACATTTCTTTGTTTTATATTTGTTATATGTTTTCAATTCCAGTGTAGAAAGTTTAGGAAATTAAGATTTCTCTTTAAAAGTCAGCCAACAAATGGACAAAGAAAAATGTGGTATATTTATACAATGGAGTATCAACAACCACAGAGTCTGCATGGGGACCGACCTACGTCTACTACATATATGTGACAATTGTGTACCTTGGTCTACTTGTAGGAATCCTAACAATGGGAGCAGGGATTGTGCCTAACACTTTGGCTAGCTCTTAGGAACCCATTTATCATACTGGATTGCCTTGCCCATCCTAAATACAGGGAAGGTGCTTAGTCTTACTGAAACTAGATATGCCATGCTTTGTAGATACTCATGGGAAGTCTGCCCCTTTCCTAACAGACACAGAAAAGGAATGGATTGGCAGTGGTGGGGGGAGGGTGGAGAGGAGAGGAGAGAAGGGAAAACTCAGTCAGGATGTAAAATAATCAATTAAAATTTTAAAAAGTCAACTGATGTGGCTACCCAGTGAGTTGTCATGGTCCCAAGGCCTCTTGGTATTTTCTTTTTATCTTGCTTGCTGAGCACCTCCACTTCTGCACTCGGGAGAAGTCATTTACTTATGTGTTCTATTCCTTGCTTGGAATGATGCTCAACACATAGTATGAATAACAATAATAATAATAAGTAAATGCCTAATTACTGAAATTAATTACTGTGCCTCAAAGCCAGTGGATAGCATGTAACTGAGCACAAATATCAGAGCAAGAAATCAAAAGGACCCCAGGCATAGGAGACTGATGAATTCATCCAAAACTGCAAGGTATCAGTGTTCCACACAAAGAGGTTGGAAATTAGAGACCAGAGAATTCCTCCAAAGTTCCAAGATTTTGATACCGTATGGTTGAGAACATTTAATTTTGTATTTCCATTAGCCTAAAGTATGTTACATTAACATAACATGTGTTGTAAGCAGAATAAAAGCAGATCAGCTGAAGTTGGCATGGTGAGACTGGCACTCCAGGGCAATGGAGAGCTAAGAATGTTCCAATAAGATGGGCAGTATCATTGATTTGAAAACCATGGTGAAAACAAGGTCTGTAAGGAGAGTTCTATTGTACTTTCCCCTGGGGTTTAACTCAAATGCACATCTAATCCCATTGTGACTGGGTCAGAGAGCTCAGAATACTGGAAAATGAAGAAAGGAGTAGTTGAAAATTTCAAAACCAAACAAAAAAGAAACCTGTGTTACAGACTATAAAGGAAGTCTGATTGTACTATTCAGTCTTGAACTAATTCATTTTTATGTCAGTAATGATTAAATTACATGCTACTTCTTTCAGTGCAAAAGTCAGTAGAAAAACAAAAGCAAAACAAAACCCTGGGCCAATCAAATATTGATTTGGAAGTACAGCGTGGGGGCATTCAGCAACCATGAAGCACGGTAATAAACAAAGGAATAAGTCCATTCTGTGGAGAAAGCAATGATGGGACTTCCCTGAGAAGTAAAATGAATTTCAAAATGAGAGTCAGCTGGTCCATCCAGAGGACGGCATGGAAGGCAAAGCGTGCATGTTAAGGAAATGTGAGGATCCACTTCTGCTTTTTGTAAACACAGTGAGTTGACAGAAAACCCTGTCAACCATATCCCCAGTGACCCCCTCAGCTGCTCAACTGACAGCTGATGGGTCACTCTTCATTTCACAATTTATCTTTATGAAAGCACTACGTGTTCATAATTGCCCACGGGGTTCTTTTTCCCAACATTCATCGCATTGTACTGTTTCTTCACCAAAGGGTTCTGTCCCCTTTCTTCTGATGGCACGGTCTTGCTTCTGTGGAACGTGGCTTGAAGAAATAAATCAACAAGGAGGTATCTTGTGTGGAGAAGGGGGCAGAGTATGCAAACATAGCCTTCGATATCCCTATGAAAGACTCTTCAACAAGCATTTGGACAACTGAGGGATCACAGGAAAATAACATTAAAAATTGCCCCATGGTGATTCATAAAAAAAAGAGACTGAGACCAGATCTGACATGTTGCAAAACAATTATGGAAATATTTGTTCAGCAATAAAAACTAAGGAAGCCTTTGCTGTAATCCCCGTTAGCCTAAGTGTCATGTCACTTTCAAAAAGAACTCATAGCCAGAAACAGTTAAATGCAATTATGGAACCCACACTCAAAGAAGATGTAGCAGCAATTTGAAACCTATCTTTGATTGCAATGCCATGTGGAGGGAATACCCACTGATATGAAAGTAATAAGAGCAATACCTACCCCTGAGAGCACTGGAATATGCATGTCTAGCCAGGTCTGGTAAGAAAAGGAAACAAAGTCATTTGGTGTTATTGAGGAAATGACCCAATAAGTTAGAAAACAAATCTCAACATCTATTACCTTCAAAGATACAAAAAGAAAAAGGATTTTAAACTTCCACTTTAAAGGAAGTATTAACTAATTTAAGTCAAGAAGAAACAATGTCAACGCTATGTTAATTGAACAAAAAGTCTTTAAACTGGTAATTCTATTTCTCATAACTTATTCTAATATATGATGGTATGTTATGTTATATATGAGAGAGGAGGAAAGATGTTAGCAGGATGACACACCCTGTGTTTGTGTTTTACATTGTGTGTGTATATGTGAAAGAGATGATAGGCAAATGATTTGAATGGTTGTTGCAAAGCATCCACACAATGATGGTGCTAGACTGATAATTACTGTAATAAGTTTATAGCTACAGAATTATAAAAGCTCAGAAATGGAAGACATAGCGAAGTATCGGCACATATAAAATAGAAGCTCAGGTGAGGGGCTGACTGGGACACAGTGGTCAGGAACCAACTGAGAAGGACTGGGGTGCTGCAGAGGGTTGGAGTGGAGAGGAACAAGCAAGAATAAAGTGTGACACATTTGTGTGAAGGTGCCATGATGAATCCAGAACTTTATGCTAACCTAAATTTTTTCAGTTAAAGCAACTTCTGATAGATGAGTAACCCAAGATCTTGTACATACCTTCATTTAATATCTGTCTTCAACAGAAAGATTAAAAATTATTGAAAATTACAGACCCATTAACAAGTATGCTATCCTTTGTTAATGGCCATGAAGCCATGAAGTTTTTACTCTATCATCTGTCTATTTATATACTTATCTTTATACTAATTTAATTGTGTGGTGCTGGGATAAAACAAGATACCTTGCACATGCTAGGCAATCAATTTTGAGATTCTGATCTTCGCCTGAACTACACTCAGAGTCCAAGTTATTTGTTCTAAACAGACCAACTATTGATTGAAAACCGACTCAAGATTTTTGATAGAGGATGAAATTTAGCATTATTTCTTCTGACTAATTCACCTGTAACGCTGACTTAAAAAGCAGTGATAAATGGGGGTCATCGATATAAATAAAAGAAAAAAATGTTACCTGCTTATCTTTGGAAAAAGAAACATTTTTCAACCTAAATCCCTCTCTCACAAAGTAATTTTTTAAGAAATGAAAACTTTCTGGCTCATTTTGACACACCAACTTTGGGTGTGTCAAAAGAATAACAACACAAAAAGGAGTCATCTGGCTGAGTGGCAACTGCCTGAGGTTAAACTTAATGAACCGAGAAAGAATGCTTGTGTGACATTAGGGAGAGCAGCTGGGAAAAAGGACTCTCTCTGTCTGTAATGGTCAGCGCTTACCAGATAATGAACAGCTCATTTTCTGGACTCTGGAAAACACCAACATGGACACATGGAGTCCTGATAATTGTCTTCCTGATTATAGATCCATTCTATATAATGTGTGAAGCTAAAAAATGACTGGGGAAGGGTTCTGAAAATGGGCATTGAGGCTTCTGAGTAAATGCTTGTCTGTGTATCTCACACTGCCCTCTATTATAACTTGGCTGCACAGAGCAAGAGCAGTTAGCACATGAGACGTTTTTGTCTTCCATCCAGAACTATTTAGAGAAAGTTGAAAAATAACGAGAGCCTAGTGTCAAGTGCAGGTGAAATTAGGATGCTATTTACTAGATGAAAAAGAAATAACTCTCATATTCCCAAATTGGTTCTCTAATATGATAGCCATGAGTAAATTGTTTATACTACAGCATCGAAGGGATTGAAGAGAATTAAATATAGGCATTTGATTTTTTAAAAAAACCACTCAGTTGATGAAATTTCAGAAAGTCTCAAACAAATTAATAGATGAACTGTAAGTACTTCTTGGTCACAGACAGGAGAATGTAATGCATATCCCTCTGCCCTGCCATTCATTGTAAATAGTAGTTGAGCCTCATAAGTACAAGGAACTTCAGGCTTCGAAGGCATAGCAGGAAAGAAACAAACATGAAATTTGGTTTCATGGAACATCCATTCTAATAAGGAGAGTAAGACAATAAATAAAGGCAGAAAGAAATGCAATGTGCTGACTGGTGAAAATACCATTAAGAAAAGTGAAGTATGGCAAAAGCAATAATTAGTGGTACATGGAGAAAGGGAGGTCACCTGATAGGGATATGTTGGTGGGGAAAAGCTGAAGAACACACAAAGAACAGAAACAGGAAATGTGCACACAAAAATGAGGAAACATAGCTTTCCCATTAGAAATTTGCACAGTCTGAAATGGAGAAGAGAATTCTGCCAAACAGCGATGGTGAGTTGGTCACTGAGAAAACATCCTCACCATCTCCTTTGATACATGCAAACAATGCTGATTCTACTGGAAACCCCATGGAGAATGGCTGTGCTGAGAAAGGCAAAGTTTCAGTGTCCAGATTACCCCAGCCTAGTAACACCATAGAATACTCCTCTTCTCCTCTAAACACACCTGGGTCTTAGTTTATTTACAAATGTATGTGTGCATAGCAGCACATATTAAGAGGCTGAAAGTACGAATGCCTGTAACCACATAATTCCACGATATGAATTCTGAGAAAGAATTCAGCACTGGGAAGTTTCACATACCTGATTGCAAAATCACAAACAGTGCTTGAAAATACATGTGAAATCATAGGGGCATGTTCAAAGAAGTATGCTAAATTCATACAAGGAAAATTATGAGGACTTTCAACATGATGATAATGCAGTTTTTTTTTCAGCTCAAGGGCAATTTATCAGAATTTTTTTAAAAACCCATGCAAGCTACAAATACTGAGTGCTGCCTGAAGGTGGGGACAGAAGAAAGAAGGAGCTGTGTCTTTTGAGTTAGGCTGGCATGGAGTTCAGTCACGCGATAGGGAAGGATCTTTAGAGAAAGAGTGTAGTGTACGCTGCCAGTGAATCCCAAAGTGCTGTAGAAGCCCAGTGCCTTAGGGAATCTCTAAGGGCTGGGAATTCCCAAGGGCTTGGGAAGACGTGCTGAGAAAAGGGATGGAAAGAAGAAAATGAATATGTATACATTCTGATAAACCGGGAAAGTGAGCAGACTCAGGAAGCCTCCTGACTGGGACTCTGTAAGCTGCTGCCAGTGAATATCGACATGTAAAGGGTTTATAATAAGAATTTGTAAAAATACCCAGGATACTAAACAGTACACATGATGAAGACAGACTTCAGTGTGGCCCCATAGCACAATTGAAGACAAGAGGGAACTTAGACAGAAAGAGGGTGGGGTTCAGATACATTCTCCTGCTAAAAGCAAGGCCCTGACTCACTTTGTACTATGAATGATTCCTCTCCCACAAAAGCAAAAAAGAATGAGACCCCCTCATGTCTTTTCCAACACTACTAATGAGATAATAGGCATGCATGTAACACGTTTTATAAACATTACTGTAGGGCTAACATTCTGTTGAGCAGAGAAAATATTCACACTGCTTAAAGGAAAATAAATATTATACCATAGAGTTTGAACTTAAAGAGCTACAAGCTGAAAATTATGTGGCATTCCTGGAAACTGGAAACTACTGCCCTGATCTGCAAGAAAAAGGAATAGCAGGTATGGGAAGAATGATAAGATAATGCCTCCATAGAGGTTAATATGGTCAGATCATGGCCTTTCTTTCTTCCTTTCTTCCTTCCTTCCTTCTTTCCTTCCTTCCTTCCTTCCTTCTTTCCTTACTTCCTTCCTTTCTACTTTCTTTCTTTTCCTATAGAATGGTTTTGGAAAAGGAATCTCACTATGCAGGGTATCTTTGAAAATGTCCCTCAGTTTCCCAAGTGCTAGGATTACATCATGTGACACCACACACCACCCACTGCTAATTTAATTATCATGTGACACCATGTTATTTGGGCACTGGGTAGCAGGTGGAAACTAGAATGGCTTCCCCAAAGTAAGACCTCACTAAGGCGATAATTTATGCCCAGGTTTCTGAAGTACATAAGTTTCAAAGTAAAAATAATTTAAGACAGAGGGGGGAAGGAATAATTAGATGAGAATATAATTAGCTGCTCTCATTCCAAAATTAAAAAGTTATAAAATAGGATCTATCAAGAAAGGCTTAAAGATCTAGAGATTAATTAACATTGGAGTAGACGTGGCTGAGAAGAGGTGCCAAATAGCACTCAATAGATCTCAGAGTTTTTCTCCACTGAACAATGAAACCTATGCTTAAATAGCAACAAGACACAATGACTTAAAAAAACAGAGATGGAATTTAACTTAGAAAATATGACAAGCTTGTGTAAATTAGTCAAGGTTGCTCTGGTGGAAACATTGACAAGATGCCCAGAGATGAAGCAGTTGGCCCCAATGTTCTCTTTGTTTACAGCTTTAAGTCATCCTGAGTCAAACTGCATCAGTGATGACCATGCTATATGCTGCACCGCGGGAAAACAAGACTGCTGCAGGATTAATTGGCTCACTGACTCATTTACACCATCAGAAATTTAGGTTCTTAGAAACTTGTTTTGTTTTGTTCTTATTACAGTACCTGGCATGGGTTGAACATGGGTCCTCACGCATACAAGGCAAGTGTACAACCATTGCGCTACAATTCCAGCCCTGTGCCTATTACGTCTTGATGTTGTTTACATTCCCTCAGTGGGACTATGTTCATAACAGCACCTAGCGACAAGACAGCCTTAAAAGTGTAGTCATACCTCAGGAAGAGGAAAAAAAATATTTTGAAAATATCAAGAATCTGGCACAAAGAATTAATGGCAGGAGCAAAAAACACTGATCTCAGTTGCTATTGACTCTGCCAGCTGCGTGGGTATGGTACTCTCTCGGGTTAGCTGGAGTCAAAAACATGCAACCATGGAGATGTTCAGGTAAACCTATGCCCCCTGCCAGGGAAAAAACTGCAATCATTTAATTATAAATTTGACAACAATGGTCAATAGGAATGAGGGCACAAACTAGTGTCCACCAGGAAGCCTTCCTATAGTAGTAGTTAGACACAAAAGTGCCAACATGGGGCATCAACAGCCATGTCCAGTGAAAGCTGTGTGTTCTTCATCTGAGCTCCTCTCATCTAGAGAGTCCTTGATTCTACATGGGCTACTGTAACCAAACTCAGGTGGGTTTTCAGGAGACCCAAGGAGGCAAAAGGAAGCTATTTCCACTGACTTACAGAGATTTGTGTAGAACCTGAGAAGTCAGCTAAGCCAAGGGAACATGGTCATTCCAGAAGACAAGACCAGACATTGGTGTTTGGCCTCGACGTGCACACTGCTCTCCATCTATCCAAAAACTAGTGCTGTCTGTTGTCAACATGTAGTATTGTGACAGGATGCACTTAAAGGGCAATGTAGGGACATCAGATTACATGTATCACCTACAGGTAGTCCTCCTAGCCTAGCTCCTCAGTGAACGACTTCAACATCTTATGACAGCTGCACAGGCTTCTGTGATTCTTTGCATTCCATCATCAAACCAAATCTGTGGAATTATTGGTACTGTTATCAATTTCCATTTAATGGTTAAATACAAAATATATTATGAATGTGAGATACTATCTATATTCAGAAATTTTAATAACATGAACATTTGATTCTCATTTCCCCCAAAGAAGGGAGAAAATGTCATGCTTTGACATTTTTAAAGAAAACAGAGGACCTCTGAGATGGTTCATCAGAGAAGGGCACTTGATGCCCAGCCTGAGAACCCAAGTTCTTTCCCTGAAACCCAGTGAAGAAGAAATCAATTATTCCTGCTAGTTTTTCCTCTTATCTTCACATATGCAATGCTGCACACACACACTAGATGATGGATAGATGATAGCTAAATAAATAAATAAATTGATAGATTATAGATGATACAATAGATAGAGATAGGTAAATAGATGATGCATAGACACATAGGTAGGTAAGTAGATGAAAGATAGATAGATAATTTAAAATTTATGAATTTGGGGGCATATAACTATGTACTTCACCCAATCTGTCCCTAAAAGATCCACAACTAATATTTTGTGATTGCCCTAAATGTTAATATCCATGCCTGATCTTTATAAAAGGAAAAATGACCCAGTGAACACTACAGATCATTTACTATTATCTAGTGTACATTTACTGTTATCTTGGTTTGATTCCTAGGAAACTAAGCTCTATTAAAATACATTTGTTGCCGGGCGGTGGTGGCACACGCCTTTAATCCCAGCACTGGGGGGGGGGGGGGGCGCGCAGAGGCAGGTGGATCTCTGTGAGTTCGAGGCCGGGCTGGACCGACAGCCTCCAAAACAATACAGAGAACCCCTGTCTCATAAAACCAAAAAAAAAATACATTTGTTTAAGCTGTAACACACATAGCATAGACACATGCATGTACAACACACACAAAGTGTCTCAAGTTTATTTGGACTGTCATCAAAAGTCCTTATACAGTGACAAATCCCTAGGGATTTTAATAATCAAGTGTGTGATGGATAGTATCAGGCAACCCCAAGCAAAGTGCTTATTATACAACTTTGAGCTTCAAGTATCTAAAGTCAGATAGCAAGGCAGCGGCATTCAGAAACTCTAGAGAATAGCATGTACATCATAGACAGAAATTGTACAGGATATACCTCAAACTGCCTCACGGTAGCCAGCAGGTGTCTTCCTTGCTGCTTCTAGACTTGAGGGTGACACAAAGAGCTTCACCGCATTCCAAAGCCCCAAATGATGGCACTTTCCGGCTCAAACCAAATGTCATGCTTAAGTTTTCACTCTCCTGTAGAAAATTAACCTTTTCTGTTGAAAACTAACCCATGAGACATGAGCTTTGGCTACCATTCAGTCCCCTGGATTTTGGGTGGTATCCCATGAGGCTTCTATCGTTTTACCGTCTCTACCTGTCACAGCCTTGCTATGTACCTGCCCTTGTTCCTCAGCTTACAAGAACTATAAATCTGAGTTTGATTATGTGAGCGTGGGAGGGCAGGTTCCTCTGCACTTCCTATTGCTTGTACATTTATTTCTCCACTGGAGAGCTAGAACTAAAGGTCAAAGCCATGGTGGTAATTAAATCCAGACAGATTCCTTCCACCTCTATCTAGTGGTTGAAAAGACCACAGGAAAAGCTAGTCTGTCAAATGTCACATCAGGAAATCAAGGAAAAGGTATAACCATGTTTTGCCTGGGAAGCTGGGGTTCTGGAGCACAAATAGTACATGGTGATTGTCCCCCTAGATTAGCCCCTGTGACCTCCACATAACAACACACAGCAGACTTTTGCAACCCTAGAGGGTCTTACAATTGATCCCAGGAGAACTTGGGATCCCATGTTCTTGCTAAGAAGTGTCCATGTAGAATACCAGAGCAGCCGCACTGCAGGGCCAGCCAGTATCTGGAGAGGCACCAAGATGGGTTCCCAGAGCTAGGAGAAGCCACTAAAGTGAAGTTACCCCTTTTGGCCACAAGCAACACTTAGGCATTGAGGAAATGGAAGCACGCTTTATACTAATGACAAAACCACAATTAATTCTCATCACAGAGCAGGAACTTGGCCATTAACTTTCACTAAATCTTTAATGAAGGACCTGGGGCAGAGGGAGGAAAGGACAAAGCTCATGTGCACTATTACTCACAGCTGCCATGAGGACAAAAGCCTGCCTGTACCCTCAGGGCTCTTTGTTCACGCTTTCTCTAGCCCACAACTCATCCAGAACCCTGAGGCTCTTTCATTAAGCCTGGATGTATATTAGCACTGTTTCCTTCTTCCCCCAGAATCCCCCTGTGGTTCACAGTCCACTTCTGGAGTTCTTGTTCTCTGATGACTAGGTAAAGACATACTCGTCTCAGAAGTCAGTATGTTGATGACACTACATCTGATGTGATGGCATTTCCCAGCTATAGGATACAGTCAGCTTCACTCTCTGAACTGTGCCCTTTTATCTCCCAGATATTTATTATATAAATAGCTTTGCAGTAGAAATATGCATAATGAAGTTTTCACTTAAGAATAATAAATTTACTTCTGAATAGTTTTTGGAAGGACAGCCACTTCCCTTCAATAAAAATGTAAGTGTTCCTTTCAATAGATTAATTTCAATTAAATAAAAGCAAATCTTAATCATTAAGCAAGTTGTCACAATGCACATTAAAAAGTATAATAGAAGAGAATGTTGTCTTTCTTTTCTGTTTAGACCATCTTATTATTGTGGTTTTTTGTTGATTTGACTTTTGCTTTTGGAGATTTGTTGCTGTTGCTATTGTTTTGTTCTGTTTTACTTTTTATGACAAAAAGGCATTCTGATTTTACTAGAGTATATGAGATATTCAAAGCTATTATAAAATAAATTTCAAGTTAGTTGATTTTGTATAACTTATCTAAGTGTCATGAGCAGTGTAATGTAGACTGTGTTGTGATATTCAGTGTTTTGTTGAATGCATTTTTCATACTCTTGTACTTTCAATTTATTATTGGTGTATTGTGATATAACCCCTGTAGGGAGCATAGGAAGCCGTGTATGAGTGAAGCCCTGAGGAACACAGCCATTGGAGTCCTCTAAGGGCTCCGGTCCATGAGTCATTTGTGGGCAGGCTCCCAATGGATGGCAAAGTTCCCCTTCAGAATCCTCTGTGAGTGTTCATGAGTGCTAATACAGTGTGTGAGAAAAGGCTAGCCACTGTAGCCTCCTCTGCTCAGTTGTTTATGGCCTGCGACTGTTCCCTGCACAGACCCAGACAACTAACTCCTTTCCCAGTGCTGTGCCTAATTAACATATTGGCATTACAGGTTAGATCTACAGTAGATCCCATCATATCTTGACTTTATTGGAACTGTCTGTGTGTCTATCCTCTCTGCATTTCTCTCTCGATGGCCCTAGTGACTAATCTAGGACACAATGGATTTTTAGCCTTTTGCTGAAAAATGTGCTCTGAGTAAGAGGGAGAAAGACAAATCCCCCTTATTTGAGTATCCTAATATTGCTAAAAATAGATCAATACAAACCAGTATCTCAGAACAACACACCTTTTTGTTCTCCCGCAGTCCTGAAGATCAGAAATCTAAAATCAATGTGAGGTATGAAGCATGAGTAAGATTTCCCAGTCTCCACTCTGGGAGTATCAGAAAGGAGCTGTCTTTGCCTGTTTTGTTCCTAGGGGTCAATGGCCAATGTTTTCTCTTCTTTCCTGGAGCCATTTGCTACCCTGACACTGAATCAGTAACTCTCATCCTTCCCCTCCCCTTTGTGACTATACGGAGACAACTTAGAAAGTGCAGAATAGTCATCATACCTGAAAATCCCTCAATTAGTTACATTTGTAAAGTCACGTTTACCAGGTAAGATAACACAGCCTGGCTTCTACGATTAACACATGTCTTCCCACTCTGTCTACACATAAAATATTCTCTACTAAGGAGCCAGCAGAATACTATGTCTTGAATTCCAAAGCTGAAATGTATACAATCATGGTTTATTTACAAAGGACTATAAAAGGCCATTGATTATTCTGCCACAGGTTTTGTTTTAAAAAAATACAGCTAAATAATCTTGGATTTGAAGCCAGTTAAACTGTAGGTTTTATGTGAGTAGGCATGAAAATATAATAGTAGGTATACAAGTGCCTTAAATATTTTTGGGATCACTGTAATTGTTTCAGAGGAACAGGGTTCACCTTTTGCAGACTCCTGATCTTCCTGATAAACCAATTTTAAAACTGACACAGAAAGGAAACCAAGGACAATTTACTGAAAATAGAGGAAGAGGTGCACAGAACATCAGGACAGCTCTCTATCAGGGGAAGAGGGAAAGTTAGCACGTTATATTTCTTTTTTTTATTATTTTTTTTATTTTCCATTTTAAATTTAGATAAGAATCAAGGTTGCTTCACAAGTCAGTTCCAGGTCCCTCTCCCTTTCCCTCCCCTCCTCCCGTGCCCTCCCCCCATACCCCCCCCGTTATCCCCTCATTCCCCTAGGGAGGGTGAGGCCCTCCATGGGGGTGTCCATAGTCTGTCATTTCATATAGGGCAGGGCCTAGACCCTTCCCCAAGAGTTCAGGGTGAGAGTGCAACTCACATTATTCTATGGGAGTCCAGAGTCTGTGTGTACACTTGGGATGGGTACTGATCTGCTGTCCAAGGCTCAATAGATTACCTAGGCCTCCTCACTGACACCCAGATTCAGGGGGTCTTGATCAGTCCCATGCTGGATTCCCAGGCTGATGCCTGGGATTCAAGAGTTAACCTTTGTCTGGTCAGCTGTTTCTGGGGGTTAAACCAGCCCAGTCTTAATCCCTTTGATCATCAGTCCTCCCTCTCTGATACTGGCTTTCTTGAGTTCAGCTCAGTACTTAACCAGCCACTAAATGAAGTTTCTGTTTCCCAGACTCTCTGGCCATAGGATTGTAGGCTGGCACTCCCCAGATCTATGTCTAAAATCCATATATGAGAGAGTACATGCCATGTTTCTCTTTTTGTGACTGGGTTACCTCACTCAGGATGGTTTCTTCTAGTGTCATCCATTTGCCTGCGAATCTCATAATTCCATTATTTTTTTCTGCTGAATAGTACTCCATTGTGTAGATGTACCACATTTTCTCTATCCACTCTTCGGATGAGGGACATCTAGGTTGCTTCCAAGTTCTGGCTATTACAAATAAAGCTGCTATGAGCATAGTGGAACAGACATCTTTGTTATATGAATGGGCATCTTTTGGATATATGCCTAAGAGTGGAGTTGCTGGGTCTTGTGGTAGGTTTATTCCCATTTTTCTGAGGAATCTCCATACTGCTTTCCAAAGTGGCTGAACCAGTTGACACTCCCACCAGCAATGGAGGAGTGTTCCCCTTTCACCACATCCTCTCCAGCATAAATTGTCATTGGTGTTTTTGATTTTAGCCATTCTGACAGGAGTGAGATGGTATCTCAGAGTTGCTTTGATTTGCATTTCCCGGATGGCTAAGGATGTTGAGCACTTTCTCAAGTGCCTCTCAGCCATTTTAGACTCCTCTATTGAAAACTCTCTATTTAGTTCTGCATCCCACTTCTTAATTGGGTCCTTTGCTGTTTTGGAGACTTGCTTCTTGAGTTCTTTGTAAATTTTGGAGATCAACCCTCTGTCAGATGTGGGATTAGTGAATATTTTTTCCCATTCTGTGGGCTGCCTTTTTGTCTTGCTGACTGTGTCCTTTGCCTTAAAGAAGCTTCTCAGTTTCAGTAGGTCCCATTTATTAATTGTTGATCTCACTGTCTGTGCTACTGGTGTTATGTTCAGGAAGTTGTCGCCTGTACCAATTCGTTCAAGGGTACCACCCACTTTCTCTTCTAAGAGGTTCAGTGTGACTGGATTTATGTTGAGGTCTTTGATCCATTTGGACTTAAGTTTTGTGCATGGCGATAAACATGGATCGATCCGCATTCTTCTACATGGCCATCTCCAGTTATGCCAGCACCATTTGTTGAAGATGCTTTCTTTATTCCATTGTATATTTTTAGCTTCTTTGTCAAAGATCAGATGTTCGTACGTGTGTGGGTTAATACCCGGATTTTCAATTCGATTCCATTGGTCTGCCTGTCTATTTTTGTGCCAATACCAAGCTGTTTTCAGGACTATAGCTCTATAATAGAGCTTGAGGTCAGGGATAGTGATGCCTCCGGACGTTGCCTTGTTGAACAGGGTTGTTTTGGCTATCCTGGGTCTTTTGTTTTTCCATACAAAATTGATTATTGTTCTTTCAAGGTCTGAGAAGAACTGTGCTGGGATTTTAATGGGGATTGCATTGAATCTGTAGATTGCTTTTGGCAGGATTGCCATTTTTACTACATTGATCCTACCTATCCAAGAGCATGGGAGATCTTTCCATTTTCTGAGGGCTTCTTTAATTTCTTTCTTTAAAGATTCAAAGTTCTTACGATACAGGTCTTTCACTTGTTTGGTTAGCGTTACCCCAAGGTATTTTATGTTGTTTGTGGCAATTGTAAAGGGTGATGTTTCTCTGATTTCTCTTTCAGCCCTTTTATCATCTGTATATAGTAGGGCTACTGACTTTCTTGAGTTGATCTTGTAACCTGCCACTTTGCTGAAGGTGTTAATCAGCTGTAAGAGTTCCCTGGTAGAGTTCTTTGGGTCATTGATGTAAACTATCATATCGTCTGCAAACAGTGAAAGTTTGACTTCTTCCTTCCCAATTTGTATCCCCTTGATCCCCCTTTGTTGTCGTATGGCAATAGCTAGAACTTCAAGTACCATGTTGAAAAGGTATGGAGAGAGTGGACAGCCTTGTTTTGTTCCTGATTTTAGAGGAATTGCGTTGAGTTTCTGTCCATTTAGTTTGATGTTGGCTGTTGGTTTACTGTATATGGCTTTTATTATGTTTAAGTATGTCCCTGTTATCCCAGATCTCTCCAAGACCTTTATCATGAAGGGGTGTTGGATTTTGTCAAAGGCTTTTTCAGCATCTAGTGAGATGATCATGTGATTTTTGTTTTTCAGCTTGTTTATATGGTGGATTACGTTGATGGATTTTCGTATGTTGAACCATCCCTGCATCCCTAGGATGAAACCTACTTGATCGTGGTGAATGATTGTTTTGATGTGTTCTTGGATCCGATTTGCCAGTATTTTATTGAGTATTTTTGCATCAATGTTCATGAGGGATATTGGTCTGAAGTTCTCTTTCTTGGTTGTATCTTTGTGTGGCTTGGGGATCAAGGTTATTGAAGCCTCATAGAAAGAATTTGGCAAAGACCCTTCTGCTTCTATTGTGTGGAACACTTTGAGAAGAATTGGTATAAGCTGTTCTTTGAATTTCTGGTAGAATTCTGCACTGAGGCCATCTGGACCTGGACTTTTTTTGGTTGGGAGACTTTTGATGACAGCTTCTATTTCCATAGGGGTTATAGGTCTATTTAAATTGCTTATCTGTTCTTGATTTAGTTTTGGCAAATGATAGCTGTCCAGGAAGTCATCCATTTCCTTTAAATTTTCAAATTTTGTGGAGTACAGGTTTTCAAAGTATGACCTAATGATTCTCTGGATTTCCTCAGAGTCTGTTGTTATGTCCCCCTTTTCATTTCTGATTTTGTTAATTTGCGTGTTCACTCTCTGCTGTTTGGTAAGTTTGGACAAAGGTTTGTCTATCTTGTTGATTTTCTCAAAGAACCAACTCTTCGTTGCATTGATTCTTTGTATTGTTTTCCTGGTTTCTACTTTGTTGATTTCAGCCCTCAATTTGATTATTTACTGGCGTCTACTCCTCCTGGGGGAGTTTGCTTCTTTGTGTTCTAGAGCTTTTAGCTGTGATGTTAATTCTCTGGTATAACTGTTTTCCTGTTTCTTCATGTGAGCACTTAGTGCTATGAACTTCCCCCATAGCACTGCTTTCAAAGTGTCCCATAGGTTTGGGTATGTTGTGTCTTCATTCTCATTGAATTCGAGGAAGTCTTTAAATTCTTTTTTTATTTCCTCTTTGACCCAGGGATGGTGCAGTTGAGCATTATTCAATTTCCATGAGTTTGTAGGTTTTCTGCAATTTTTGTTGTTGTTGAATTCTAATTTTAAGGCATGGTGGTCTGATAAGATGCATGGAGTTATTCCAATGTTTTTGTAGCTGCTGAGGTTTGATATGTTGCCAAGTATGTGGTCGATTTTTGAGAAGGTTCCATGTGGTGTTGAGAAGAAGGTATATTCTTTTTTATATGGATGAAATGTTCTATAGATATCTGTTAATCCCAGTTGGGTCATTACTTCTATTAGACCCTTTGCTTCTATGTTGAGTTTCTGTCTGGTATTCTTGTCTAGTGGTGAGAGTGGTGTGTTGAAATCTCCCACTATAACTGTGTGGGGCTTTAGATGAGATTTAAGTTCTAATAATGTTTCTTTAACGAATGTGGATGCCTTTGTATTGGGGGCATAGATGTTCAGGATAGACACTTCATCTTGGTGGGTTTCACCTGTGATGAGTATGTAATGACCTCCTTCATCTCTTTTGATTGATTTTATTTTAAAGTCTAGTTTGTTAGATATTAGGATTGCTACCCCTGCTTGTTTCTTGGGTCCATTTGATTGAAACATTTTTTCCCAACCTTTAACTCTCAAGTAATGTCTGTCTTTGAGGGTGAGGTGTGTTTCTTGTATGCAGCAGAAGGAAGTGTTCTGTCTTTGAATCCATTCTGCTAGTCTGTGTCTTTTTATGGGTGAGTTAAGGCCGTTAATATTGAGGGATATTAATGACCATTGATTGCTCATCCTTCTTCGATTTGCGATGGTTATTGTTGGTGGAATTATGGGTGGAATTTCACCCCTTTGTTCTTTTGGCTGTTGGTAGAGAGGGATTCTCTAATGCTTATGTTTTTCTGGTTGTAGTTAGCTTCCTTGGGTTGAGTTTTCCTTCCAAAATTTTCTGTAGGGCTGGGTTAGTGGACACATATTGCTTGAATCTAGTTTTGTCATGGAATATCTTGTTTTCTCCGTCTATAGTGATTGAGAGCTTTGCCGGGTATAGTAGTCTGGGCTGGTATCCATGGTCTCTTAGTGTAGGTAGAATATCTATCCAGGACCTTCTGCCTTTCAGAGTTTCAATGGAGAAATCAGGTGTAATTCTGATAGGTCTGCCTTTATATGTTACTTGACCTTTTTCCTTAGCTGCTCTTAATATTCTTTCTTTATTCTGTATGTATGGGGTCTTGATTATTATGTGGCGAGGGGATTTTTTTGTGGTCCACTCTATTTGGTGTTCTGTAGGCTTCTTGTACCTTCATTGGCATGTCTTTCTTAAGGTTGGGAAAGTTTTCTTCTATGATTTTTTTGAATATGCCTTCTGCCCCTTTGAGGTGGATTTCTTCTCCTTCTTCTATACCTATTATTCTTAGGTTTGGTCTTTTCATGGTGTCCCATAATTCCTGGATGTTTTGTGTTAAGGATTTGTTGGATTTAAGGTTTTCTTTGGTTGATAAATCCATTTCTCCTAATGTATCTTCAACACTTGAGATTCTCTCTTCCATCTCTTCTATTCTGTTGGTAATGCTTGTATTGGTAGTGCCTGACTGTCCAGTTTTTCTATTTTCTGCCTTTCTTCAGATTGTGTTTTTTTTAGTGTCTCTATTTCAGTTTTCAACCCTTGCAACGTTTGCATTGCTTCTTGCAATTTTCTGTTTATCTGTTCGTCCGTTTGTTGCCTTTTATGAATTTTTTGGTTTGTTCTTTCTTCCATTTCTTGCATTTTTTGGTTTGCTTTTTGTTCCATTTCTTGGATTTTGTGCTTTGTTTCTTCTTCCATTTCCTGCCTTTTTTGGTTTGTTTCTTCCTCCATTTTTTTCATTTTTTGCTTTGTTTTTTCTACCATTTCTTGCATTTTTTGCTTTGTTTCTTCTTCCATTTCCTGCCTTTTTTGGTATGTTTCTTCTTCTAATTCTTGCATTTTTTGCTTTGCTTTTTCTTCTATTTCTTGCATTTTTTGCTTCATTTCTTCTTCCATTTCGTGCCTTTTTTGGTTTGTTTTTTCTTCCAATTCTTGCATTTTTTGGTTTGTTTTTTCTTCCATTTCTTGCATTTTTTTGTTTGTTTTTTCTTCCATTTCTTTGAGGGATTTTCCAATATCCTCTTTTAGGGCCTCTATCATTTTCATGAAAGTGCTTTTAAGGTCGTTCTCTTCTGCTTCCTTCGCGTTAGAATATTGGGGTCTTGCTGGTGTGGAGTCTCTAGAATCTGGCGGTGTCATATTTGTTTTTCTGTTGCTGACTGTGTTTTTGTATTGTCTCTTTCCCATCTCTTCTCCTAGTGGGTGCAGAAAGAGCCCCTTCCTGGTCTGGGGACCAGTGTTCCCTTTTGGTGGGTACTAGTAAGTCCAGTAATCTGGTGGTTCTTCTATACCTTGTCCAAATGCTGGTCCGTGGGTGGAGAAGAAGAACAGGAATCTGGGGCGCTTAGCCTCCTACCAGGTCCCCTGGACCCTATGCTGGGTCCTTTGTACCTGATCCGGAACAGCTACTCCCCTGGTCTCCCTGGCTCCTGTAGTTTCCTGGTCTCTTTGGTGGGAGAGAAGATCTGGAGTCTGGGGTGCTTGGCTCCCGCCGGGATTGGGAGCTCTGTGCAGTTCCCAGGCCATCTGCAGGCTCTGGAACACAGGCCGTGAAGCCGGCCTGTTTACCTGATGATGCCAGAGGGACAGCTACTTCCTAGCACGTTATATTTCTAATAAAATGGGATGAAAAAGTCATGTCTTGGAGGGCAGGATAGAAAAACCAGGAAAAAATATGAGCTGAACACTCAGCACCTGTGTTTTCATAGGTTTTATTGGATGGTTACAAAAGAGACTTCATCTCAGGATGGCATAAGATTTGGGACAACCAAGGAGGCAAGATTTAACATTAGCATTATTTGGTTTAGCATGGAGTTAGATAACAGTTGTTTATGTGACCCAGAAATCAAGATGTATGTAACACAGGACAGAATCACAATTAAATGTATTTGTGTTATTTAACTTTTATCTCAGGTGGTGTTAGGCCAGGAAAGTGTAGCTCACTGTATTCACTATTATCAGTTTACTCTTTAGCTACATGACCCCATTAAAGCCCTGACATTCATCTTAACATTGGAGTTAGCTACACATGTCCCAGGGATATTTAGCACTTACTGTGTAGCAGGGTTTCTTTTGGACCACCCACCAGCTCCTAAATCACGACAAGAAGGCTCAGTATTAGTTAGGAATGCTGGGCCTTAGCTTATTATGCATGCCCCACTAACTCTTACAACTTAAATTAACCTGTTTCTTTTCATCTTTGTTTTGCATCAGAGCTTTTTGCCTTTATGTCATTCTATATATCCTATTCCATGACTGACTGGCTGGTGGCTGCCTGGCTGACCCTGGGTGTCTCCCTCTCTCCCTTATTCTCTTTTCTCTGGTCCTCATTCTCTTCCTCCTGAGCCTTGATTCCTCCTACATATATGCTCTCTGCCTGCCAGCCCTGCCTATCCTCTACTGCCTAGCTATTGCCCATTTAGCTTTTATTAGACCTATCAGGTACCTTAAGTAGGCAAGGTGAAACAGCAACATGTCTTTGCATAAACAAATGCAGCACAACTTTGCACAGTTAAAGTAGTATTCCACAACAGGCTAGTGCTAGACTGCTTTCAACCTAGAGTTTCGAAGCCAGTTTGAGAATGAGTCACAAGCAGCGTGGATATTTTCTGATGCAGAACTTGAAGTATGAATCTTTTGTAAACTTGTAAGTCTCCACCATCATAGGCTCAGCAGTGAAGGAATGCAGGCCTCACCTTCTGGAATGGTGCTTCGTAGAATAAAAAGTACCTGTTTCCTTAGAGGAACAGTTTATTTCTAATTTCCTTATCATAGACTCATGTGTGCCATATTTCTTTTTATCTTTTGGATTTCAATTTGTAGTTTTTAGGTTGTAAAGCAGAACTTTCCATTTACAAGAAGGAGCTTGCATCCAAGGAGATCACCCCTCACTTGATCTAGACAAGGAGTCCCCCATTGTTTACTGTTATAAGGGAGTTTCTGACCACTGACAATACTATCTGTAAAGGGAATTATCTGCTTGAGTGTTTCTGATCACAAAACGTGCCTTTGTCTTAGAGGGGAAGAAGAAACTCCTTCTGCATCTACAGGAAGAAATGATGGTAAGGAGACAATACAAAAACACACCTACCAACAGAAAAACCAATATGACACCACCAGAAACTAGAGAATCTACACCCACAAGACCTGAACAGTCCATTGCAGAAGAAACAGATGAGAAAGACCTTAAAAGCAACTTCATGAAAATGATAGAGGCCCTCAAAGAAGATATGAGAAAATCCCTTAAAGACATGGAAGAAAAATCAAGCCAAAAAGTACAGAAAACGGAGGAAAAAACAAACCAAAAAATGCAAGAATTACAAGAAATGAAAGAAAAAACAATCAAAAATGCAAAAAAAAAAAAAACAAGAAATGGAAGAAAAGACTAACCAAAACCTTCAACAAATGCAAGACAGAGAGGAAAAGACAAAGCAAAAATTACACGAAACAATTCAAACAGTGCAAGGGAAGAAAGGCTGAAATAGAGACAATTTAAAAAAAAACACAGTCTGGAAGCAGCTGTTCCTCCAGCAGCATCAGGTAAACAGGCCAGCTTCCTGGCCTGTGTTCCAGTGCCTGAGGATCACCGGGGAACTACACAGAGCTCCCAAACCCGACGGGAGCCAAGCACCCCAGACTCCAGGTCTTCTCTCCCGCCAACAAGACCAGGAAACCAGAGGAGCCAGGGAGACCAGGGGTAGCTGTTCCAGATCAGGTACAACAGGACCCAGCATAGGGTCCAGGGGACCAGGTAGGAGGCTAAGCGCCCCAGATAACTGTTCTTCTTCTCCACCCACGGGACCAGAACGAGGACAAGGAAGAAAAGAAACACCAGATTATTGGACTTGCTAGCACCCACCAAAAGGGAGTTCTGCACCCACTAGAAGAAGAGATGGGAAAGAGACAATACAAAAACATACTCAGCAACAGAAAAACAAATATGACACCGCCAGATTCTAGAGACTCCACTCCAGCAAGACTCCAACATTCCAATGTGAACAAAGCAGAAGAGAACGACCTTAAAAACACTTTCATGAAAATGATAGAGGCCCTAAAAGAGGATATAGGAAAATCCCTCAAAGAAATGGAAGAAAAAACAAACCAAAAAATGCAAGAATTGGAAGAAAAAACAAACCAAAAAAGGCAGGAAATGGAAGAAGAAACGAAGCAAAAAATGCAAGAATTAGAAGAAAAAACAAAACAAAAAATGAAATAAATGGAAGAAGAAACAAACGAAAAAAGGCAGGAAATGGAAGAAGAAACATACCACAAAATGCAAGAAATGGAACAAAAAGCAAACCAAAAAAATGCAAGAAATGGAAGAAAGAACAAACCAAAAAATTCATGAAAGGCAACAAATGGATGAAAAGATAAACAGAAAATTGCAAGAAGCAATGCAAGCACTGCAAGGGTTGAAAACTGAAATAGAGACATTTAAAAAAACACAATCTGAAGAAAGGCAGAAAATAGAAAAACTGGGCAAACAGTCAGGCACTACCAATACAAGCATTACCAACAGAATAGAAGAGATGGAAGAGAGAATCTCAAGTGTTGAAGATACACTAGGAGAAATGGATTTATCAACCAAAGAAAACCTTAAATCCAACAAATCCTTAACACAAAACATCCAGGAATTATGGGACACCATGAAAAGACCAAACCTAAGAATAATAGGTATAGAAGAAGGAGAAGAAATCCACCTCAAAGGGGCAGAAGGCATATTCAAAAAAATCATAGAAGAAAACTTTCCCAACCTTAAGAAAGACATGCCAATGAAGGTACAAGAAGCCTACAGAACACCAAATAGAGTGGACCACAAAAAAAATCCCCTCGCCACATAATAATCAAGACCCCATACATACAGAATAAAGAAAGAATATTAAGAGCAGCTAAGGAAAAAGGTCAAGTAACATATAAAGGCAGACCTATCAGAATTACACCTGATTTCTCCATGGAAACTCTGAAAGCCAGAAGGTCCTGGATAGATATTCTACCTACACTAAGAGACCATGGATACCAGCCCAGACTACTATACCCGGCAAAGCTCTCAATCACTATAGACAGAGAAAACAAGATATTCCATGACAAAACTAGATTCAAGCAATATGTGTCCACTAACCCAGCCCTACAGAAAATTTTGGAAGGAAAACTCCAACCCAAAGAAGCTAACTACAACCAGAAAAACATAGGCATTAGAGAATCCCTCTCTACCAACAGCCAAAAGAACAAAGGGGTGAAATTCCACACATAATTCCAACAACAACAACCATTGCAAATCGAAGAAGGATGAGCAATCAATGGTCATTAATATCCCTCAATATTAATGGCCTTAACTCACCCATAAAAAGACACAGACTAGCAGAATGGATTCGAAGACAGGACCGTTCCTTCTGCTGCATACAAGAAACACACCTCACCCTCAAAGACAGACATTACTTGAGAGTTAAAGGTTGGGAAAATAATTTTCAATCAAATGGACCCAAGAAACAAGCAGGGGTAGCAATCCTAATATCTAACAAACTAGACTTTAAAATAAAATCAATCAAAAGAGATGAAGGAGGTCATTACATACTCATCACAGGTGAAAACCACCAAGATGAAGTGTCTATCCTGAACATCTATGCCCCAAATACAAAGGCATCCACATTCGTAAAATAAACATTATTAGAACTTAAATCTCATCTAAAGCCCCACACAGTTATAGTGGGAGATTTCCACACACCACTCTCACCACTAGACAGGAATACCAGACAGAAATTCAACAAAGAAGCAAAGGGTCTAATAGAAGTAATGACCCAACTGGGATTAACAGATATCTATAGAACATTTCATCCACATAAAAAAGAATATACCTTCTTCTCACTACCACATGGAACCTTCTCAAAAATTGACCACATACTTGGCAACATATCAAACCTCAGCAGCTACAAAAAAATTGGAATAACTCCATGCATCTTATCATACCACCATGCTTTAAAATTAGAATTCAACAACAACACAAATTGCAGAAAACCTACAAACTCATGGAAATTGAATAATGCTCAACTGCACCATCCCTGGGTCAAAGAGGAAATAAAAAAAAGAAATTGAAGACTTCCTCGAATTCAATGAGAATGAAGACACAACATACCCAAACCTATGGGACACTTTGAAAGCAGTGCTACGGGGGAAGTTCATAGCACTAAGTGCTCACATGAAGAAACAGGAGAACAGTTATACTAGAGAATTAACATCATAGCTGAAAGCTCTAGAACACAAAGAAACAAACTCCCCCAGGAGGAGTAGATGCCAGGAAATAATCAAATTGAGGGCTGAAATCAACAAAGTAGAAACCAGGAAAACAATACAAAGAATCAATGCAACGAAGAGTTGGTTCTTTGAGAAAATCAACAAGATAGACAAACCTTTGTCCAAACTTACCAAACAGCAGAGAGTGAACACGCAAATTAACAAAATCAGAAATGAAAAGGGGGACATAACAACAGACTCTGAGGAAATCCAGAGAATCATTAGGTCATACTTTGAAAACCTGTACTCCACAAAATTTGAAAATTTAAAGGAAATGGATGACTTCCTGGATAGCTATCACTTGCCAAAACTAAATCAAGAACAGATAAGCAATTTAAATAGACCTATAACCCCTATGGAAATAGAAGCAGTCATCAAAAGTCACCCAACCAAAAAAAGTCCAGGTCCAGATGGCCTCAGTGCAGAATTCTACCAGAAATTCAAAGAACAGCTTATACCAATTCTTCTCAAAGTGTTCCACACAATAGAAGCAGAAGGGTCTTTGCCAAATTCTTTCTATGAGGCTTCAATAACCTTGATCCCCAAGCCACACAAAGATATAACTAAGAAAGAGAACTTCAGACCAATATCCCTCATGAACATTGATGCAACAATACTCAATAAAATACTACCAAATCGGATCCAAGAACACATCAAAACAATCATTCACCACGATCAAGTAGGTTTCATCCTAGGGATGCAGGGATGGTTCAACATACGAAAATCCATCAACGTAATCCACCATATAAACAAGCTGAAAAACAAAAATCACATGATCATCTCACTAGATGCTGAAAAAGCCTTTGACAAAATCCAACACCCCTTCATGATAAAGGTCTTGGAGAGATCTGGGATAACAGGGACATACTTAAACATAATAAAAGCTATATACAGTAAACCAACAGCCAACATCAAACTAAATGGACAGAAACTCAACGCCATTCCTCCAAAATCAGGAACAAAACAAGGCTGTCCACTCTCTCCATACCTTTTCAACATGGTACTTGAAGTTCTAGCTATTGCCATACAACAACAAAGGGAGATCAAGGGGATACAAATTGGGAAGGAAGAGTGTCACGACCACCTCGACCAGCAAGGAAGACGCGACTCAGGAATCCTTCTCACAAGCAGTTTATTCAGGAACTTGAACAAATCTTCTGACCCCAGGGAGTGCCCGCCCACAGCTTAAAAAGGCCCTTGGGCGGCCAACCCCGGTAAGCCATGTGGCAACAACAGATAGGTCCACATACGAGGAAGCAAGCCTGATATCCAGCCTTGACCAAATAAGGAGTTGTTTATCACAGAGAGCACTTGCTGTCAGGCTAGCAGAGGCGGAAGCCAGCACCATCTTAAGGGTGCGGCACTTCGTAGCTCTCTACAGTTCCCCCTTTTTGTTTTTATATAACAAAGGTGGGTGAAGATAGAGGCCCGATCCCTGGTGTGCAAAGCTGGGATAATGTACAGGTGACACCTACAGACTCTACGCCTATGGTGACCCTGACCCATCCTGTACCTGTTTTCCCAGGGGAAGGATCTTGGGTACAACCTTCATGCAATCGGGCTTGTCTTCCGAGGGTAGCTTAACTGCTTACAAGCAAACCCTCGTGCAGTGCTTAGCCTTGCACCCCGACCGGAGAAAATTAGTTTTTAAAGGTAGCCAGCCAGGCTGAGGGGGACTGACCTTCTTCAATGGCAGCGAATGCTTGCATGACCATCATTGCATTATGGCGCTGATTAGACTGAGCATTACAGAAGCACCACAGGCATACCAGGGAGGCTATGGCCATCAGGCCAAGTAGGGACCCTATTCCCACCCATTCCTTTAGGTGATCCATGGCAGAGTTTAACCAGGACATCAGGCCATCAGCAAGGGACAGGTCAACTCGAGTGGAATTCACATGCACAATAGCCATCCGGAGTTCTCTCATGGTGTCTTCAAAATCAGACGTCCAATTCTGTAGCAAAAACTGAGACAATCTTTTAGACAGGTTAGCTGCATGAGTGAAATTTTGATATTGTCTGGTTACAAGAGGATGAGGCTGCAGCATCAAAAGCAGCTGATGACTCTAGAAAATAAACTAAAGTCAGAGATGGATGAACACCGTCTCAGATTAGAAGGGAATTGGGCTACAGCCCACACCAGCACTGGCCCTGAGGAATCAGAAAATGAGGATGATGGCTACAATGTGCTTAAGCCACCTGTGCCGGCTGTCTAATGTTAGCTCCTCCTTTGGCTGGTTACCTCTGGATGGTGATCCTACAACAAACTTCAATGAGAGTTCCCAAGTTCCTGAGAGGCCCCCTAAACCATTCCCTCGGAGAATCAACTCTGAACGAAAAGCAAGTAGCTGTCAGCAAGGTGGAGGTGCCACTGCTAACCCTGCTTCCACGGCCGCCTCACCACAGCTCTCAAGTGAGATTGAGCGTCTCATGAGTCAGGGCTACTCCTACCAGGACATTCAGAAAGCTTTGGTCATTGCCCACAACAACATTGAAATAGCCAAAAACATCCTCCAGGAATTTGTTTCTATTTCTTCTCCTGCCCACATAGCTACCTAGCACATCTCTTCCTACCGTGACTTCAGAGGACCCATGAGCCAGGCCTCCACTCAAGGAGCACCCAGGAAAGCAGTGGCTTCTTTTGGGACGTCCACAGTGAGGTCCCACCTTTTGGAGCAGCTAGTGTGTTTAGTGTTGTGTTGGTCTTAAGAGTGTGTTTGTAGTTCTTTAGTCCCCATTAGGAGAGGGTGGATTTTTCAAAAAATTGAAAAACACAATAGCATACAGTATCTAGACTTTTGTGTATTTTCCATATTGTTCCTCAGTCCCATGCAAAATCAAGATCTCTCCCTAACTTCCAAAAATCTTAGATTCTTAGAACGAAGCAGCTCATTCAGAGCCAAAAAATTGGGTGCAACTGAGAAGTGCCCACAGCCAAACTAACAATGTTTTTACTTTCGGTGTGCTGCTAGACAAACTAACAATGTTTCTTTTAAGCTTCTAATGTTTCTTTTTAGCTTTTACTTTGGGTTCCCTGCTAGCCAAGCTAACAATGTTTTTACTTTTGGTTCGCTGCTCCACGAACCATTTGTCCTGCTCTCTCTTTACCTACAGAGAGGAGTAAACCAACTGCTCTTATCCCAGTCCTTTTTTTGCCCCGTTCTTGTCGTGGTCCCTTTTTTAGTCTAAGATTTTTTGATCGCAGCAACTCGTTGAGTGCCAGAAAAATTGGGCAGGATGTGGAATTACCCATGTTTTAATAACAAACAGTGAAAAGAAAACCCAAAAAATAAAATTGAATACCACCCAAAGGACCAAGAAAAATAATAATACCCTTTGTTTCACTTTTACTCCATCCGCTTTGACGCGGCTCTACTTACTTTCCTTTTTGTCCCGTCCGCTTTGACGCGGCTCTACTTTCATTTTTATCCTGTCCGCTTTGACGCGGCTCTACTACTTTCATTTTTATCCCGTCCGCTTTGACGCGGCTCTGCTGCTTTGCTTTCCCGTCTGCTTTGATGCGGCTCTGCTGACCGTTCTCCCCTTCTCTACGGGTGAGAACAATAATCCCGCTCTTTTCGCGGATCCCCGCCTTACCTGGGGACTTACCGGTGCACCCCCTGACTGCTGTGAGTTCTGAATTCCTTTCTTCGTACGAGCGTCCCCGTACGGGCCACCAACTGTCACGACCACCTCGACCAGCAAGGAAGACGCGACTCAGGAATCCTTCTCACAAGCAGTTTATTCAGGAACTTGAACAAATCTTCTGACCCGGAAGCAAGCCTGATATCCAGCCTTGACCAAATAAGGAGTTGTTTATCACAGAGAGCACTTGCTGTCGGGCTAGCAGAGGCTGAAGCCAGCACCATCTTAAAGGCGCGGCACTTCGCAGCTCTCTACAGAAGAGGTCAAACTTTCACTGTTTGCAGACGATATGATAGTTTACATCAATGACCCAAAGAACTCTACCAAGGAACTCTTACAGCTGATTAACACCTTCAGCAAAGTGGCAGGCTACAAGATCAACTCAAGAAAATCAGTAGCCCTACTATATACAGATGATAAAAGGGCTGAAAAAGAAATCAGGGAAACATCACACTTTACAATTGCCACAAACAACATAAAATACCTTGGGGTAACGCTAACCAAACAAGTGAAAGACCTGTATCGTAAGAACTTTGAATCTTTAAAGAAAGAAATTAAAGAAGCCCTCAGAAAATGGAAAGATCTCCCATGCTCTTGGATAGGGAGGATCAAAGTAGTAAAAATGGCAATCCTGCCAAAAGCAATCTACAGATTCAACGCAATCCCCATTAAAATCCCAGCACAGTTCTTCACAGACCTTGGAAGAACAATAATCAATTTTGTATGGAAAAACAAAAGACCCAGGATAGCCAAAACAACCCTGTTCAACAAGGCAACGTCCGGAGGCATCACCATCCCTGCCCTCAAGCTCTATTATAGAGCTCTAGTCCTGAAAACAGCTTGGTATTGGCACAAAAATAGACAGGTAGACCAATGGAACCGAATTGAAAACCCGGGTATTAACCCACACACGTACAAACATCTGATCTTTGACAAAGAAGCTAAAAATATACAATGGAATAAAGAAAGCATCTTCAACAAATGGTGCTGGCATAACTGGAGATGGCCATGTAGAAGAATGCAGATCGATCCATGTTTATCGCCATGCACAAAACTTAAGTCCAAATGGATCAAAGACCTCAACATAAATCCAGCCACACTGAACCTCTTAGAAGAGAAAGTGGGTGGTACCCTTGAACGAATTGGTACAGGAGACAGCTTCCTGAACATAACACCAGTAGCACAGACAGTGAGATCAACAATTAATAAATGGGACCTACTGAAACTGAGAAGCTTCTTTAAGGCAAAGGACACAGTCAGCAAGACAAAAAGGCAGCCTACAGAATGGGAAAAAATATTCACTAATCCCACATCTGACAGAGGGTTGATCTCCAAAATTTACAAATAACTCAAGAAGCAAGTCTCCAAAACATCAAAGGACCCAATTAAAAAGTGGGCTGCAGAACTAAATAGAGAGTTTTCAATAGAGGAGTCTAAAATGGCTGAGAGGCACTTGAGAAAGTGCTCAACATCCTTAGCCATCCGGAAAATGCAAATCAAAGCAACTCTGAGATACCATCTCACTCCTGTCAGAATGGCTAAAATCAAAAACACCAATGACAATTTATGCTGGAGAGGATGTGGTGAAAGGGGAACACTCCTCCATTGCTGGTGGGAGTGCCAACTGGTTCAGCCCCTTTGGAAATCAGTATGGAGATTCCTCAGAAAAATGGGAATAAACCTACCACAAGACCCAGCAACTCCACTCTTAGGCATATATCCAAAAGATGCCCATTCATACAACAAAGATGTCTGTTCCACTAAGTTCATAGCAGCTTTATTTGTAATAGCCAGAACTTGGAAGCAACCTAGATGTCCCTCAACCGAAGAGTGAATAGAGAAAATATGGTACATCTACACAATGGAGTACTATTCAGCACAAAAAAAACAAGGGAATCATGAGATTCGCAGGCAAATGGATGACACTAGAAGAAACCATCCTGAGTGAGGTAACCCAGTCACAAAAAGAGAAACATGGCATGTACTCTCTCATATATGGATTTTAGACATAGATCTGGGGAGTGCCAGCCTACAATCCTATGGCAAGAGAGTCTGGGAAACACAAACTTCATTTAGTGGCTGATCGAAGAAGAGGCAGACTCCCTCGGTTAAGTACTGAGCTGAACTCAAGAAAGCCAGTAACAGAGAGGGAGGACTGATGATCAAAGGGATTAAGACTGGGCTGGTTTAACCCCCAGAAACAGCTGACCAGACAAAGTTTAACTCTTGAAACCCAGGCATCAGCCTGGGAATCCAGCATGGGACTGATCAAGACCCCTGAATGTGGGAGTCAGTGAGGAGGCCTAGGTAATCTATTGAGCCTTGGGCAGCAGATCAGTACCCATCCCAAGTATACACACGGACTTTGGAATCCCATAGAACAATGTGAGTTGCACTCTCACCCTGAACTCTTGGGGAAGGATCTAGGCCCTGCCCTATATGAAATGACAGACTATGGACACCCCCATGGAGGGCCTCACCCTCCCTGGGGGAATGAGGGGATAAGGGGGGTTGGGGGGAGGGCACGGGAGGAGGGGAGGGAAAGGGAGAGGAACCTGGAACTGACTTGTGAAGCAACCTTGTTTCTTATTTAAATTTAAACTGGAAAATAAAATAAAATAAAATAAAAACACAGTCTGGAGGAATGCTGGAAATAGAAAAGTGGTCAGGTACTACAGATACAAGCATAACCAACAAAATACAAGAGATGGAAGACAGAATCTCAGGTGTTGAATATACACTAGAGGAAATAGATTCATCGACCAAAGAAAATCTTAAGTCCAACAAACCCCTAAGACAAAAACCCAGGAATTATGGGACACCATGAAGAGACCAAACCTAAGAATGATAGGTATAGAAGAAGGTGAAGGAATCCACCTCAAAATGGCAGAAAATATATTCAACAAAATCATAGAAGAAAATTTTCCCAACTTAAAGAAAGACATGCCAATGAAAGTAAAAGAAGCCTACAGAACACCAAATAGAGTGGATCACAAAAGGAAATCCCCTTGCCACATAATAGTAAAAAATCCCAAACATACAGAATAAAGAAAGAATATTAAGAGCAACAAAGAAAAAAGGCCAAGTAACATACAAAGGCAAACCTATCAGAATCACACCTGACTTCTCCATGGAAACTCGGAAAGCCAGAAAGTCCTGGATATGTATTCTACCAACACTAAGAGACCATGGATGCCAGCCCAGAATGCTATACCCAGCAAAGCTTTCAATCACTATAAATGGAGAAAGCAAGATATTTCATGACAAAACCAGATTTAAGCAATATGTATCCACTAACCCAGCCCTACAGAAAGTTCTGGAAGGAAACCCCAAACCCAAGGGAGTTAACTACAACCAGAAAAACATAGGCAATAGATAACCCCACCTTACCAACAGCCAAAAGAAAAGAGGTGGAAATCCACATATAATTCCACCACCATCAACTATTCCAAAAGAAACAAGAATGAGCAAGCAATGGTAACTAATATCCCTCAATATTAATGGTCTTAATACTCCTATAAAGAGACACAGGCTAACAGAATGGATTCGAAGACAGAACCCATCCTTCTGCTGCATACAAGAAACACACCTCAGCCTCAAAGACAGACATTACCTCAGAGTTAAGGGTTGAGAATAGATTTTCCAATCAAATGGACCCAAGAAACAAGCAGGGGTAGCAATCTTAATATCTAACAAATTACACTTTAAAATAAAATCAATCAAAAGAGATGAAGGAGGTCATTACATACTCATTACGGGCAAAATCTACCAAGATGAAGCTTCAATTCTTAACATCTATGCCCCAAATACAAAGGCATTTGTAAAAGAAACATTACTAAAACTTAAATCACATATAAATCCCACACACTTATAGTGGGAGACTTCACCACCCCACTCTCACCACTAGACAGGAATACCAGACAGAAACTCAACAAAGAAGCAAAGGGTCTAATAGAAGTTATGACCCAATTGGGATTAACAGACATCTATAGAACACTCCACCCAAATAAAAAAGAATATACCTTCTTCTCAACACCACATGGAACCTTCTCAAAAGTTGACCACATACTTGGCAACATATCAAACCTCAACAGGTACAAAAAATCGGAATAACTCCATGCAACTTATCAGACCACCATGCGTTAAAATTAGAATTCAACAGCAACACAAATTTCAGAAACCCTACAAAGTCATGGAAGTTGAATAATGCCCAATTGCACCATTCCTTGGTCAATGAAGAAATAAAAAAAGAAAGTAAAGACTTCCTAGAATTCAATGAGAATGAGGACACAACATACCCAACCTTATGGGACACTTTGAAAGCAGTGCTACATGGGAAGTTCATAGCACTAAGTGCCCACATGAAGAAACTGAAGAATAGTTACACTAGAGGATTAACAGCACAGCTGAAAGTTCTAGAACCCAATGAAGCAAATTCACCCAGGAGGAGTAGATGCCAGGAAATAATCAAATTGGAGGCTGAAATCAATAAAGCAGAAACTAGGAAAACAATACAAAAAATCAATGTAATGAAGAGTTGGTTCTTTGAGAAAATCAACAAGATAGACAAACCTTTATCCAAACTTATCAAACAATGGAGTATGAACATGCAAATTAACAAAATCAAAATTAAAAGGGGGCCTTAACAACAGACACTGAGGAAATCCAGAGAATCATCAGGTCATACTTTGAAAACCTATACATCACAGAATTTGAAACTGTAAAGGAAATGGAAATTTTTCTGGATAGATATCACTTGCAAAAATTAAATCAAGAACAGATAAGCAATTTAAGTAGACATATAACCCCTAAGGAGATAGAAGCAGTCATCAAAACTCTCCCAACCAATAAAAGCCCAGGGCGAGATGGCCTTAGTACTGAATTCTACCAGAAATTCAAAGAACAGCTTATATCAATTCTTCTCAACGTATTCCATGCAATGGAAGCAGAAGGGTCTTTGCCAAACTCTATGAGGCTTCAATAACCTTGATACACAAACCCCTTAAAGACATAATTAAGAAAGAGAACTTTAGACCAATATCCCTCATGAACATTGATGTAAAAGTACTCAATAAAATACTGGCAAATTGGATCCAAAAACACATCAGAAAAAGCCACCATGATCAAGTAGGCTTCATGCCAGGTATGCAGGGGTGGTTCAACATTAAAAAAATCCATCATTGTAATTCACCATGTAAACAAGCTGAGAAACAAAAATCACATGATCATCTCACTAGATGCTGAAAAAACCTTTGACAGGGTCCAGCACCCCTTCATGATAAAGGTCTTGGAGATATCTGGGATAACAGGAACATACCTCAACATAACAAAAGCTATATATAGCAAACCAACAGCCAACATCAAACTAAATGAACAGAAACTCAATGTAATTCCTCTAGGATTAGGAACAAGACAAGGCTGTCCACTCTCTCCATACCTCTTCAGTATTGTGCTTGAAGTTCTAGATAAAGCAATATGACAGCAGGGGGGAGACCAAGGGAATACAAATTGGAGGGGGAGAGGTTAAACTATTTGCAATTTGATAGCTTACATGGGTGACTGTTAAGAGAAGCTTTTTCTTTTGCTAGTCGCTTTGGTTTATCCCCCGCCAGTCACCTGGGCTCTGCCGCGCCAGCCTGGTTCCAGAGCCGCTTCAATCCCAAATAAACACACAAGAGGCTATATTCATTATGAAGCTGTTGGCCTTGCTTGTCTCTTACTGGCTAGCTCTGCTTTAAGTAATTACCCCATAATTGTTAATCTAAGTATGTCTCTTACCGGAGAATAGTTCTGGGCTCCTACCCCCATGGCGGTTACATGTTGACTCTCTTGTGTTTCTCCTCCCAAAATCTTCCTGGACTCCTAGCCCCACCTATCTAGATTCCTATTGGCCAGCAGTAATTTATTAACATATACACAGAACTTCCCCAACAGGTGACTGGAAAAATTCTACCAGGGAATTCCTGCAGCTGATAAATACATTCAGCAAAGTGACAGGATACAAGATCAACTCAAGAAAGTCACTAGTCCTACACTATATGGACAATAAAGGGGCTGAGAAGGAAATCAGAGAAACATCGCCCTTTAAAATTGCCACAAACAACATAAAATACCTTGGGGTAGTGCTGACCAAACAAGTGAGGGTACTGTATAGCAATAACTTTGAGTTTTTAGTATGTTTTTTATTTAAATTAGAAACATGCATGCTTCAAATGTCAGTCCCAGCTCCCCCCTTCTCCCTCCACCAGCCCCATCCCCACCCCCCATCCCCAGCCCAATACCCACATCATTCCCCAGCGAGGGTGAGGCCCTCCTGGGGGGATCTCCAGAGTCTGTCCTTTCATCCAAGGCAGGACCTAGGCCCTTCCCCATGTTTCCAGGCCAAGAGAGCATCCCTCCATGTGGAATGGGCTCCCACAGTTCATTTCTATGCCATGGTGAACACTAGTCTACTACCCAAGGCCCCAGAGATTTCTGAGGCCTCCTCACTGACACTACATTCATGGAGTCTGGATCAGTCCACTGTTGGCCTCTCATCCACCAGTCTGGGGTTCAAGAACTCCCCCTTGTCCAGTCAGCTGTCTTTTTGGGTTTTACCAACACAGTCTTGAACACCTTGCTCATCATTCCTCCATCTCTGTCACTGGGTTCCAGGGGGTCAGTTCAGTGTTTAGTTGTGAGTATCTGTCTCTGCTTCCATCAGTCACAGGATGAAGGTTCTAGGATGTCACATAATGTAGTCATCAACCTTATTGTCAGGTAGGGGCTATTAATGTAGTCTCTCTGCTATTAATTTTCCAGTTGGTGTTATCCTTGTACATCTCTGGGAATCTCCCTAGTGTCAGCTCTCTCCTCAAAGCTATAATGACTCCAACTATTATGGTATCTCTCCTCATGGCCTCCTCTATTCTTACCCTGACTCAACCTTCCTGCTCCCCCATGTCTTCTTCTACCCTTCTCTTAAGACCCTCACATTCATACAACAATGACATCAGTTCCACTATGTTCATAGCAGCATTATTTGTAATATCTAGATCCTGGAAGCAACCTAGATGCCCCACAACTGAAGAGTGGATAGAGAAAATGTGGTACATTTACACATGGAGTACTACTCAGCAGAAAAAATACTTTGAGTCTTTAAAGAAAGAAATAAAGAAGACACCAAAAAGTGGAGGGATCTCCCATGCTCTTGGATGGGTAGGATCAACATAATAAAAATGGAAATCTTGCAAAAAGCAATCTACAGATTCAATGAAATCCCCATTAAAATCACAGCACAATTCTTGTTCTTGAAAGAACAATAATCAACTTTCTATGGAAAAACAGGAGACCCAGGATAGCCAAAGCAACCTTATTTAACAAAGCAACCTCTGGAGGTGTCACCATCCTTGGCTTCAAGCTCTATTATAGAACTATAGTCATGAAAAACAATTTGGTATTGGCACAGGAATAGACAGGTGGACCAATGGAATCTAATTGAACACCCTGATATTAACCCATACATGTATGAACATCTGATTTTTGACAAAGAAGCTGGGGATATACAATGGAGAAAAGAGGGCATCTTCTGTAGGTGGTGCTGGCATGGCTAGGTGCTGGCATGTGAATGAGTGCAGATGGATCCATGTCTATCGCCATGTATGAAGCTTGAGTCTAAATGGATCAAGGACTTCGGCATGAATCCAGCCATAATGAACCTGTTAGAAGAGAAAGTGGGAGGCACCCTTGATCAAATTGGTACAGGAAACTGCTTCCTGAACTTAACTCCAGTGGCACAGACAATAAGATTGACAATCGATAAATGGGACCTCCTGAAACTGGGATGCTTCTGTAGGGCAAAGGACACAGTCAGCAAGACAAAAAAGCAACCCACAGATTGGGAAAAGATATAAACTAACCCCACATCTGACAGAGGGCTGATCTCCAAAATTTACAAAGAACTCAAGAAGCAAGTCTCCAAAACACCAAAAGATCAAAAAGTGGGGTGGAGAACTAAGTAAAGAATTCTCAGCAGAGGAGTCTAGAATGGCTGAGAGATACTTGAGAAAGTGCTCAACATCCCTAGCCATCTGGGAAATGCAAATCAAAACAACTCTGAGATACCATCTCACTCCTGTCAGAATGGCTAAAATCAAAAACTCCAGGGTTGTGGTGGAGAGGATGTGGAGAAAGGGGAACACTCCTACACTGCTGATGGGAGTGCTGACTTGTACAGCCACTTTGGAAATAAGTATGGAGATTCCTCAGGAAAATGGGAATCAGTCAACAAGACCCAGCAATTACACTCTTGGGCATGTACCCAAGAGATGCACATTCATACAACAAGGATGTCTGTTTCACTATGTTCATAGCAGCATTGCTTGTGGTGGCTGGAGCCTGGAAGCAACCTAGATGCCCCTCAACTGAGGAGTGGATGGAGAAGGTGTGGTGCATTTACACAATGGAGTATTATTCAATGGAAAAAAACAATGGAATCTTGAAATTTGCAGGCAATTGGATGGCACTGGAGGAAACCATCCTGATTGAGGTAACCCAGTCACAAAAACAGAAACATGGTATGTACTCACTCATTTATTGATTTTAGACATGAATCAGGGGGATGCCAGCATACAGTCCCACTGCCAGAGAGACTAGGAAACAGAACCTTCATCCAGTGACGATGAAAGCAAAGGTAGATATCCACAGACAAACACTGAACTGAATTCCTGGAATCCAGTGTCAGAAAGAGAACTGATGGGCAAAGGAGTTAAGTCGGGGCTGGTTTAACCCACAGAAACAGTTGACTTGAATAAGGGGGAGCTCTTGGACCCCAGATTGATGGCTGTGTGGAAAGCATGAGACTGACCCAGACCCCCTGAAAGTGGGGAGGCCTAGGTAATCTATGGGGCCTTGGGTAGTATTTATCCTTGACTTACAAGTAGACTTTGAGTGCCTATGCCACAATATGGGAGGCTCTCTCAGCTGGGACTCTTGGGGGAGGGCCTAGGCCCTGCCCTGGATGAAATGACAGTCACTGGAGATCCACCATGGAGGGCCTTACCCTACCTGGGGATTGGAGTGGAGATTGGATGGGGGGCTGGAGACTTGGTGTGGAGGTTGGGGGAGGAAGGGAGGGAGAGGAGCTAGGATTGACATGTGGAACAAGATTGTTTCTAACCTAAATTTAAAAACATAAAGGCTGAGGGAATGTTGGAATTAAAAAGCTGGGTAAATTATCAGGAAGTACAGACGCAAGTATAACCAACAGAATATTAGAGATAGAAAAGAGAATCTCAGGCATTTAAGATACACTAGGAGAAACAGATTTATCAACCAAAGAAAATCTTAAGTCCAACAAATCCCTAACACAAAATATCCAGGAAATCTGAGACACCATGAAAAGGCCAAACCTAAGAATAATAAGTATAGAAGAAGGTGAAGATGGAGGGCCTCACCCTCCCTGGGGAAATGAGGGGATATGGGGGGGTTGGTGGGAGGGTGCAGGAGGAGAGGAGGGAAAGGGAGAGGGACCTGGACTTGACATGTGAAGCAACCTTGTTTCTAATTTAAATTTAAATTTAAAAATAAAATATAAAAAAGAAACACACACACACACACACAAAGGTGAAGAAATCCACCTCAAAGGGGAAGAAAATATATTCAACAAAATCATAGAAGAAAACTTTCCCAACCTAAAGAAAGACATGAAAGTGCAAAACGCTTACAGAGCACCAACTAGAGTAGACCACAAAAAAACGTCCCCTAGCCACATAATAATCAAGACCCCAAACATACAGAATAAAGAAAGAATATTAAGAGCAGCAAAGGAAAAAGGCCGAGTAACTTTAAAGGCAGACCTATCATAATTAAACCTGATTTCTCCATGGAAACTCTGAAAGACAGAAGGCCCTAGACAGATATTCTACAAACACTAAGATACCATGGATGCCAGCCCAGACTGCTATACACAGAAAAGATTTCAATAACCATAGATGAATAAAACAAGACATTCTGTGACAAAACCACATTTGAACAATACATATCCACTAATCCAGTCCTACACAAAGTACTGGAAGGAAAACTCCAACAAAAACACAGGAAATAGATGTTCCCACTTTACCAACAGCTAAAAGAAAAAGAGGGGTAAATCCATACACAATTCCAACAACAACAACAAATCCAAAACAAACAAGAATTAACAATCAGTGGTAAATAATTTCCCTCAATACAAATGGTCTTAACATGCCAATGAAAGGACACAGGCTAAGAGAATGGATACAAAGACAGAATCCATCCTCTTGCTGCATACAAGAAACATACTTCAACTTCAAAGATAGACATTACCTCATATTAAAGGTTTGGGAAAGATTTTTCATCAAATGGACCCAAGAAACAAGCTGGTGTAGCTATCCAAATATCTAACAAATTAGACGTCAAACAACAATCAATCAAAAGAGATGAAGAAGTTCATTTCATATTCATCACAGGAAAAATCCATCAGGATGAAGTCTCAATTCTGAACATCAATTCACCAAATACAAAGGCACCCAAGGTCATAAAAGAAGCATTACTAAAACTCAAATAACACATTAAACCACACACAAATATAGTGGGAGACTTCAACACCCCACTCTCACCACTAGAAAAGACAACCAGACACAAACATAACAAAGAAACAAAAGAACTAACAGAAGTTATGACCCAATTGGTTTTAACAGACATTTATATATCTTTCCATCCAAACACAAAACAATATGCCTTCTTCTCAGCGCAACAAGGAACCTTCTCTAAAATCAACCATATACTCGGCAACAAAAAAAAAATCAACAAATACAAAAAATTGCAATAACCCCCTGTATCTTATCAGATCACCATGGTTTAAAGTTAGAATTCAGCAACAACACAAATGACAGACCCTATGAACTGGTGGAAATTGAACAATGTGCAATTGCACCCCTCCTGGTTCAAGAAAGACATGAAAAAAAGAAATTAAGCAATTCCTATAATTCAATGAAAATGAAAACTCAACATACCCAAACTTCTGGGACACTTTGAAAGCAGTGCTAAAAGGAAAGTTCATAGCACTAAGTGCCCACATGAAAAAACTGGAGAACAGTCACACTAGAGAATTAACAGCACAACTGAAAGTTCTAGAACAAAAAGAAGAAAACTCATTCAGGATGAGTAGATGCCAGGAAATAATCAAATTGAGGACTGAAATCAATAAAGTAGAAACAATACAAAGACTGAATGAAAAAAAGAGTTGGTTCTTCGAGAAAACCAACATGATAAGCAAAACTTTATCCAAACTAACCAAAAGGCAGACAGAGAATATGCAAAATAACAAAGTAACAAAAGGGAGGCATAACAACAGACACTGAGGAAATCCAAAGAATTTTCAGGTCATACTTTAAAAACCTGTACTTAACAAAATTCAAAAATGTAAAGGAAATGGATAATTTTCTGGATGGCTATCATTTATCAAAACTAAATCAAGAACAGATAAGCAATTTAAATAGACATATAACACCTAATAAAATGGAAGCAGTCATCAAATTCTTCCAACCAAAAAAAACAGAAAAGAAAAAGTGCTCTAGGCCAAATGGTTTCAGTGCAGAATTCTACGAGAAATTCAAAAAAGAGATAGTGCCAATTCTCCTCAAAGTATTCCATACAACAGAAGCACAAGGGTCATTTCCAAACTCCTTTTACAGGGCAACAATTATCTTGGAACCCAAGCCAAACAAAGACACAACTATAAAACAGAACTACAGAGCAATATCCCTCATGAACATTGGTGTAAGAATACTCAATAAAATAACAGCAAATGGAATCCAAGGACACATCAGTAAAATCATCCACCATGATCAACTAGGCTTCATCCCAGGAACGTAGGGGTGGTTCAACATATGAAAATCTAGCAATATAATCCACCATATGAACAAACTAAAAAAGAAAAACCACATGACCATCTCACTAGATGCTGAAAAAGCCTTTGACAAAATCCAACACCCCTTCATGATAAAGGTCTTGGAGAGATCAGGGATGCCAGGAGCATACCTAACCAAGAGAAAAGCAAAATACAACAAACCAACAGCCAACATCAAACTAAATGGAGAGAAACTCAAGGAAATTCCTCTAAAATCAGAAACAAGACAAGGCTTTCCCATCTCTCCTTATCTCTTCAATATTGTACTTGAAGTACTAGCTAGAGCAATAAAACAACAAAAGGAGATCGAGGGGATACAAATTGGAAAGGAAGCAGTGAAACTTTTGCTATTTGCAGATGATATGATAGTTTACATAAGTGACTCAAAAACTACTACCAGGGAACTCCTACAGCTGATAAACACCTTCAGTAAAGTAGTAGAATACAAGATTAATTTTTTTAAAAAATCAGTAGTCCTACTATATATAGATGAAAAATGGGCTGAGAAAGAAATCAGAGAATCATCATCCTTAACAATAGCCATAAACAACATAAAATAATTAGGGGTAACTCTTAACCAAACAAATGAAAGACCTGTATAACAAGAACTTTAAGTCATTAAAGAAAGAAGTTAAAGGTTCAAACTTATTGCCAGTAAGAATGCCAATCTTGTCAAAAGCAATCTACAAATTCAATGCAGTCCCCATCAAAACACCAGCACAGTTCTTCACAGACCTTGAAAGAAAATTACACAACTTTATATGGAAAACCAAAAGACCCAAGATAGCCAAAAAAACCTTGTAAAATAAAGGAACTTTCTGAGGCATCACTATCCCTGACTTCAAACTCTATTATAGAACTATAGTCCTGGAAACAGCTTTGTATTGGCCCAAAAATAGACAGGTAGCTCAATGGAATTAAACTGAAACCCCTGATATTAACCCACACACCTTCAAGCACCTGATATTTGAGAAAGAAGCTAAAATTATACATTGGAAAAAAAGAAAGGGTGCTGGCATAACTGGATGCAGACATGTAGAAGATCGCAGGTAGAGGCATATCGATCGCAATGCACAAAACTTAAATCCAAATGGATCAAAGACCTCAATATAAACCCAGCCACACTGAACCTCTTAGAAGAGAAAATGGAAGGTACCCTTGGATAAACTGGCACAGCAGACCATTTCCTAAACATCACATCAGCAACATAGACACTGAGATCGACAATTAATAAATGGGACCTCCTGAAACTGAGAAGCTTCTGTGAAGCAAAGGGCACAGTCAACAAGACAAAGCAGCAACCGACAGAATGGGAAAAGATCTTCACTAACCATACATCTGACAGTGGCTGATTTCCAAAATACAAAAAAGAACACAAGAAGCTAGTCACCAAAATACCTAATAATCCAATTAAAAACTTGGGTACAGAACTAAATAGGGAATTCTCCATGGAGGAATCTAAAGTAGCTGAAAGACGCTTAAGAAAATGTTCAGTATCCTTAGCCATCAGGGAAATGCAAATGAAAACAACTCTGGGATACTATCTTGCTCCTGTCAGAATGGCTAAAATTAAAAACACCAACCATAGTTTATGCTGGAGAGTATTTGAATAAAGGGGAACACTCCTCCACTGCTGGTGGGAGTGGAAACTTGTATAGTCACTTTGGAAATCAGAATCACGTTTCCTCAGGAAAATGGGAATCAGTCTACCAAAAGATCCAGCAATTCCACTCCATATACCCAAAGGATGAAAATTCATACAAGGACATCTGTTCAACTATGTTCATAGCAACATTATTTGTAATAGCCAGAACATAGATGTAATTTAGATGGCCCTCAACTGAAGAATGGATAAAGAAAATGTGGTATATTTACCCAGTGGAGTACTACTCAGTGTGGAAAAAACAATGGAATCTTGAAATTTGCAGGCAAATGGATGGAACTAGAAGAAACCATGCTGAGTGAGGTAACCAAGTCACAAAAAGACCAACATGGTATGTACCCGCTCATATGTGGATATTAGACATAGGGAAAAGGATTACCAGCATAGAAAACAAGGAGGACCCTAAGATAGACATATATGGTTCTCTGGAGAAGAGGAAAGGGAAAAGATCTCTTGAGCAAGTTGGGAGCATGGGGGAGGGGAGGGGAAGTTAAGAGAAAGAGAAAGGGAGAAAGGTAGGGGAGATGAGGACATGAAGGACCAGGAAAATTGAGTCAGGGGAAAAATTGAGGGGAGCAAGAAAAGAGATACCATAATAGAGAGAGCCATTATAGGTTTAAAGAGAAATCTTGCACTAGGGAAATGTCCAGAGGTGTACAAGGATGTGACCCCAACAATCTAAGCAATAGTGGAGAGACTACCTTAAATGCCCTTCCCGATAATGACATTGATGACTACCTTATATGCCAACCTAGAACCTTCATCCAGTGGCTGATAGAAGCAGAAGCAGACACCCACAGCTAAGCACTGAGCCAAACTCCTGGAATCCAGTCACAGAGAGGGAGGAGTGATGAGTAAAGGGGTCAACACCAGGCTGGAGAAACCCACAGACACAGCTGACCTGTAAAACTAGCTTGCTTCTAATTTAAATAAAAAATTTATAAAAGAACTAGATGTGTGTATGGCATCTACCCAATATGAAATAGAACAGGCTAAATTTATCAACAAAGCTAGAATTCTCTACCTTTGTCTCTGAGAGTTCTAAAAAAGTTTCAAGTTTTCTAAGGAAAATGGAAATTTACCCAAACAAAATCTAAATCTATTAATGCATCACTTTTCTTGCTCTCCTCTATTCCTCACCCAACTCAGTCTTCCTGATGCTTCATGTTGTCCTCCCCATTCCTCTTCCCCCTTCTCTTTTTTCTACCTCCCTCCCCTCACTCCTTCCTGTGCTCCCAATTTGCTTCGGAGTTCTTGGCCCATTCCCCTTCTCAGAGGGACCATGTCTTTCTCTCTTAGGGTCCTCCTTGTTTCCTATCTTCTCTGGAGGTGTGTGTTCTTATTTCTGTGTCTGGGTTACCTCACTCATGATGGTTTCTTTTAGTTCCATCCATTTGCCTGCAAATTTCAAGATTTCCACTGGGTAATAGTCCATTGTGTAATGTACCACATTTTTTTTCATCCATACTTTGGTTGAGGAGCATCTAAGTTGCTTCCAGGTTCGGAATATTACAAACAATGCTGCGATGAAGATAGTTGAAATATGTACTTGTTGCATGAATGTGCATACTTTGAGTATATGCCTAGGAGTGGAATTGCTGGATCTTGAGGTAGACTGATTCCCCTTTTCCTAAGATATCAAAATACTGATTTCCAAAGTGGCTGCACAAGTTTGCACTCCCACCAGCAGTGGAGGAGTGTTCCTCTTTCTCTACATTCTCTCCAGCATAGATGGTGCTTTTGATTTTAGCCATTCTGACAGGAGCAAGATGGAATCTCAGAGTTGTTTTCATTTGCATTTCCCTGATGGCTAAGGATGTTGAGCATTTTCCTAAGTGTCTTTCAGCCATTTTAGACTCCCCTATTGAGAATTCTCTACTTAGTTATGTACCCTACTTTTTAATTGGATTATTTGATGTTTTGGTGACTAGTTTCTTGAGTTCTTTGTTTATTTTGGTAATCATCCCTCTGTCAAAGGTGGGACTGATGAAGATATTTTCCATTCTGTAGGGAGCCATTTTGTCTTATTGAATTTGTCCTTTGCCTTGAAAAAGCTTCTCAGTTTCAGGAGGTCCCATTTATTAATTGTCTATCTTAGTGTCTGTGCTACTGGTGTTATGTTCAGGAAGCAGTCTCCCATACGAATTTGTTCAAGGGTACCTCCCACTTTCTCTTCTAAGAGGTTCAGTGTGGCTGGATTTATGTTGAGATCTTTGATATATTTGGACGTAAGTTTTTTCGCATGGCTATAGATAAGGTTCTATCTACAATCTTCTACATGTAAGCATCCAGTTATGCCAGCACTATTTGTTGAAGATGCTTTCTTTTTTCCATTGTATAATTTTAGCTTCTTTCTCAAAAATTAGGTGCTCATAGGTATGTGGACTAATATCAGGGCTTTCAATTCAACTCCATTGTTCTATCTGTAAGTTTTTGTGCCAATACCAGGCTATTTTCATTATATAGGTCTACAGTAGATCTTGAAGTTAAGGATGGTGATGTCTCCCAACGTTCCTTTATTGTACAGGGTTGTTTTGGAAATCCTGGGGATTTTTGTTTTTCCATGTAAAGTTTAGTGTTGTTCTTTCAAGGTCTGTGAAGAATTGTGCTGGGATATTTATTGATGGGGATGTATTGAATCTGTAGATTGCTTTTGGTAAGATTCCCATTTTTACTATGTTGATCCTACCTAAGAGAATGGCAGATCTTTCCATTTTCTGGTATGCTCTTTAATTTCTTTCTTTAATGACTCAAAGTTCTTGTCATACAAGTCTTTCACATGTTTGGTTAGAGTTACCCCAAGACATTTTATGTTGTTTGTGGCTATTGTAAAGGGTGGTGTTTCTCTGATTTCTTTATCAGTCCATTTTTCATCTATATATAGTAGGGGTACTAATTTTTTTAGTTAATTTTGTATCCTACCACTTTGCTGAAGGTGTTTATCAGTGGTAGGAGTTCCCTGGCAGTATTCTTCGGGTCATTTATGTGAACTATCATATCATCTGCAAATAGTGGAAGTTTGACTTCTTCCTTTCTAATCTGTATCCCCTTGATCTCCCTTTGCTGTCTTATTGCTCTAGCTAGAATTTCAAATAAAATATTGAAGAGATATGGAGAGAGCAGACAACCTTGTCTTGTTCCTGATTTTAGAGGAATCACATTGAGTTTCTCTCCCTTTAGTTTGATGTTGAGTGTTGGCTGTTGGCTTACTATATATTGGCTTTATCATGTTTAGGTATGTTCCTGGTATCCCTGATCTCTCCAAGACCTTTATCATGAATGGGTGTTGGATTTTTTTCTGAAGGCTGTTTTCAACATCTAATGAGATGATCATGTGTTTTTTCTCTTTCAGTTTGTTTATATGGTGGATTATGTTGATGGATTTTCTTATGCTGAACCATCCCTGCATACCTGGAATGAAGCTTACTTGATCATAGTGGATGATTTTTCTGATAGGGACCCATTATAGGTTTAAAGAGAAATCTGGTACTAGGGAAATGTTCAGAGATCCACAAAGAAGACCCCAACTAAGAATCTAGGCAGTAGAGGAGAAGCCACCTTAGATGCCCTTCCCCTGTAAGGACATTGATGACTACCTTAATTGCCATCCTAGAACCTTTATCCAGTAGCTGATGGAAGCAGAAGCAGGCACCCACACCTGGGCAATGAGCCATACTCCTGGAATCTAGTTGTACAGATGAGGGAGGAATGAATAAAGTGGTTAAGACTGTTTTGGAGAAGCCCACAGAAACCTGACCTGACAAGTGAGAGCACACGGACACCAGTCATAAAGCTGGGTACCAGCATTGGACCAAACCAAAACTTCTGAATGTGGGTGTCAGTTAGGAGACCTGATAAGGCTATGGGACCTCAGACAGTGGAACCAGTATTTATCCCTAGTGCACAAATGTACCTTGGGGGCCCATTCCCTATGGAGGGATACTCTTTCGGCCTAGATACACGGAGGGCCTAGGCCATTCTCCAAATGATGTAGCAGACTTTGATAATACCCCATGAAAGGCCTCACCATCCTTGGGGAGTGGGTGAGTGGTGGGTTTGGGGGGGTCATGGGAGAATGGGAGGGAGAGGGAACTGGGATTGATATGTAAAATAAGATTGTTTCTAAATTAAATAAATAATAAAATCTAAATCATATCCTTTTTAAACCTCCTAAAATAAATATTTGATCTCACCCTTGCTTCCTGGGATAACACCAACACATTACAAAATATGGTCACTCTCCGAATAGAATTCACTGGTTTATCCTAGCAGTAGTGTAGAGAATGCCTGAACTGGCCTTCCCCTATAATCAGATTAGTGACTACCCTAATTGTCATCACAGAACCTACATCCTGTTATTGATGGAAGCAAATGCAATGAACAGCCAAGCACCGGCTGAGCTTCTGGAGTTCAGTTGAAGAGAGGGAGAAAAGATCATATAAGCAAGGGGAGCGGTTCAAGATCATGATTGGAAAAACCACAGAGACATCTGACCCAAACTAATAGGAGTTCATGGACTCTGGACTGAGAACTGGGGAACCTCTGAATGTGGGTGACGGTTTTGTAGCTTGATCAATGGGGGGGCTCTGTCAATGGGACCAGGACTTATCCCAGGTGGATGCACTGGCTTTTTGGAGCCCATTCCCTATGGTAGGATACCTTGCTTAGCCTTGATACAGAGGGAAGGGGCTTGATTCTGCCTCAACTTGGCATGCCAGTCTTTGTTGACTTCCCAAGGGAGACCTAACTCCCTCTGAGGAGTGGATGGGTGTGGGACAGGGGAGGAGTGGCAGGGGGAACTGGGGTTAATGTGTAAAATGAAATACACAGACTTTGTGACAGACTTTGATGATCCCCCATAGAAGGCCTCACCTACCCTGGGGAGTGGATGGTAGGGTGGGATAGGAGGGTTGGTGGTGGGCAGGGAGGGAAAGGGAATTGGCATTGATATGTAAAATAATACTGTTTTTAATTTAAATAAAAATTTATAGCCAAGTGTTGGTGGCACACACCTTTAATCCCAGCACTTGGGAGGCAGAGGCAGACAGATCTCTGTGAGTTCAAGGCCAACCTGGTCTATAGAGAGAGTTCCAGGACAGGCTCCAAAACAATACAGAGAAACCCCTGTCTCGAAAAACCAAAAAAAAAATATTTTAAATGGTAGATTAGAAACATACATACATACATACATACATACATACATACATACATACATAGATGATAGAAGAATCCAACAGTTTAAGCAGTCTTGCCCTTTCTGAGCTACTTAAGTATCCATGAATTCCATTCCTGCTCATAAGACAGCAAAAGCATTTTTAACAACCTATAGCCTCTAAACAGCACTACATTCTCCCCAGGTACCAGGTGTAGACATGCTTCTAGCTGTAACGCAATCCTAGTAGGGTGCTTCCACATATCTGGCTGGGATCAGCAGTCAAATGAAGATGTGCCATAACTTTGGCACATCTAAAAATTAGAAATAAAAATAAAATACTTCGGCTTCTATTTCGTATTACTGAACACAGTTGCATTTCTCTTGGACAGGATTGTTTACATAGATGGTGCTCAAGAGAGAAAGCCAGGGGATTAATTTACCTCTGCCATCCTGATTGACTGTGGAGCAGCTGTCAGGCAACTGAAGTGCCTCCAATCTCCATCCCAAATTACTCTAAATGGTTCTGAAGGTAAACTTGCCAAGCCTGTTATGCCTAGCAACCCTGACAGGAAAATGTGCAGTTGACTTAAATGAGAAGTGAGAGGATCCACTTGGGGGTCTCATAAAAAAGAAAAAAACTGCCATGCTACCTTTGCCGATGCTCTAGGAACTACAGACATATGAGGTGGAACCAGCAAATGAGGGGTCTGCTCTGTGGACGGCGCAAATGAATTTATTATTTAGCAACAGACCATTGAGCTTGCCCTACAAGGAACAGGAGAAGACCTCAAGCTCAGAAAACCTTACCTGTCAACTCTGTTTCTGTCTAGTGGAATGTTCATGGGCATGCTACAAAAAGAATCTGTAAGTGGTCTTGCAAGATGACTCAATTACAAAAGAGTCTTGAGCAAAACAGGAAAATATTAACATTTGTTAAATACAAGGGATGGGCACATTAAATGTCTACATGCCTTTTGCTATACTCTTGAGATAATAGCTAACTTTCAAATGAGAGAAGAAAACTGATTTTCAATTAGGATTGTGAACCCCAGTTTGTTTCTCCTAGTAGATTTAAGAAGACACGAAGGAAAACACTGGGAACCTGGATGTTGAAGGAGAGTAGTGGATGGAATTTGGAAAAACACAGTTTTCTGTTTTGCATATTAACAAGAAGGAGAAATTTATAACCATAATTTCCAGTTTTGTCTAAGAAACACTGCAAGAAACACAAATCACACTTAAGGGTTTCCAAACTGCTGGCAATAGTAGGCTGGTAGATTCAAACTATAAATAAATCATTTGTCCAATAGCAGCTACTACAAGTACATCTCTAAGTGCTGTAATTAATAGACCTCAAATAAACTCTGTTGTACAGAACAGTAAAGTGTGAATATAGTTCAAGTGCAAACTCTGCCTGTGCTGTTCCATGTTACCTATGGACATGAGCTTGAAACACCATATTTCTCTATTTCATTTATCTGTAGCTTTAACAAGTAGAGATAGAAGAAAAGGGAGGTTCTATGATTTATTAACTGCAGGGTGATTTATTTATTTGTGCGTATGCTTGTGGCTGTGAATGTAGGCACACGTGTGTCATGGTACTCATGAGGAAGTCAGTAACGGTCCTCATCTTACACCTTGTTTGAGATAAGGTCTCTTGCTTTGTTTTGTTTCTCCGCTGCAGATGTGACACTGCCTGTTCCAAGAGCCTCTGCCTTCACTTTCCCATCGGAGTGCTAGGATTACCACATGATTGCTACAACTGTAAGTTTTACATGAGTTCTGGGGATTTAAACTAAGATCCTGAAACTTGCACAGAAAACACTTTACCCCACCTCTCCCAAGCCATCTCCCTAGCCCAAGAGAAATATTTATATGATTAAATTCCAGCCATTCAGACTCTTTAAGCTTTCAGGGTTCAATAGCCACAGTTGAGCTGTCTGAAAACTTAAGTTGATCCCTGATTTCCCTTGGGACACCAACCTCCATGTGTCAGGATCAGACACCAACTTGACATTTCTTCTTAATTTCCACAACCTACAGTCTTCTCTCTCATCTCCCTCCATACTAGACATTAGTGGATCAAAGACAGAATAGGTATATGGATTAAGATGGCATCTATCAAGGAATTTGACCTCTACCATCTCCCAGTGCTACATTAGAAATTAATGAAAAGCAGCATTATTTCTAATAGCCAGAACCTGGAAGCAACCTAGATGCCCCTCAACTGAAGAATGGATGGAGAAAATGTGGCACATTTACACAATGGAGTACTACTCAGCACCAAAAACAATGGAATCTTGAATTCACAGGCAAATGGATGGAACTAAAAGAAACCATCCTGAGTGAGGTAACCCAGACACAAAAAGACAAACATGGTATGTACTCACTCATATATGGATATTAGATATAGAGCAAAGGAATGCCAGCCTACAATCCACATCTCCAGAGAAGCTAAGAAACAAGGAGGACCCTAAGAGAGAAATACTTGTTACCCCCAGAAAAGGGGAAAATGATAAGATCTCCTGAGCAAATTTGGTGTTCAGGGGAAGGGAGAGGGAGTTAGGAGAAGGGAGAAGAGGAGGAGAGAGGAGGACATGAGAGCGAAGGAAGATTGAGTTGGGGAAGAAGAGAGGAGAGCAAGAAAAGAGATACCACATTAGAGGGAGTCATTATAGATTGAAAGAGAAATCTGTCACTAGGGAAATGTCCACAGATCTACAAGGATGACCCCAACTAACAATCTAAGCAATAGTGGAGAGGCTACCTTAAATGCCCTTCCCGATAATGACATTGATGGCTACCTTATATGCCAACCTAGAGCCTTCATTCAGTAACTGATGGAAGCAGAAGCAGACACCCACGGCTAAACACTGAACTGAACTCCTGGAACCAAGTTGCAGAGAGGGAAGAGTGATGAGCAAAGGAGTCAATACCAGGCTAGAGAAGCCCACAGAAACAGATGACCTGAACAAGGGGGAGCTTATGGACCCCATACTGGCAACCAGGAAACCAGCATAGGACCAAAACAGGCCCCCTGAATGTGGGTGTCAGTTAGTAGGCCTTGGCAGTCTATGGGACCTCTGGTAGTGCAACAGTATTTATCCCTAATGTAGGAATCAAGTTTGGGAGCCCATTCCCCATAGGGGGATGCTTTCTCAGCCTAGACACATGGGGCAGCCTAGGCCCTCCCCAAATGATATGACAGACTTTGAAGTTACCCCATAGAAGGCCTCACCGTCTCTGGGGAGCAGAAGAGGGATGGGATGGGTGGGTCAGTGGGGAGTATGGAAGGATGGGAGGGAGAGGGAACTGGAATTGATATGTGAAATAAGATTGTTTCTAATTTAAATAAAAAAGAAATTAATGAAAACATAATAACAAGCTAAAAAGCCTTCATAACACTAGAAATAAACTAATAAGTTCTATAACTAGAAGGAGATTTTCACTAATTATCATCTGAAGACAATGTTGTTTCCCTTTTCTCTAAGGCTAGGGGTAAAAATTACACTGGGAAGCAATTTAATAAAAGAACAAAAAATGATTTTCATTTCTGAAGGATAGCTTCAGAAAGGTATAAAAAGGTATGTCCTCTATGAAATGGAAACAGAGAAGCATAAGCAAAAAGCAGAGATGAAGGTGAGAAATGAAAGGGATGTTTCTGAACATGAAAGCCGAAATTGGAAAGCAAAGCAAACACCAGTGCCTCCCACCCCACGGAAAACTTAAAAGTCACAGACCAAACAAAGCACACAGAGCAAGCCCGGGACCCGCCTGGCAGAAGACACGGAGAGGAATGGCTAATGGGACTGACTCTATAAACAGCTCTAATAAATCAACACAGAGAAATGCCACGAGAAAAGGATGTTCAAATAATGACACAAGAAATGCAATTTCTAGTAAACACGAAGTAACTTATTAACAAAAGACATGCAGCTTGCCGTCCCAGGAGATATTCTCTGCATGCTCACTCAGTCAAATGGAAATGACCATGTCACCAAGGATGAGAGCAAAGGGAATTTCCAACACTAGAGCAACCTGAACAAAATCAATCATTCCAAGCTCATATAAGGGAACCTTGTCAACTAACGCAAAATACTCGTCAGTCTTGAACTTCAAGGTAATTTGCCCTCGTGAAATAAACTATTCTCACCAATGTGTGTATCTCAGGAGTTTGAGGTGGCAATATTTATTAGAAAATACTTGAGGAAAAAAAATGGCACTTTCAGTAGTTAGACAAGCTTACCCATATTTATACAGTATTTTACCACCACTTAAATTTGTGCTTCTGAATCATATGGGGTGATAGTCACCTTATAACTGTGAGAGTAGAATCACACCTATGAAAATTCTGTCAAGTTAAAAATCGTAAGTGCATTACATTGCAAAGATCTTAAACTCTGAGAGGAGATACAGTGACAAGGACTCAAGACTACATCTCCTAATCTCAGCATTCCCCAGTTGACCATAATTCTTTGCCTGGGCTTGAGGTCACACAAACATCCCCCCTCCCATGTTAGCTCTTCCGTTAGTGTCGTCACTGTTTAAATTGTATTTGGGCAGCCATGTTCATGGTTGTAACCTCTCCAGTTGGTCATCTAATGCCAAGTAGTCATCCCTGAGATCACATACATAGGGGAAACAATAAAGGGGCGAAGCAGGATATATTTGCATATTTAGGCATACATACCTGTGTGTGTGTGTGTGTGTGTGTGTGTGTGTGGTGGTTTGGATGAGAATATTTGCATACTTAGTCCCCTGATGATGAACTGTTTGAGAGGACTAGGAGATGTGGCCTTGCTGGAGTAGACGTGACTTAGCTGGAGGAGCTAAGTGATTGATGGAGGGCTTTGAGGTTTCAAAAACCCAAGTCAGTCCCAGTGTCTGTCTTTATGCCTGCTGCCTGAAGATCATAATGCTGTCAGATATGTATGTATGTATGTAAGTTTGTAAGAAAAGGTTTTTAAAGGAAGCTATGAATTTGAGAGAGAACATGGGATTGATGGATAGTTGTATGTCAACTTGACACCAGCTAAAGTCATCTGAGAGTGAGAAAAAGCTTCCATGTGAAAGCAGAAAACGTTGCTGCAAGAGGTGAGCTCACCAGGGCGGGGCAGAAGAGAGCTCACCTTGGTGGTGAGACCTGAGGAGAGCTGGCAGACTGACCAACCCAGCAACTACCCAGGCCCACAACCAGGGTTATGAGTTGACCCATTCCAACATCCACTCCACCTGTGATCTGCTAGAGCACTGGAAGGGGCTGGTCCTGTAGACCCAAAGCTGCAGGATCTCCATGACTCAGGGCAACAGCAGGATATCCAAGAGGAGTCCCAGTGAGGGCCTGGCATTGATAGTGCGGCAGAAACCAGAGTGCTTGAACCAGACCAATGACTCTTTGCAATGAACACTTGCAAATAAAGATATATGGACTACAGGGTTTACTGTGTGACTGTCTGTGTCCCACTCCAGAATCCATGATGAGACTTTCCCTTTTTTCTTTCAAATTTGATTTTATTTTATCAGGAAGGTGGGTTGTTCCAAGGGCAGAGGTCAGATACAAAGGGATATGGAAATGAGTGGGATTAAGATCCGGGATGTGGAAGACACAAAGAATAAATAAAAAGAAAAAATGTTAAAAGGAAAGAAAACGCCTCCATAATATCAGTCTGTACACAAACCCGTAGTACATTGTCTTAATTAGTGGTTGATGCGGGAAGGCGCAGGTCATTGTCTGTGGTGCCATCCTTGGGCTGTTGGTCCCAGGTTCTATAGGAAAGCAGGTAGAACAAGCCATGAGGAGCAAGCCAGGAGTTCCTGTGTTGACTTTCTTTAACGATGAACAGTGACAGGGAAGTATAAACCAAGTAAACCCTCTCCTTCCCAAGTTGCTTTGGTCATGGTGTTCATCACAGCCTAGCTAACACAGGCTAACATGGCAGTGGTTACAGGGAGGAAATGGAAGGAGGAAATGATGGTAATTGTATTATAATTTCAAAAAAAGGATTAGAATGCATTTAAAGGAATTGTGTCTGAAGATCCATCTCTTAATTTGTTTCTAACTATGATGAACTTAAGACAATCTTCATAATCAGGCTATGCATTTTAAAATCAAAACCAATGATCAAAAGACGACATCAGTTTATAGCAATATATCCAACTCTGCAGAAAAATATGAACAAATGATATGAACAGAGCCATGGGATACAGCATTATCCCACGGTGACAGCTCTGAGTTTCCTTTGCATTATCCCACGGTGACAGCTCTGAGTTCCCTTTGCTCCAAAGAGCTTTCACCACAGGTCAACCACACCTAATACAGGGGCTTAGTTATGTATTTTTGGAACTTTCCGATTACGGATGAAATGGTCCTGCGACCTTTGAAAGTCCGCGGCGAAGACCCCTGCTCTTAACCCCTGCCTCTCTCCCTAAGCCATCGTCTCTCCCATTAGCCCACCACACTGTTGCAGCAAGAACTAGCTTGGCCAAGCTCACCCTTCAAGAGCTCTGCCAAGTTCAAAATAATAACCACAGCAAACATAGTGGCTCATCTAGAAGCCATTTGAGACAATTAAGTGAAATTTCTAGTTGCAATACTCAAGTTTGGCAAATTGAAGACCAGGCGTCTTTGAAGTCTGATGAAAGGAGTCATTTCGACCCAAAGCAGCCCTCATCCGCTTCCGAAATGATCTCCGGAGAAAACGGTCTTGACCATTGTATTCCACTAGATGGCAGACTTGAGACGCTGTATGCAACAAATCAGGACTTCGTGGGCTTTAACCAAAAGAGAGAGAGAGAGAGAAAAAAAAAAAAAAAAACACGGCGCTTGGAGAAGGTGAAATGATGTTTAAAATGATAAAATATATATATAAACAAGCAGAGGGAACTATTTAGAAATCTCAGCTGGGTCTGATAATGGGAGCGACTGCGTTTGCCCTCCCTGGCAGGTGCGCTGAGTGGATCTTCAGAGTGGCTCCCTCCCTTCCCTGAGTCCCTTTGTTCACTCTCCACTGAACCCGCCTCCCCCAGGGAGCGAGCCCGACTCGGCGTGACCTTGCTGTGGTGACCTCTCTGGTGTCAGCTCAGAGTGCACACAGGCCTCGGGTTTATGGTCCCTGTGAAGATGCCTTTTATGCTGGAATTGCCTAGGGATAGCGGGTAAACAAAGGCACGGGTTTGCAACTAAGAGGGCAGACTCCCCGTGCCCCTTTCTAAAAGCTTCTTCTCCCTCCACGAGGCCCCTTTGTGCTAACTGGAGGGTCCCTCTCGCTCTTTTGTAGCGAAGGCAATGCTTTGAATCAGAACGAGGTCATCTCCGAACACCTGGAGTTGAAATCTGGTCCCTGCTGTCTCCTGCTGCAAAAGCTGGAAGGAACCTGTGCTTTGCAGAGACTCCCAGCTGAGGAACGCTGTCTCCCCAGGACAGAAGGGGCAGGCAGGCAGTCACCTGGCAAGAGGTCTATGGCCAGCAGTTCACTGCCAGGCACAGCCTCTGTGCTCTCATCGTCGGACTCTTCTGCTTGCCAGGGCTGGCTTTGGAATATTCCAGAATGTTTCCTGGGGACCCAGCGGCCCTAACCATCAGGGCAACCATGGACAGCAGGCTGTCCCTGCCTCTCTGGCAATGGTTATTTTTACTCCCACTAAGTCATCATTAGCCCTGGATCCTGGTAGAAACCACCTAGCGATATTCACTGGCTGCGTCAAAAAGAGTTATTCGTTCTTACAAAACACTGTAATTCTTTATCTTGTCTCTTCCTTGATTCACCCGGCACGAGGCGTACCTATAATTTTATTAGTAAATCACAGACATTCCAGTGATTTAGGCGCTGCCTTATCGTGAATGTCACACCGAATGACAGGACACACGAAGTTCTAAGTTAAGCACAGAGTCTGAAGGCTCAAAATGTAGAGAAGTCATAAGTGTCAAAATGTTCAAAATAAAACACAAATAGCACAATGTAAAGTAATATTATTAATGCCTTACCTATTACGACATTTTGATGACTATATATTTTGTCTGACCAAATATTTGGATCAAAGTGAATAGTCTCTTTACCAACAAAATTATTGTTTAGTTTTGCACTCAATGTGAGCCAGAAAGTGTACTTCCCAAGAATTTCACCTAAAATAAACCACCGTGAAGTGAGTCTGTAGCATAACATTTAGGCTCGTGATGGGGGGGTTGTCCACATAGCAGATAATGGAATCATGTCAGTGGAATGATCAAAACAATGAATTAAGAGATTTATATAGAAAATATATTTGCTGAAGAAAGGGACATTGATTTTTGGCTTGGGTTTGGGTTTGGGTTGGGTTTTATTTTTTTGAGACAAGGCTTCTCTGTGTAGCTGTCCTGGAACTCCCTCTGTAGCCCAGGCTGGCCTCAGACCCAGAGATCTGATTACCTCTGCCTCCCAGGTGCTAGGATTAAAGGCGAGCACCACTGGCTAACTGGAACATTCTTAAAAGACACAAAGGAAAACCCTAAGTTTAATAGTAAATTAGAAGCCAAGCAGGATGAATAATGTCTATAATCTCAGCACTTAGGCAGGACTGTGAGTTCAAGACTAGCCTGTGTTACATGGCGAGACCCTGACTCAAAATGAAAATTTTAATTTTGCAAAGGGCATAGTTTTTAAAATGTTGCAAACACAACAACTAAAAACCAAGTAATAGATTGAACAAAATATTGCCATTATGCACAAAAGAGAAAACTCAGAATCTACACACATAAAAGTACAATTACCCAAGAAAAACTGTAAAATAATACACATGGCAATTGCCCTGGGAAGGAGAGAACACACAGTGGTCCTCCACGGGAGGTGACATGAAAGAAGACAGCTTCATATTTCCACGTCTTCTTGGGTCTCTTCCTTGGTTGGTTCCAATTTTGTCAGTTAGCATTTACTCCAGCTTCTGTACATGAATTATCTTCTTTTAAAAGCAGCAAGCTCCTGAAGTGTCTACATTCCTCCACTTTATCTTACCAAGATGACTATAAGCTTTATTTGCGTTCTCATCCCAAAGGCGCCAAAACCAGGTAGAAGAGAAAGATGTTGACAGAAGAGAATAGCATCTCTATGGAATAGCATCTCTATGGGGGAAACATGAACACATGATATTGTGAACACAGCTACAGGCTGTGTTGATTTAGTCTTCTGTGTAAGAAGTTGGTGAGAGAATTAAACGCTGGGTGGATACTACAAGAACGCTCTGATAATTGTTCTGAAATCCTGAAAGAAGAAGAAGAAGAAAAAAAAAAAAAAAAGACCCAGCAGGTTTTGCTCAGTCCACATAGCGCATGTCGATACTGGATTGTGCCACCAGATGGCAGCATATCCTCAGTTTTGAAATAAATGCGTTTTTGGGTTTTTGTTTCCATTTTAATTCGAAATTTCATTCTCTCTCTCTCTCTGTCTTTTTTTCTTTTCACTTCATGTTTACAGCTGCTAAGTAAAAACACGTTCTGTTTGGTCTGAGTACATCCCTCCCCTCTGCAGACACGGGTAACATCATATTGGACACATGCTCTCCTTTTGCAGGCACACTGCCCTGATGCGGAATTAGGTGCTGTTTGAGATGAGGTAGCTGACCCTACACAAACTGTGTGAATCTCCTTTGTACTGCTGCCCTTCAGAAAATCGCCTTCCTCTGTTCGGTGAGCTCACATTCTGATAGCATCGCTGCTTACAATTGGTGTAAAATGCAATGGACAGAACACTCTGCTTTCTGCCTTAATGAACACTGCTGCTATTTCTCCGGGAACTTGCTCTCAAAACAGCCAGTACTGTGAACACTTGGATTTTCCTAAATGTCACAACAACACTAGACTTCATACTCCACATGAAAACTAAGTTAAATGGAGGGTGCCAATAACTTACTTTTTATTAACTTCTAAATTTTAATATGCAAAAAAAACAATACAACGAAGCAGTGGATATAGATTCTTTAATTTGTTAGGAATTGTTTAACTCCTACACATTATGATTTAAGGGAGCAAAGTCTTTAGCTTGCATAGGCTACCAACGCATTTTGTAATTTAAGTAATTATGACTTAATGGAACATCAAAGAACCTACAAGAAAGAAACCCCGCGAGCTTATTTTATCCTCATTAGGTATGAAACAGATTGGCCTGTGCGGCTTTGTTTTTGTTTTGAATTCCCTGAAGCTTGGGCTGTTTCCCCAGAGCAAATTCTTTACTGATACATATCACCCTCAACATGGAAGCCTCCCCATCACACCATTGGCATCCGCTAAGCGATAATAACCCAAGAACTCGGTGTGCAGAAAAGCAATCTAGAGGGCTGAAGAATGAATTACTTGTTCTACAGATAATTGTGTCTCTGCACAAAAGAAACAAGGGACGGAGGGCTGCTCTCTTTTGATAACAAATAATAGAGGCCGCCTTTATTTTCTCCTATGCAGGCTCCAGGAATGAAGATGGAAATTTAGCGCGCACGGCACCCTGGTTCTTCTCATTATGATTCTGCAAAGTCCTGCCATTTAGGAAACGTGTCTCTATTTCCGCAGAGATGAAGCAGGAAGGTCAGACTGAGCCTTAATCATGGTATCTCCCTGCTGGGGAAGAGAGGCTTCCCCTCCCCTCAGGTAGGGACCTTTAATTTAACTGCGGTTGTTAAGGAAGCTTGAAGCCACATTGGGGCCTGATAGTGGCTGCTGCTCACCTAATCCCCGAAGCTGAGAGAGTAGTACACTGATGTTGTCGTTGACAATTTACTCTTGCAGCATTTTTCTGCTAAACTGAGAAGGATTTTTGTCACCGGCGCACTATCAAAAATACATGAAGGACTCGCCCTTATTAAGAGATGCCATGTCAGTAGAGTTCACATTTAGACGGTAACCTTAGCAACCAATGCCCCCATCTCTCTCGGGAAACAAGCAGAGGACTGGAGCTCTTAAGTCACTGTGTTCTGACTTGGGCAGGACTCAGCCCGGGGACAATGAATGGCGCTATCATTCCACCGTATTCTCAGCATCTCATCCCTCAGTCTGCCCTCCAGCAACCCCACTGCGTAGGACGCCCCTGCACTGCTATAGCAATGTCGACCCCCTTTGTTTCATTCACAGACAATCTCTTTGCTCTTCCAGTGTAGTCTGGTATTGTACCGTACTTCAAGACTTCGAAGAGACCTGGGTACCCCATAGTGAAAGCAGGTCATTAATATAGAACATGCTATGGCATCTGTTGGTACCACATATAGATGCCATAATGTAATCCACGTTAAGTGAGAATGGTTGATTGCTTCTTGTGTTGTGATAAGTCTGGGAGGGGGAGTTCTTGGGCCGGAAAGGGTGTTATACATGACAAGCCCGCTCTCCTCACAGACTTCACATTTGGTATGCCTGTGAAGTTTCCCTTTGCAGTGCCGGAGACTATCAAATTCCACTATTGTGCCGGACAAAGTGCATTAACAACACACCTTGATTTCTAGTCATCAAATTCAAAAGGATTGGAGGCTTCTGCCCTTGTGCAGTAGACATATGAGACGGTTTTCAATGGCATAGGCACTCCCTGGGAGAACAATCTCTCATTGCTCCTGACTGCCCCATGCCCTTGTCAGGTCTCTCTCTTCCAGCTCTATCCTTCCTCCAGCCGGCTGTCTGCAGCCTGCAACAAGCTCATTCATAGGATGGAGCCATTTCCAAGCAGAGCATCCAGGAAGCTCCGCTTCACAACCTGTGTTGCCAAGGTAGGGGCAGTTACGTATACATGTGTCGGCCCCGAATATGATATATCCATACAGGCCTCAGCTCAATTCCAGGAGCTGGAATCTCCTATTGTCTTTTAGATGTGGGCTGGTTACCTCCGGATGGCCTGGCCACAGTGGAGAATGACTTCTAGTTTGTGTAACAATAGACCTAGGTCCCACACTCATCTTGGGGGACAGTGGGACATACCTGAAGACTTGTGAGATGTGCATTAATGAAGTCTGAGGGTTTCTGTATGGCATTCTGAGGCATTCTAGGACCATCTCTAAGGTTGAAGGAACTGTTTCCTAGTCAGCCCTATATACTTGATAATAGATGTCTTCTGCCAGTACCCAGCTTTTAGAAAGCTATTTAAGAGGATGCTTGAATAAACCTAAACCGGTGTCTCCAGTATGGACTGGGAGCCCTCCTGCAATGACAAGATGTCTCTGTCTTGTTCTTAAGGCCTTCCTTGGGTAGCTAAGACTTCCTTGATCTGCACTCCCCCACTCAGGGTTGAACACAGCCCCAAACACATCAGTACAGGATAGATGACCCCTGTAGCGTAAGACTGATACAGGCCAGACCCCGGCATACATGAAGAAAGAATTAACCAACAAGGCAAGGTATAGGCAGAGGCATATTGAAGCCTCAGGCTTCTACCTCATCTCTGTCTTGTGTTCTTTAATCATTTCCCTCTTCACTCTCAAACACATTCATTTTCCCATGCTCACCCCGTCCTCTCCCCTCTCCCCCTCTCCTCTCCTCTTTTCCTATCCACTCCCAGAATGATTTTCTCTGCCCCTGATGACCAGAAAACACAACTAATAGCTCTGAATATTTCTTTGCAGATTCTTTGATCTGGAAACTGCCAGAATCGTCTCACTGAGAGGATGTTTCAAATGCATGCTGTACTTTTACTGCCTTCATAGATCCCTTATGCTTGCAACTCTGAGTTCCAAAGATGTCCTAGGATGGTTCCCTATACCATGTCACTCTTTTTGATCAGATAGAAGTAAAAAGGAAGCGTCTGTGCCAGCAGAAGGATTGCCCTGAAGATACTCCGGGCCTCATCTCTGTATCCTGTGAGTGCTACCGCAATGGAAAAAGTGACTTTGTAGATTTGTTTGGGAATTTTTAGTTTAAGAGGCTATTTGGTTGAGCATCGATACAAACTCAAGTATCTTCACTGAAGGCCAGCAGAAGGAGTCTGTTTTAGAACAGAAGGAACCAATATTTGGAGCAGAAATGGAGGGATATGTTTTGAAATGGTGAAAGGAGGCCAGGAACCAAGGAGCATCTGGGAAACCTCAAGCTCAGCTCCTACTGGCACCTTACTTTCAGCCTGATCATTTTGTCGTTTAAGCTGGCAAGATGGCAGCATTTTACGACAGGCATCAGCACACACTGACTAAGGTAGTTCTTAAAATGGAGGTAGCCGTGGGTTTCCCCAAAAGCAACTCTTGGTAACATTTTAAGCCTCTAGGTAGGAAGAAGTCCTGGGAGGGGCTAGGAGGTATTAGCCCGTAGGATCCTTGCAAAGGGCATCAGGCTCAAGCTGAACAGCTGGATGCAAACTCTCTTAGATGTCAGGGAGTACAGTGCACAAGAAGCAGGGTTGCCTGTAAATGGCCTGGTAGGATGTGGCTGGACAAGCAGGGAGAGTCAAAAGGAGACATTTGATAAGAGGAAAAGCTCTAGACAGACAAGCAAGGATGAGTGTGACATTGCAAAGAGCACACAACTAGAGGAGTGTCTGCTCCCTGGTCCCCAGCCTAGGCCCTGGCAAGACAAGTCAGCCACCAACAAGCATTCATCCTGGCATGAAATTTCAATGACAGGCATCCAAGGGCCCCTTCCTTCTGCAAGACTCAGTGATGCCTTCAAGAGTTTGTGTCGGGTTATATGTGGCAGTTCCCAGGGCTCTAGGAATTTACATTTCTCCACTTTGACACAAGTGATATTTGACACAAAGTACTGACAACTAGTGAAAAATCATAACAAAATCTGACCCCGGGGATTGTTCAATAAGAGAACAAGGCAAACGGAAGACAGAGCTCTTGAGTCAGACATGGCAAACACCTTCTCAGAGGACTAACAGTGGCTTGCAAAGATGTTTGCAGATGTTTCTCCAGGGATCTGAAGATAGCTCCACAGAGCTGAAGGTAAAATACAAATCTACCAGTAACACTGGAAGGAGGAAGACATTCCCAGAAGGGGAACAATTCATTACAAACAGGAATTAACAGTATTTTACAAAAGATAAAGTGATGTCTATATTTGGGGAAGTAGATAGAGATGTACCAGTGTGCAGAGAGTTAGAACATCACATTTTTTCTATTAAATTCTTAGCATGTGTTCTCTTGGGTAGCAAAATATAACAACCTTATCAAAAGTTACTCCATAGAAACAGATGCAGACACTCATAGCCAAACATTAGCTTGGGGAATCCTGTGGAGGAGGGAAAGAAGGATTGTGTGAACTAGACCAGTCAAGGACACCAAAAGAAACCCAACAGAATCAACTACCCAGGGCTCACAGGGGGTCACAGAGACTAAATCAACAACTAGGGAACCTACACAGGACTGATCTAGGCCTTCTGCACATGGTGTCAGGAACAGAGGTGCTGCTCAGTGGTGGACAACTGGTGTGCAAACATAACTGGTCAGCGTTTCTTTCACCCTGAGAGATTTTCAGATGCTCAAAGTAACATTTTCCTCCCTTTTCCTGCCAAGGTTTACTGTGGCAAGTGTTTGCTTTCACATTCCATGGATGTTGAGCTGTACTGTAATGCTAACTGGCATGAATCACAGGGATATTAGCGATTATAACTGTATTTCAGATTCTGAAGAAAAATGAAAGAGGAAATATATTTGCAAGTGCAGTTACACATTCTAGCCATTCACCAAGAGGCCATCATGGGCCCACAAAATGGCATTCCTTCAACTGAGCCCTGCAATAGGAAGACACATGAAACACACCTAAGTCCGGCCTTGGGTTAGATCTGCAGGGCCACTGTTCAGTGAAAGCAAAGCAGAAATGAAGGCTTGTTTTTGTGAGCAGCTAAGATCCTTGGTGTTGTTATAGCAAAAATTAATGGTGGCATATAAAAAGTTCAGAGACTACACCACATGCTTCTTCATGATGCGATATAAAACCACACCCACATGTTCTACCCTCTCCATGACAGGGGATATCAGGTGGAGAAATATGCCCTTTGCTTTGGAAATGATGTCACAACATACTCTACATCATTAAAGTGCTAGAGACTTCATACTAGCCAACTCTAGTAGCAGTCACCTCCTTCCCCGTGAGCCAAATTGTCTTGGCGCTTCTCACTCGCCTTTCTTCCAGATCCATTACTAAACATCATCAGTGTAATGAACCCACACAGTACCTACTTTCAGGGACCCACCTGAAATGTGAGCAAGCCCAGCTGCTTTGCATTGTCTGCTGATTACTCACATCTGTGACTCTGTCCGAGGTTACAGGCAAGAAGAATTTATTTAGAGGCCTTACTATCACATGGTGCTAGTTCAAATTCCAATAAGCAAGGGTGTGCTTACACACACACTCCAATGTCTAATTCCAAATATCTAGACCCCACTGTCTCCTGAGAGCCTGCTGCCTGCATTCTGACAGTGCAATGACTATGCTAACTGTGGTCAGTTTCTAAGAAACAGAAACACATTCACGGATGCCCTAATCAAAAACATTATTGGAAAAATGTAAGGGTAGCTTACAAATAAGAACCAGAGTTGGATAGTGAGGGTATGAAGAAGCCATGGAACTTGAGAGCATTGCAGGAGATATTTCAGGCCTTCACTTGCTGATACTGCTCCTCAGGCTTACTGTACACTGAAATCATAGGTTTATTATAGCATGCTCTTGCTGATGCCTAAGTCTCAATATCCTTTAAGTCCTAGAGTGACTCTAATTGGCAGTAATAGTTGAAACTTTAGCTGGATCAGAAACACCTGGAAAGCTAGTTAAAACACGGATAACTAGATTCCATCCCCAGATCTTCTAACTTGCATAAATCAGTTAGAGATGATTTGCATTTGTAATGAGTTTAGATGATGGACTGGGTGTTGGATGAGGCCTGAGACTCTGCTTTCCCAACAAATTGTCTTGTGATCGGAAGTTGCTGATCCTCAGATCCCACCGATAGCGGCAACGTTCTAGAAAGTTTTTCTTGAATTCTAATATGGGTACATCACTTCAAGCTTAGTGAGACATGAAGTTCTAGACCCATCAGCAAAGTATGATTCAGGTAGCACCCAGGTGGTACCAAGGCAGCCAGTCCAGCAAGCACACTTTATCTATCCCTGCTCTGACCCAAAGCCCAAGTCAGGTGATTTTGTTTTATTGTTATACTGGAGTAAGTGGGGTATTGCTAGAATCTGGCCATGGTCTGTAATTATTTTTTCCAGATTAACCATTCCTTCCAGAGAGATAGTCTACAAATCACAGGACTGTTAGAAGAAAGTTACAGGACTCTGAAGTGTTATCCCTGAGCTTGTAGAAGCATTGTTAGTAATTGCTTGGAAGGAGGAGACTGTCCAGTAGGGCTGCCTGCAGTTGTATGGGGAGTCCCATTACTAGAACTTTTTCTAAATTGTCATTCATCCTGGGCTTGGAGATTTTAGCAATTCAGTTGAGTCACCATGTTCCTGTAAATCACTCCCCACCCATGATCCTGTGAGTAACCACCAAGCTAGGCTTGGGTATAATCAGGTATCTGCTCAAGTATCACATTTAAAGAAAAGTGAGACTGTGAATTAGAAGACAGGAATCCAGTTATACAGTTCACACTGCAGCTCCCATGGCAAATTACACATCCTAAAATGTCAGTGAAACGCAGCTGCTCCACCTCAGGTCTCTGTTCTAGTTTTGCAATTCCTGTTAGAAAGAAAGAAAAAAAACAGCATTGTCCCTGATAAGGGGATGTATCCAGCCACTGATCAATCAGTTCTGTAAAGTAGCGAAGACTTTGTGACACATACCCAATGGTTGGAAACCATCTCTGGGAGAGAAGCAACTAGAGACGGCTATTGAGCTATTGGAAGTCTGGAGAGCCAGCAAAAGATATAATGATATAATGAGCAGGGACAACTGTGCTGTCTAGACCACAGTCCCATGGGGAGTCAGCAACACTCTCTGAGAGATGAAAAGATGAGCTTCCTTACCTACTGCAGTGGCTGGATAGCTGCTCTTGTCCCCAGACCTAGGAACCTCATCCCAGGCTCTTGAGGCCCAGGGCAGCTGCAGAGTTCCCTGTGTGTAATCATGGCCTTGGTTTCCTTGAAATAAACCCTCGTTCCTTTAATAACTAAGCCTATTTCCTTTCCTCAGAAACTGAACTATTCATGTGCAAAGACAAGCACATGTATGAACATGCATGTGTCATTTCACAAGGTGTCCAGCGCTGGCTCATTATGAACTTTTAATCTGTCCCACACAGGAACTTGTGAAACAGAAATGCATCTGACCTGCCCTGTGCTACAGGATCACCTTGACTTTGATTGCCCAGCACTGCCTCAACACTAACTTCTTCACACTACTCAAGTCTGTTCTAGAAGTGGTACTTGAAGAGGAATCACAATCTCTCTCCTTTGCTGGGTCTCTCTCTATTCAGACTCCCTGTTGTGAATGTTTCTCGAGATAGCAATAGATACAGACAAACACACACACACACACACACACACACACACACACACCTATCCACCAGAGTAGACCACTCAGACACAAGCGTGGTCCCAAGCCTTTCTCATAATGGACTCTTAAGCCCAAAAACCACATCCCAGGTTTACACACTTCAGTAAGCAAGAACAGTTGTACAGAAGTAGAATTATTGAAGCCAGAGAGCAACAGTAGTACATTAGGAACTTTCCTAGAATTACAGTTTCTAATGGATTAAATCTTTGTTCTCCTTTTGGCAAGTGTTGCTGCCTACATGCTGGGTTCCAAGGCCTGAAAGGTACCTCCATCATGGTGTTAGTCGTGTCTAAGGACCCGTTACATATACACTGTTTTAATCTTTAATCTTTTAGGTAATGCAGTTATCATAAGTAAAGAAAGTGAAGAATTACAGAGGTTAAACAGCATACCTAAAGAAGCCTATCTTAAAGACTATAGAATGAGAGCATAAATTCAGGTGTGTACTTAACTGTGCCCTATTCATTTTTTCACCACTCTCTCTATAACATCATCCAGCTAACCAGTTTGCTAAGTTCATCATCCATGGATTCCTAGTATTTCTAAGCTAGGTGTTGGTTAGAACCTAAGTCCATAAGTGGAAATTTACCCATCTAGAGTAGGGACTGGCTAGAGACTGTATTCTCAATAAACCTATTTTTAATAAACTTCTCACTTCACAGTAGTTTTAGAGAGAGTTCCCTATGTGTTTCACCCACTTTGCCTCCTTATGATTTCAAACAGATGGTAAAGTAAGTTCGGAATAAGAAAACCCTTATTGCGACCTATTTCAGGACAAAGATACTGCACAGGAGCCTGTAGGTCACCAGGCAGCATGCTGTCAGATCAGCCCAGCTGGAATGGACCCTGGCGTCAAAGAATGTCCCAGGAATGTTACAGTGCTTTGTGAGTTTCAGAGCTGACACTTCGTTGGCTCCTAGAACAGAGGGTAAATCAGTGGAGTATGCCTGTGTCGTGCCAGCTCCTACAAAGGTTGTCTCACTTAGATCATCAAAGCCGTTGGCCAGACGTCCTGTACTCTCCTGTGTTTTATACAAAGCCAGGTATACCACAGATGGCTTCCCAAGTGCTAAGTAATAACACTGTCTAGCTTTCATAGGCTATTTGCAGTACAGTCATTCTTTATATGCATTCTATTAACTACTGTAGTCCCGGCTCTTGGTAAGAAAGAGTGTTATGGGTGACAAGATGGACATTCGGTTAAAAGACATTTTCAGAACTTGATCTTGCTCCCAATCATTTTAGATTCTTACAGCATGTAGCTAGAGCAGAGCATTAAAAGTTTTAACACCTTGTCCTTTCTGCAAGGTGCAAAAATTTACAGCCACCTCTGTACCTGAGATCTTATCTGCCTTTGAGGAGTAACATGACATAATTCTACTCAGCTGTAATAATGTAATGGTGAAAAGGAATTTTCTGCTTGGAAGAGACCCCCTCATTTCAATATGCAGTGACATCTTTTGGAAACCAATATCCTCTATAATGGGGAATGGCTGCAGATCAAGGGCAATCATTTCTGTGATTTATGAGCAGTGCAAGCAGATGGTTTTTTGAATATTTGGCCTTTTACCAAAAACTTCATGCAAGCTAAGCTGTTGTATCTTATTGCATGAGAAGCCTCTGCATCCAGCTGAGGGATGGGCTGACTCAGAATCTGCCTTTGTACTTGAAAACAGGGGCCAAGATGCGGCTTAACATAAGATGAGGGAACTTTTTATTTTAATTTCCTCCTGCTAGCAGCAATCATAGATACAGGATCAAGTCATGCCAACCAAAAAGATAAAGAGCCAGATACCTGGCCTGGGCAGTGAGGTTGTCTCACTTTGCTGTGGTTATTAGATTATCAATTTTCTCCCCCTAAGACCTGTGTGATTCACGGGGAGCACTATTAGCCTGGCAAGAATTAATTATAGCCACAGAAAAGGTGCCCTTCCCAACAAAGGCAAAAAGGCAAACCCATCTTTTATGTGAGCAACTAGGGAGGTGAGAAGTTTAGTTAGGATTCTAAACAGGATCTTGAGATCTAGCCGATTAAAAAGGAGCAGTCAGATTGCTTCACGTGGGAGGAAAGAGTAAGCAAGACTGTAGGCTGCATCACATCCTACTGGAAATATAAATTCTGTATATTATTCAATATTTTGAAGCTTATCTTACAATTTAGTTGATCTTTACACAGACCAAAAAAGCCAGAAGCTTCTGAGGACTGAATATTGACAATGGAAAAAAGAAATATCACTTCATCTCGTTATAACTTCAGAAAACACAGGACTACTGCACAATTTCTTGGTCTTTTCAAGCTTCTCTAACCAAATATGAGAAGTTGAATAAATTATGAATTATAAATTTTTTCATAGTTCTAGCAGCTAAGAAGTGCAAAATCAAAACCAGCCGATTGGGTCCTTGGTGAACGCCCACTTTTGGGTTCATTAATCGTTCTCTGGGCACTCTGTCATGGAAACTCCTAATTCAGTCTATGAGGGTCCTGCCATCATGATCTAATTACTTACAAAAAGCTCACTTTCTAATACCATCAAAATTATCCCATTGATGATCAGTTTTCAGGATGTGAATCCGAGGATATAAGCATTCACACCACAGCATATGTGTATGTGTGTGAGAGGGTTGGGAGAGAGAAGCCGATCATAGGGACCTGATATATGGTACCCCCCAAAAAAATTATATCGCTCTAATCGGTGTAGCCAACAAGTGTCCTTATCTTCATCTGTCTTCCTTTTCTAGAAAAATGCTGCTTAGAAATAACATGAAGTTCTCTGTTGAGATTTAAATGTGAAATGTCCCCAGAGGTTCACGTGTTTAAACTCTTGTGCTGTTGTGCTGTTTGGGAAGTTGTAGAACTTTTAGGAGGTGGATGACTGGGGAGATGACTTGAAGTATGAGAGGCTGCCCTTGCTTCCTGTGTGAGTCTACTTCTTGAGTGTGAATGCAATGTGACCAGTCAGCTTCCTGCTTCTGTTACCGTGACTTTCCTGCCCGTTGCTCTATCTTCTTTACCATGATAGACTACATGCCTCTAGAACTTTAAACCCTTCTTCCTTAAGTTGACTTTATCAGGGGTTTCATCCCAGCAAGGAGTGCAAAAGTAAGACAGCAAATGACTAACTAACATGGTCTTGTTGTTGCGGGAATAAGAAATGAAAGGTTATGGCTTAAAAGTAATGTACTGAGTGTTAAGCTGACAAGTTGTGATGGTTAGTATTGTGACCTGAGACTCTAGAATCACCTGGAGATATGACCTGCAAAGGATTGTCTGATTATGTTGATTGATGACCATCTTTATTGAGGGGAGGACCACTTTCTGGGCAGAGGATTTAGAACTGTATAAAATAGAGAAAGTGAGCCCAACACTAGCACACACTTGCCTCTGCTTCTGAACTATAGATACAATTGTTATAGCTGCCTCAAACTCTTGCCACAGTGACTTCTCTAACATAGTGGACTGCACCCTTGAACCATGAGCGGAAATAAACTGTTTCTCCTTCAGTTGCTTTTGTTATCACAGTAGTGGGAGAAGAAACTAATACATCATCACAAGGAGACTCCAGTTGTCCCCATAAGTGTCCTCATTTTTCAGAAACATGCAGAAACCTGTGGCATACACAATTATGCATTCAAGACTATACTTTCAGGGATCATTTCTATAGTTCATCACAATTATGCATTCGAGGAGGATTTTTCTCTAGAAACAAAGCTTGAAGCAAAGCAAAGTTGTCTTATCTCCAACATGTTTTTATTTTTGAGTTCACCTGGAAAGCTTTGGCACCTGTTAAAAGGATTTGGAGGGAATGGTACAGGGAGGAATGGTGGGCTGTGTAAGGCACTGAAGTACAACACCTTCCCTTCTGTTACAAAGAACCCATACTTGATTTTAAGATTCCTGTGACAAATTTATATTTACACTTATTTATCCATTTTCACACCAACAGAGGCCAAAGAGCCCAAACCTCTTTAAGAATGAAGCAATTTTCCCTTAATTCCAGGAATTTTAATTTTTTCCTTGATTTCTTCTTTGACTTACTCATTATTCAGTATTGTTTAATCTCCAAGAGTTCATAAACATTATTTTATTTTTGATTTTTAGGAAAAGCTTTGTTTCATTGTGGTTGGATAAGACGCATGACATTATTCTAATCTGTGTACACTACTTGAGATTTGCTTTGAGTCCCAGTCTGCAGCCTTTTGGAGAAGCCTCCATGAACTGCTGAGTAGAATGTTGATTTTGGGTTTTGGGTGGAATACTCCCTAGATATCTGTTAGGTCCATTCGACATGTGATTGCATGCAATTCAGAGAAGGTGGGATATTAAAGTAACCTATTACTAAACTGAAGTTAACCATAGAACACCTTTAATGAAGTTGAAATCGGGTTTGCCAGATTACAATTGAGATTAAAACATCTTCTTCATTAAAAGAAAGTGTCTTTATCTCCTCTGCTTAGTTTTCCTTTGAAGTCTATTTCTTCAGGTTTAAGCATAGAGACACTCCTTTGTTTCCTTCTCTGTCTTTTAGAACTTGTAACACATTGCTACAGACTCTTCTGATTTTTAAGTTTCCATTGAGAAGTCAGTTGTTACTCTGGTGTGTTTTCATTTGTTGTTTTTCTCTTGAAGTTTTTACTATCCTCTCTTCATTCAGTACTTTTTGAAACTTTAACTACAGCATGCCATGGGGATTGTGAATTCTTTCCTGATTCTATCTGTTTGGTGTGTTTTGTTCTTTTTATTTCTGTATGAGCATGAAGCTTTCTCTTTTTTTAATTGAAAATTGATTCTTCTCTCATACAATACATCCTTTCCAGTTTCTACTCCCTCCACTCCTGCAAGCATCCCCTCCTCCCCTCCCTTCCAGAACAACCCCTACCATTTTCCTTTAAAAAAGAGCAGACTTCCAAGAGACAACAATTTTCTTCTAAGATCTGATCTTAGCTGTTGTTCTAGACTCTTATTCTATGCCCACAACTAATATATTTTACAATTATGCTTTTGAGTTTTCAATTCCATTTTCATTTCAGATTTCCACTAGACCCTAACATGTCCTGTGATGCCACGACAGGAAGTGACAGAGATGTCTCATTCCTTCCTTAGAGAGTTAGAAGTTCCAGTGCCTACATGGTGTCCACTGACTTCAAGGGTTGGGGATAGAAGACTAATTATTCTTCAGAGAGTACAAATCATTTAACTCCTTATTCACCATTCCCAGAAATAATCCCAAGAGAGTTTGTGGGTATTTTCTCACAATGGTGAATCTTCTTCAACCTGTGTTGATGTGTGGTTGGGTAGGGTCACAGAATTTATGTGGGTGTAACTAGAATATGGTGCTTCTTCATCCAAAATGTGGTTTTGGTTTGTTTTCTTTTACGTTTTGCAGGGATTGTTCATTTACTTTTTATCTTTCTGTGATGTTCCTTTCTTAGTTGAGATGGTGAGTTTCCATTGCCAGCTTGATGGATTAGGAAACACTTGGGCATTAGTGCAGTACATATTTAGGTGTATCTATGAGGGCTTTTCTTGGAACACTTCTTTAAAAGTCCCATCTGAATTTGGGTGGGACCATCCACTAAGCTAAAGTCTTAGATGAAATAATAAGACAAAATGGTAGCTTATAGAATTAGAAATGATCTTTACCAACCTCTCATCTGATAGAGGGCTATCTCCAAAATATACAAAGAACTCAAAAAAACTAGACACCAAAATGTCAAATGATCCAATTTAAAAATGGAGCATAGATCTAAACAGAGAATTTTTAGCAGAAGAAACTCAAGTGGCTGAAAGACATTTAAGGAATCACTCATCCTTAGCCATCAGGGAGATGCAAATCAAACAACTCTGAGATACCATCTTATACCTGTCAGAACACTATTGAATGCTTATGCTGGAGAGGATGTAGAGGAAAGGGGAACACTCCTCCATTGCTGGTGGGAGTATAAACTTGTACAGCCATTTTGGAAAAATCAGTATGGTTGTTTCTCAGAAAATTGGGAATCAATCTACCTCAAGACCCAGCAATGCCACTTTTGGACATATATCCAAAGATAGACAATCAGGTCATACCACAAAGACATTTGCTTAACTATGTTCATATTTGAGCATTATTCACAATTGCCAGAATTTGAAAACAACTTAGATGACCCTCAGTTAAAGTATAAAGAAAATGTGGTACATTTACACAATTGAGTACTACTAAATAGTAAAAAAAAGAAGGAAATGACAATTTGAAAATTGCAGACAAATGCATAAACTTACAAAAAAAATCCTGAGTGAACTAACAAATATGGTATGTACTTACTCATAAGTGGATACTAGACATAAAGCAAAGGATAACCAATCTATAGTTCCCAACCCCAGAGAAGCAAAGTAACAAAGATGACCCTAAGAGAGGCATACATGGATCCTCCTAGGAAGGAGAAATAGAAAAGAGCTCCTGAGCAAATTGGGATCATGGAAGGGAAGGGGAATATAAGGGGAGGAGAACATGAGGGAACAGGATGGTCGAGTTGGGGGAAGGACAGAGATGGAGAGCAAGGAAAGAATTATCTTGATAGAGGGAGCCATTATGAGATTAGCAAGACACATGACACTGGGAAAATTCCCAGAAATACACAAGAATGACCACAGATACAACTCTAAGCTATAGTGGAGACGGTGCCTGAACTGTAATAAGATTGAGGGGTACCATAATTGTCATCATAGAATCTTCATCAAGTAACTGATGGAAGCAGATGCAGAGATCCACAACCGACTACCGGACTGAGCTCCTGGAGTCTAGTTGAGGAGAGGAAGGAGTGATAATATGAGCAAAGGGGTCAAGGCCATGATAGGGAAACCCACAGAAACAGCTGATCCAAGCTAGTGTGAGCCCATTGACTCCACACTGACAACTGGAGAACCTGCATAGGTCCAAACTAGGCTCTCCTGGACACAGATGACAGTGGATGGCTTCAGTCGTTTAGGGGCCACTGGCCGTAGGGCCAGCATCTGTTCCTAGTGAATGAACTGGTTTTTGGAGCCCATTTCCTATGGTGAAATACCTTTTTCAGTCTAGACACAGTGGGAAGAGCATTAGTCCTACCTCAAAGTAGTGATGGGACAGACTTAGTTGACTCCCCATGGAAGGCCTTACCATCTCTGAGTAGTGAATGGGGGTGGGGTGGGGAATAGGAAGAGGGGAGGGAGGGGGACTGAGATTGGTATGTAATAAGAAAGAAAGAAAGAAAGAAAGAAAGAAAGAAAGAAAGAAAGAAAGAAAGAAAGAAAGGAAGGAAGGAAGGAAGGAAGGAAGGAAGGAAGGAAGACAGAAGCAAGCAAAGTAAAAGCTATCTGAGCTCTGTTGTTCTGCCTTCTCTGCCTCCTGATCCATAGAGATGTGAGCAAGCAGCCTCTCTCTACTCATGCACAGTCATTTGTCTATACCATGTCTTTTCTGCCATGATGTACAATGACTCTAAACCATGAGTTAAAAATCAATATTTCCTCCTTAAGTTGTATCTTGACAGGCATTTGATCAACACAATGAGAAAAAAAACTGAACACTGATCTCTGAGCTGGAGGAATGAAGCTTCTCTTTGAACTAGTTGTTTAAATTATGATCCTTGTTTTTTTTAATCTGAGTTATTTTCTTCTTTAGGTCCAAGACTGGGAAACACATTAGACAAATATAAAATGCTGGAAGCTTTAGAAAGTTTCATTTCTTGGTCTCAAGATTCCCAGCTAGTCTATGTGATTCTCTTTCCCATTAAGTATCTTCCTGTGTTTGTATTGTTTATGATGTAATATGCAGGATTTCATTCTTCATTTCAGGAAGGCTTTATACTATTACATCTCTGTTCAGTTTGCTCTCGCCTTGGAAGATGAGGTTCTGAGATTGAAACTCTATGTTGTCTTCTCATGCCTAACGCTGCCTTTCTTATTAAGTCTCCAAATTCTGGGACGATTGTCAGAAGATGTATTTTAGGTTACACTCAACTTCTCTGAATATGTGATTTTATTTGTATCCCTAGTATTCCTACTACAGATGTTAATTTTACTTCATTACATTATTAGCTTGTTTTAAAGACCTTTTGTGTGTTGGAAGGCAGAGGCAGGCGGATCTCTGTGAGTTCAAGGTCAGCCTGGTCTACAGAGTTCCAGGACAGGCTCCAAAGCTACGGAGAAATCCTGTCTCGAAAAACAAACAAACAAACAAAAAAAAAAGACCTTTTGTGTGTGTGATCACGAGTGGCATGGTGTGCATGGTGTACATGCTGTGCATGTTGAGGTCAGAAGACAAGTTTATGGAGTCCGTTTTGTCTCTCCATCTTTGTGAGGACTCCAGGCATCAAAATGACATTGCCAAGCTTATCCAACAAACGACTTTTCCTCTGAACCACCTCAATGAAACCTTTTGAAAATTTAAGCTGCTAAGCAACTTCCTTCATATGTTTTGTCATGTAGAAACTCAAGTCTGGCTTTTGTATTTTCTTCATGTTTAATTCTCAATTAAGATACAATCATGTTCTGTCTCCCAAAAGCTTTCCAGTTTAATAAGTAATATGTGAAAACAAAATAAAATCTACTATGATAAAGTCAAATGTAATGAAAAGAAAATCTCCCTGTTATCCTAAATGCCCACTCTTCTTAAGCAATCAAACATGGCTAACAGTTCACATTTCACCCAGGAATGTCATATTTACATTAGTGAGTATGTATTTGTCCTTTATTTTTAATATAAAAGGATCATATGCACATTAATTTTATCCCTTAATCTATCTTAAAGATCATTTCATGTGAGAATTACACTTCCACTAAAAGAATCTATCCTCATTTATGAGTCTATTGTCTCTGTAAAAATGTTCCTGATAAATTGCTTACCCATGAGAAATATTCCTCTTAGTCCTATGTTTATGTAGATGAGCTTCACTTTTTTTCCATGTCTTTCTTTCTTTAATTTTTTGTTGCTTCTTTTTTGTTTAGTTTTTTTGTTGTTGTTGTTTCTGTGGGTTTCTTTTGGTTGGTTTGTTTTTTGTTTGTTTGTTTGCTTGTTTGTTTCAGGAATCCTTGGATTACGAGAAATGTCTAGATGAGGCATTTATTAATAAGATGGCTTTGTGTCCTTTCACTCATTTCATCTCACCTATTCTTATGCAGTTTTTATCCTCTTCCTAGATATAAAATTATTATGTTGATGGTTTTTAAAGATGCATTCAGATAAGTCTGGAGGAATATACACCAAAATGTGTGCCTGTTGTGTGAGTGATTGAACTAACAGATATTTTCACTTTCATACCTTTCATTTGCTCAAATATCATATGTTGAAATGTTATGAAAATAAAGAAACAATGTAATAAGTATTTGGTATATAGACTTAGCAAGCAGTCTACCTACTCAAAATTTGGGAGCTGAAGTTTACCCAAAGGAGAAATTTCATGTTTATGTGTCATTATAAGTGTGATAAAACTAATGGCAATCTTTTTCTCTTGGCCTTGGCTAATACAAGGAATAGTGGACACCCACTATGTTAGCAACTTGAAATGTCACCTCCCTACTTACTGCAAGTAACCACAAATAAACAGAACAAACTGTTCAGATACAAAATTCAAGAAAAACCAAGGATTCGACAGAAAACAGTTGATTAGTCAGGGTTTTTATTGCTGTGAAGAGACACCATGACCAAAAGAACTCTTTTTTTAATTTTTTTATTTAACTTAAAATACAAATAAGTTTGCTTCACATGTCAATCCCAGCTCCCTCTCCCTCCCCTCCTCTCCCGCTCCCCTTCAACTCTCCCCCAGCCCCTCCTGCAATCCCAGCTCCAGTCTCCAAGGAGGGTGAGGCCCTTCATAGGGGATCTCGAAAGTCTGTCATGTGATCTGGGGCAGGGGCTAGGTCCTCCCCCATGTGTCCAGGCAGAGACAGCTTCCTTCCATGTGGAATGGGCTCCCAAAGTCCATCTGGATGACAGAGCTAAATGCTAATATATTGCCTGAGGCCCCAAAGGATTCTGAGGCCTCCTCACTGACACCCATGTTCAAGGGGTCTGGATCAGTCCCATGCTGACCTCTCAGCTATCACTCTGGGGTCTATGAGTTCCCCCTTGTTCAGGTCAGCTGTTTCTGTCATAACCCCTTTGCTCATTACTCCTCCCTCCCTGCAGCTGGGTTCCAGGAGTTCAGTTCAGTGTTTAGCTGTGAGTGTCTGACTCTTGCTTCCTTCAGCCACTAGATGAAGGCTCTAGGATAGCATACAAGGAAGTTGTCAATCACATTATCAGGGAAGGGCATTTAAGGTAGCATCTCCAGTATTGGTTAGGTTGCCAGCTTGTGTGTCATCCTTGTGGGCCTCTGGACATCTCACCAGTACCAGATCTCTCTTCAAACCTATAATGGCTCCTTCTATTATGGTATCTCTCATCCTTCTCTCCTCTATTGTGTCCCCTACCCAACTATCCTGCTCCCCCATATCCTCCTTTCCCTCCTCTACACCCCCTTTCTTTCTCCCAGCTTTCTCCCCTACTCCCCATCCCCCGTGCTCCCAATACAACAGACTCTTACAAGGAAAATATTTCATTGAGGTTAGTTTATAGTTTCAGAGGTTTAGCGCATTTTGTCATGGGGAGAAGCATGGCAGTGTATAGGCAGACATGGCACTGGAGAAGGAGCTGAGAGTTCCAAATATTGATCCACAGACGGTAAAAGGAGACTGTGTGACACACTGGGCATATCTTGAGCAGAGGAGAATTTAAAGCCTTCCCCTACAGTGACACACTTCTTCCTGTAAGGCCACACCTGTCCCAACATGACCATACCTCCTGATAGTGCCACTTCCTATGGGCCAAGCATTCAAACACATGAGTCTATGGGGACCATCCCTATTCAACCATAACAGTTTATTGAACAGTCTACTTAACATAGTTAGAGGGGGTCCTCTGCATTCACAAAGATCTCAAAACTACTCTAGGCTTCAAAGAAAAGAGAGATAGTGGGTTACAGAGTCTGATGGAAAGCTTTAGCTACAGGAAACGGCCTAGCAGGAGCTATACTGATAAATGTAAAGAGAATGGCAATACTAATCAATACTCAGACAACTGAGATATGGGAGCAGGACCACTCAACAGGAATTTCAGTCAAAAGAATTGAACTGTAGCAATATCAGGATAAAGGAAGCTAAGGGAAACAAAGACCCCTAGCTATTCTACTCTCCTGTCTTCCGATTTCTTCCGATTTCCTATGTTGTCTCTTCTTACTGAGACTTAATAAGTCAAATTGCAGTTACCTAGTTTATCTAGGCCTCAGGGGTCAAGCTTCTGTGGTCTGGAGCAGGTGAAAAAGAAAAGTGGGATCTCTGGATTCCACTACCCCCCCCCCGTTTTCTTTGCTGTCCAATGCTTTAGTAACCAACTACTACAATAGAACCTTAAGTTAGCTGCAAACTGGTCACATGCCTCTCTAGGATTCTGGCCTCTATTACATGAGATGCCTACATGAAACCAGAATACTCATCTATTCTTCTGCATGTCCAACCTGTATATGCAAGGAAAGCAGTCATGCCTGGAGCAACTCTAGATCAATTAGAGCTCACAGTAATAGAGAAATATGGCCCTTCTCGTGGTCACAGCTAACAAGTCCAAAGAAAACGCCATACAGTTGTGTAGAGATTTCTCAGCAAACTTGTCTGCCACTCACCCATAAGGGCAACTCACATTCAACCTTAACAACTCTCCGAATGGATTAGCTTTACCACTTTGCTTGCCTTCTCGTAGTCCCATGACTATGGTTCCCTGAGAACCTTACCCAAAATGCCTGCCTATATACTTTTTTCACAACTGCTGGTTTTGAGGCAAATAAAGATAAGATACGCATAGGGCTGGAGAGATTGTTCCGTGGGTAGGAACACTTATTGCTCTTTCAGAAGACCCGGGTTTAATTCCTAGCACCCACACTTGAGCTCAAAACCTACCTTTAAATGCAGTTACAAGAGACTCAGTGCCTATTTCTGACCTCTGGAGACTCCGGCATGCATGTGTGCACAGAAATGTACTCAGACATATACATTCATGTCTGTAAGTTAAATAAATAATTTTTTAAATGAAGCAACATGCCATTCTAGAGAGACAATAGAATTACTTAAATGTCTGCTCTTTCTCCGAAGTAACGCAAGAGCAAGTAACCCCATTCCAAATCCATGTGGATACCTAATGATATTTCAAAAATGGCTCTGTGACTGCTTTTAGAGAGCTATAAGATAGGAAAATGATATCATTATACCTTATAATACCAGAGCAAACTACAGCATGAGAAACTTCTTTTAGACCGTCCCAGTTGCTCTTATAAACTACCCCAACAGAAGCAAGTTAATGGGAAAAAGGTTTACTTAGCACAACTCCGAGTCAAAGCCCATCACTGAGGGAAGTCAAGGCGTCACAAATTTAAAATGACTGGCTATATCACAGCCATAGTTGGAAGCAGAGATGAATGAATCAATTCAGACAAGTCTGCACAGCTCTGTCTCCACTTATGTCCAGTTAAGGATGTTGAGCACGGGAAATGGGGTGGCTTTAAGACTGGCTCTGCCCACCACAACTATCCCAATAAAGATGATCCTCACAGACCTTGCTAGAGGCCTCCCACTCAGATGATTTTATATTCTGTCAACTTGACAATTAGCACTAACTGCCACAACTCTACCCCTACTGTACTGGATACTGAAGCACGAGTAATATAAACCCAGAGACAGATATTAGGGTTCAAGCTGAAGATCAGAGAAGGAAAGTAGAGAGCCAAACCACCAGAGAGCAGTTACCTCTACCAGAGCTGGGGAGATTCTGTCTCCAATGTGACAAGAGACTAATTGCCAGAATATTAAATACTGAAGGAGATCCTGGGCTGCAGGAGATCCTGGACTCCTTCCTATGTACCTCTCTAGTGCTGGGATTAAAGATGTGAGCTCTGTTTCTCTTTTAGACTGATTAACTCTCATGTAGCCCTGGGTGGCCTTGAGGAGATCTATCTGACTCTGTCTCCTGAGTCCTGGGATTAGTGTGCCACCACTACCCAGGTTATGTCTATGGCTAGCTTTACATTCTGCTCTTCAGTGGCTTTATCATATCACAAGCAATATATCACCACACTATAGCAGGTTTTAGATGTTCTAGGAGCCCTCTCAGTTTTGCATCTTTCATGCCTTCAAAATCAACACCATAAGAATGATGTTCCCAGGTTCTGATGCCAGCTCATGATGAAGTCCAGGTTTCTTAGGCCATTAATGTGTTAGCTTCTGTGTAGAACCTGAGGGGGAAATTCCTTTTACTCCAGTGCAGAATATCAGATTTCTCTTTTATGCCATTAAACTTTACAGTTACAGCTGTTTTGTTGTCTTCAATCTCTTTGCCCAAAACTTTAGGTAGCCCATAAAACTTCCCCCATGAAAAATTTAGTCCATTATCTTGATATTCAACTTGTCCCAAGTTTTCCACATGCAGGTAAAATGAAACCAGATTCTTGCCCAAAATACCAGATCAATGGCCTCTAACCCAAGAATTAAGTCCTGTTTCTATTCTGAAACCTCATGTGCTGGGCCTCTGCTGCCTGTAATTATGCCAGTATCCTTCCAAGTACTTACAAGATCAGCACACTAAATTAATCTCACATCACTGGATGGATTTCCAGCCCAAAACATCAAGCTCTTCCATAGTCTTCCCGCAAAACCATCCCAGAAGCTTAACATCCAGATGATCTTCCAGAGCAACATTCCCATTTCTTGGTACACTCTTTATGTGTCAGGGTTCTCTACAGGAATATAACTCACAGGATGCATACATGTTAAATATCAAAGGTAATTTATTATATTGTCATACACAATACAATATGGGGGCTTCCAACAATTCTTGTCTTCCAAATGGAGAGGCTGATGATAATGCCTGGAGGATTTCTGGAGAGCCAGGAGTGTTCAGTCCATTTTGGATAGCTGAAGATGCTTGGCTGTGACATCACCAAAAGTGCCAGCAGTAGGTGAACAGAGTTGATGAACTCAACAGCAAGGCATGAAAGAACAGGGTAGATAACTTGACAGCATGACTAGAAGGCAACACTTAGGAAATCAGGAAAGAAGAAACAAAATCTTTCCATTTGACCTCTTTTAATTTGGCTTCCACAAAAATGTACCCCACATTTAGGGGTACACTTAAAATCTGATTTAAAAAAAACACTTATAGGTAGACACAGAGGCTTATCTCTTAGTTGACTCTAGAATAAGTCCAGTAGACCACTCTTTAGTGTAAAGTTTCAAAGCAAAGAAACAACACCCTTACTTAACAATATATACCATGAACCAGGTTTGGTGTCACACACCTATGATCCTAGCCCTGAGAAGACGAAGGCATAGAAGGTCATGAGTTAGATCCCAGCATAGTATACCTGCACAGTGCATTTCCCATTTCAAAAAATCTGAAGACAAGAACAACAACCTAAAAAATAAAATCTATCAGGAGGGGAGAGGGAGCTGGGAAAAATACAGGTGGAGAAGAGGAGGGGAGAGGAGTACATGGGGGAGCGGAAAGTTGAGTCAGGGGAAGATTAGAGGAGAACAGAATGAGAGATACCATAATAGAGAGAGTCGTTATAGGTTTGAGAAGAGATCTGGCACTAGTGAGATTTCCAGAGATCTACAAGGATGACACCAACTAGCAATCTAAGCAATAGTGGAGAGGCTACCTTAAATGCCCTTCCCCAATAATGAGATTGATGACTACCTTTATGTCATCTTAGAGCCTTCTTCCAGTGGCTGATGGAAGCAGAGGCAGATACCCACAGCTAAACACTGAACTACACTCCTGGAACCCAGTTGCAGAGAGGGAGGAGTGATGAGCAAAGGGCTTGTTTAACCCACAGAAACTGCTGACCTGAACAAGGGGGAGTTCATGGAGCCCAGACTGATGGCTGGGAGGCCAGCATTGGACTGATCCAGACCCCCTAAATTTGTGTGTCAGTGAGGAGGCCTTGGCAATCTATGGGGCCTCTAGTAGTATATCGGAATTTATCCCTGGCATATGAATGGACTTTGGGATCCCATTCCACATGGAGGGATGCTCTCTCAGCCTGAACACATTGGGGATGGCCTAGTCCCTGCCCTGGATGATATGACAGACTTTGGAGATCCCCCAAGGAGGGCCTCGTCCTCCCTGGGAAGCAGAGTGGGGATTGGGGGATGGGGGTCTAGGGAGAGCGAGGGAGGAGGGTAGGGAGAGGGAGCTGGGATTGACATGTGAAGCAAGCTGGTTCCTAATTTAAATAAATAAAAAACAAAATAGAGTCTGTCAAATGCAGATGGCTGATGACACAGTCACAGATAAACGATGGGGCCATGCAACCTGAGAAAAGGAGAAATAGATGCTAAAGTTTGTACTTATTGCAAGTGTTAAGCCAAAGTCCAAGGGATGGGAAGGTCCTAGGCTTAACTGTTTCTCGGATGTGTGAACTGTTCTTTTCTTTGGTTAGACTGTATACAATTATCTCTGGTCCCACAACATAAAGGTGATGATGCATGTAAGTTTTACAGACTACATGCCTCCACAAATTAGCCAGAGAATACACGTAACTAAGTGGACCTGTCCATCCCCAGTAATACTTCATTTGTAGAAATATGAAGCAGACCTGAGTTATCCTGAAAGATGTTATTTCAGGCACTCACATGAACACAGCTGACTTCTGTTGTTTCTTCACAAAGACCCAGTTTCATCTCCCTGTATACATACTATGTCTGAGTTGGGAAAATCATCACAAGTAAACCAAAATCTATCGGCAGTTTTGAAAAATTATGTTTTCTGTTCTTAAGAATACTGAATTAGCAAATTACCACTTCAGCGATCATATTTAATTTTTTCATATTATAAAACACTTCAAACTTCAACTGAAACTTTCACCCCATGACCAAATGAAACTGAGAACAACACCAGACCTGAAAACCTCTTAGGAAAGTGTGTCAATTTAAAACACACTAAATAGCGCTGAAGAAAATGGTGTTTTTTTTTTCAGAGGGAGTTGAATAGCTAAACCAAAAACTAGTCTCCCGGAGATAACCTCGGGTTAAAAGGTTCTTGTATTTTCTTGAGAGCTTTTCCTGCTGAAATTTCTAAGAGCCCACTGGTTTTACACAGTGGCAGAATGCAGCTATGATTTAGCAACCCCAGGCAAACTTATATAACAAAGGTAAAGATATGACTGACTATATTTCTTACCCATTGGTAATCTTCAGTCGTACAAATTAAAGTTTGACAAGAATCCAGATACTAATTGCAATACTGGGCAGAGTGTGCTCAAGGATTCAAGGATTAATTTGCAGTAAATAGAGACAAGGCTCTGAACTCTGTGCTTGAGCACTGCAGCTTTTCCTACAGCAAAATAACACACTGCAACATCATTTGTTCAGCAGCACCATAGGTATCTCCACGGGAATTCTCTTACAAAATACTGACGAGAGTTGGCCTATTTAATTCATAATCGTGAATGCCATCAATGCCTATGGTTAGAAGGCTGTAAAGTCAAAGAATAGCACACACTTGGGTCTTGTTCAAACTAAATTACTACAGAACAAGGGCCAAATAGCATAGTAACCATAACTGTGTCTTTAGATTGTCCTCCTAAAATTATTTCTTTGTCCTGAAAATTAAATGGAAAAATACAGAATTCCTTTTTAAAGCTAGTATTTTTTAAATCTGGTAAACAAATATTTAACTTCCCATCCAATGATGATTTTCTTTTCTTAGTAACACCCACACTTTCCATCAAAGAAAATAGAATTCAGCAATTTATTTGAGTGTTCTATAAAGTAAAATGAATTATCACATGAAAATAGTTATTGGTATCAAGCAGTAAATTTGACAGCTTTAAACAGATGCATAAAGAACATAAAAACTACCAATCAAGCCATGAGGCATTTTAGCAGTGGTGATCAAAGGACGTCAATTACACTCGTATGTCCAGTTGAGGAGCATGAGACGGGATTCCCCCTGACTTCCGAATTATCACAAAACATTCAGAAGGCTGTAAAATACAGCACTGCACAAGAGAGTCTAGCTTAAATACTTTAAGAATGGAAGATGTATAAAACATTGTGTTAGAATTGGGGAGGGAAAAGTTCAGTTTAAAACATGTTTATGACACTTAGCAGGATCTAGGATGACTTAACAAAAACGGAAGCATAAGAGGAATCATCTAGTTGTTCAAAGTTACTTTAATCCTAAGGGGCATGATGGAGTTGCATGAGGAGTGTGATTAATGGAGAAGACACCACAGGTCAAAAAGAAAAAAAAACCTGTCATTCACAGTGATTTACAAAGGATGTCAGAGACATTGGTCCACTTCTGATAAAAAAAAAAACCTGTGAAAGATTGTATTATATAGTTTTCCAATAGGGAATTTCAAGGACGGGTGCTTCACCTAAGTCTGTTTAGCTCACATCTGGTAAAACACAAAGTATAATCAACTCCTTTAGCTGTTTGTCTAATATTATTTCCATTCCGCCCTAGTACTCTTGTCATGAAGGACAAAGCAGCAAGATGTCACAGTACAAACATTGTCGGAATGAAAGTGTAACAAATTCAAAGTCAGGTTGAAATGTTTCATTTTGGTACTCTGCTTCTCTAGACCTTGTCAGCCACAAACTGTCTATCAGGCCACATTAGTGTCTGTGACACACACACACACACACACACACACACACACACACACACACACCACAGGACTTATACCACCTTCATCAGACACAGTCCTTTGCAAACAACTCCAGAGACTTGTGAGAGTCCCAGCATTATCTCACTTGTTCGCACAAGCCGTTTCTTCTCAGCCTCGTAGTGTATCTTTTTAATGACTGCCACTGTCTTTTGTAAATATTTTATTACCACATACAAATTGTACATAATAATGAGTTTCATTATGAAAATTTCACATGCATACAATGTCTGTCATATTTGTTTTGATCATACTAAACACCTAAACCCTCTCTAGTCCCCGTCACAACCCGGATTCACCTTCTTTCCAGCTAGCCTTGTCTTTTTGTGTGTAATCCAATGAGTTTTGTTAGTCTCGCTTAAAGAAGTGTGAGTGACAAGTTAGTTGAAGCAGAATGGACACCTTCACCAGTGGCTATATCAAGGTCTTCCTCTAGCAACCAGCAAGTGTCTATAAATCCCAGAAAGGCATTGTACCTCATGTGTGTGCCTCCTTTTGAGGGCAAGATGATAATGGGCTGAGTCTTATAGGGATAATCAGAGATGATGTAAGCGAAAGAGTGTCATGGCCGTGTCATGTTCAGAAAAAAGAAGTCCACAATATTCAATTCAGTCCTTGGGTTCTTAAACTTTACCCTTACTTCTGCAGTGTTCCCTGAGCTTTGGAGAAGGTGACATTGGTACTCCATTTAAGTTTCTAAATTTTATTTAGTGTATAGAAGGTGGAATGAATATCCATGTCACAGTGTCCATGTAGAGTTCAGAAGACAGCTTTGCAGAGTTAGCTTTGAACTTAACTTTATAAGGGGTCCAAGAATCAAATTTTAGTCACCAGGATTGCATGCCTTTTCCCACTGGGATGCCTCACCAGCTCTAGATGTCCAGTTTAGAACTCAGAATTCACTGGCCATTTATTATCAGCACTTTGAGGAGATATGAATCTCTGAACCACTGTCGAATGCACAAGACTAAAGCTGAGAGCAACTAATCTATAGGGATAAACACTTATTTTTTATAGATTTTATTTAAATTAGAACCAATCTTAGTTTACATATCAATCCCAGTTCTCTCTCCCTCCCATCCTCCCGTGTCCCCACTGACCCCCTCATCCCACCCCCCATCCACTCTTCAGGGAGGGTGAGGCCTTCCGTGAGGGATCATCAAAATCTGTTAAGTCATTTGGGGCAGAGCCTAGGCCCTCCTTGTGTATCTAGGCTAAGAGAGTATCCCTCCATGGGAAATGGGCTCCCAAATCTGTTTATACACAAGGGATACATCCTGGTTCCACTGCCAGAGACCCCATAGCCTGTCCAGTGCTCCTAGATGGCCCAGGCTCCAGGGTACTGGTTTGGTCCTATGTTGGTTCCCCAGCTGTCAGGCTGTGGTCCATGAGGTTCCACTTGCTCAGTTCAGCTGTTTCTGTAAACACACTTATTTAGAAGTCAAATTTGGTGAAAAAAGGTCATATTCATCTAACAAAACAGCAGCTGTAGCATTGCCACTAAGTGGCATTTACTATCTTAAAAATACTTAAAAGGCTGCACCTGTTGGTGCCATTACCACAGCGGCAATACCAGAGAACAACATGCATGTAGAACAGCTCCCTCTCCATAATGTCCTGCAGACTTTCTCAGATGCTCAACCTAGCACGCAAAAGACCTCTACCTTTGTTTCAGAGAGTTCACGCTCTCATCCCTATCTCAATTGCCTTGAATTAAGTCATTCTAGCTACTAACCTCCATCAAATGTATTTTTGTTGTTGTTGTTCTTGAAAGTGCCTTTCCCAAAAACCTTTCAGAGGAATAAATCCTCAAAGAGGCTTTAGGCAGAATGTCTTTGCCTATATTACATATTATAATTTATGATAAGTTCAAAGACCTAATATCTTCTTCTGGAATCCATAGTGTAAAGTTCCTCTAATTCTGAATATAGTTTTCTCCAGACTTAATCCAGATAATGTGGTCAGCAGCGTCACGTTGCTTTCCTCAGATAAATATTCCATGTCATCTTCCGAATATATGTTCTGATGAATAAAACATCACCCCACAGGTTCATGCTTCAAAAGTTTGTGTAGATATTTTGGACAGATGTAAAGCCTTTAAAAGGTGGGACCTATCCAAAAGAAATTAAAAGACAAGGATCAGGCTTTTAGAGGTAATAGGTTTGCTTCTCATGTATGTATGTGTATATACGTGCATGCATGCATACATACATACATACATACATACATACATGTGTCAACAACAAATTTTTTAAAAGAGGCCATGAAAAGGAAAAAAGAGCAAGGAGAGGTATATTGGAGGGTTGGAAGAGAGAATAGGTAATGGGGAGATGGTGCAGTTACATTAAAATCTCAAAAAATAAAGGAAATATTTTTAAATGGCATGAGTGTGAGGTGATTATCACAGGTAAAAACTAAAGGTAGTGGACTTGGTACTAAGTATTGGAAAGAGCTATAGCAGTTGCATCTTTTTCAAGGCCCAACTAGTCACTGTTACAAAATTTTGTCTATATTTGGGGATCTGGGTCAGAAATGGAGAGCATGTACTCAGGATATGTGGTAGAATGTAGCAGAGAGAAGCCAAGCAAAGCAAGACCATGATATGATCCAAAGGCTACCGTTACTCTGAGATGATACTGTTTGGTGGTATTAACACTTTTAAAATACATTCTTTTGACCTAAAAGATATGCATATATGCATAGTACCCAAGAGAAGAGGATGGAGACAAGATCCTCTGAATGGATGGGGAACACGGCCAGGGGTGGGGGGGAGTGGGACCTGGGAAGAATAGAGGGGGTAAAGAGGAAGGGAGTTGGTCATGGGGGAACAGGAAGTTGAGGGGGTGGGGGTAGAATAGGGGGAAGAGGGAATCATAGGATCGAAGACAGATCAGGCAGCAGAGTGACCTCGAGTGATCTAAAGGTATAACACCAATTGGCCAGCTAAGCAATAGTGGAGGGACCACCTCGAATGCCCATTCCTGATAATGAACTTGATGTCTATAACCATCCGGGAGCCTTCATCCTGTGACTGATGGAAGCAGAGGCAAACACACAATTAATCACTGAACTGAACCCAAGGAACCCAGTGACAGAGAGAGAGGAGTGATGAGCAAATTGGCAAAGAATGGGCTGGCAAAACCAGCAGAGACAGCTGATATGAACAGGGGAGTGCTCTTGGACCCCAGACCGACAGTGGGGAGGCCAGCATGGGACTGATCTGGACCCCCCCAAATGTGAGTGTCAGTGAGAAGGCCTGGGCAACCTATGGGGCCCTGAGCTGTGGATCAGTGTCTTTCCCTGGTATGCAAACTGTCTTCATGTGCCTATAGCACAAAGAGAGATGCTCTCTCAGCCTGGACTCTTAGGGGAGTGCCTGGACCCTACCAAGAGTAAAATGACAGACTCTAGATATCCCCTATGTGGAAGGATTTGGCAATAGGGTGGGAGGGAGGGGGGGAAGGGGAGTGTGGGAGGATGGGAGGGAGAGGGAACTGGGATTGACATGTAAAACAAGCTATTTAAAATTAAAATAAAAAATGATAAAAAATACATTCTTTTGGACTCCTTGATACAGTTTTCTTTATTTTTTCCACTGTACATTTCAGCATCTCATTAGCCAAATAAAAAATTCTCAGTTGTGGAATATTTCTATCTGACTTAAACACCAATATCAGAGTCATTTTTATCACACATCAACTTCAGGGCAGAGAGGACAACATCACTGAATAGCACACTTAATTGGGTATTATGTGCTGCTATTATCTGCACTCTTGGATCATGTTTGAATGTGATTTACTTTTTCCACACAGCAGTCCCCATGCAATTAGCCATTATTTACTTGTGGCTCAATACTCTGAGCATTAACAAGACAGAAATTGCTCTTTTCTTATTCCTATAAAGATTTCAGTAGCAGAAGCTTGTGTCACACACAGAATTACCATAGAAGACGTAATCCTTCCTCTCCAATCCACCAGTACCATGGGAGACAGGGAAACAGCCCAAAAGAGGAGTCAGATGTTTCTCTCAGCTCTTCCTTTCCACGCCCAGATTTGTGAGGGAGAGCTGGGCTCAATCAATGTTAGAAATCAAGCAAATTGGCCTGGCAGCATGGGGCAGCTTAATTTCTGGAGGACTCTCAATGCTCCTAGTATAAAAGTCACAGAAAATTAACAATAGGACAAGAAGATTTTGGGCCACGGGATACTGTAGACTTGTGGGTAAGTCACCAAACAAATACTTTCAGACCTTAAGAGCTCTTCAAGTTGCCAAAATGGTATTTGTCCTTCTATGATTATCATAGGTGTTATTCTCAAATTTTAAAGCAGAGCTTTTGTGCATGCATGTTCATATATGTGCTGACATGTGTGTGTGTGTGTGTGTGTGTGTGTGTGTGTGTGTGTGTGTGTGTGTAAAGAGAGAAAGAGAAGCCAGATGGTGGTGGCGCATGCCTTTAATCCCCGAACTCTGGAGGCAAAGGCAGGTGGATCTCTGTGAGTTCGAGGCCAGCCTGGTCTACAGAGTGAGTTCTAGGAGAGCCTCAAAAGCTACAGAGGAACTCTGTCTCCAAAAAGAGAGAGAAAGAGGGAGAGAGAGAGAGAGACAGACAGACAGACAGACAGACAGAGAGACAGACACAGAGAGACAGAGAGAGAGAGACAGAGAGAGAGAGACAGAGACAGAGACAGAGAGAGAGAGACAGAGACACAGAGAGAGAGAGACAGAGAGAGACACAGAGAGAGAGAGAGAGAGAGAGAGAGAGAGAGAGAGAGAGAGAGAGAGAGAGAGAGAGAGAGAGAGAGAGACAGAATTGCTTGGTGGATGTTTTCCTTCTTCGGCCATTTTCTTTCATTGGGGCCTGTGACTCACAATGCAGGCCAGCCTAGTTGAACAGACCCATGATCCTCTGCTCTCTGCCTGGGCAGCACTAGAGTTACAAGCACATTCCAGCACATCTGGTTTTACTTCGTGTTTTTTAGCATGGGTTCTGAGTATCAGACTTAGCTCCTCCTCACACTTGGCAAATACTTTAAGCACAGAGCTGTCTCCTCAGCCTGGTTCTTCTTTTTGAGCAAGGAAAATTAATAAAGGAGAGAGTCGGTTGATTCTGGAAGGCCACGGACCACATGATTTCCAAATGCTTTGTCCCCAAGTCGGGGAGAGAACTGACAGAGGTTGACCTCACATTCCTGAGTTCAGGCAGAGATCCTCACTTTTTATCTACCTGCAATAATATCCACTACTAATAAAGAGTCTAGAAAGAGCCTTGTCTTAACATTCCACTTATGCTGTGCACAAACTGCTTCCCTACTCACCAGAAGAGGCCTTGTCTTGTACGATTTTTCCTACGTGCTAAGCATGAAACTCATGCACATGGAGTCACTTTTGTAACTGAATCTTTAGTGGTTTTTATAAACACTTATTATAAAGCACTTATTTAATTCCAGAAGGATATAAAAACTAAAATCTTGTTGTCCCCCTGACTTACACTGATTTATTTTACTCTAATAGCTATGACTCACCTCTCTGATTATGTCACCAAAAAGAGTAAAAGCCCATTATATAAGAACAACCGTTTGCAGGATTTATTGGTATTGTGTGTATTGCACTACTCATCAAAACAAATGGAGAGCAAACTTGTTTGTGAATGTTGAATCTAACACTCTGGGGAATGTGTCAAGAAGAATATAAACAGGCAGACACCCCATCCTCCAAGAGCCCACGTGTCCTGAGCTGTATCGAGGTCCTCAGATGATGAAACCTGCAATAAGTAACCAGAATCTCAGGAATCTGGTTCCCGTTATAAACCAAGCACCTGGCTTTTCTTTTCTTCTGCTGTGATAATACTATTTTTTCTGAGATGAGTACTGAGATATTTCAATGGTTTCAGTGAAAGAGCTGGCTTTTTTTTATTTCAAAATATAACTGTGACGGAACAATGCTATTCCCCCCCCCAGCCATTGTTCCTTCTGCTTTTACCAGAAGAATTGCCTATAAGCTTCTTTTTATCAAATTTTACTTTGAGAGACTCTGCATTAAAATTCCCTCGGTGTGCCCTGCTGCTTGTGTCAGAGCACAGAGAATTATAGCTCGGTCCTATCTGTAAAGTCAGTGTGTTGGCACAGACACCGGCCAGCTCTCCTACAAAGGAGCCTTATGAATCATGAATCAAATGAACAGCACACACCTCTGGAACTACCCCTTCAATGCATTTGGGGGAGTGGGGTGGAGGAAGAATACTTACTCTCTCATTTCTGAGTCCATGGAAGTAAATTGTTAAAGGATTATATTTATTCAGCCCTATAGTTCATTTTTATTCTCATGTTTTTACAGGGTGTTCCTCATTTACAATGTTTCCCCCCATAAGATAACCTGGTAAAGGCAAAACCTTGTTTGCCCAATACTCCCCCAAACAAAAAAAAAAAAGGAAGGGAGCCCCCGGGTAGAAGTGTCACAGTGTTGATAACTACATAAACCCAGCAGTGGTAAGAGGACATGCTCACAGGCACAAAGGTTAAAAGCAATGGTGTCAGTTTCCCAGTGCTGTCCCTGGATATTATAAAGTGGTTTTTATAGTAAATATTAGTCTCTTGAATTAATGACATATTTAACATAAGAACAGCTTTGTTAAAAGTTCCTTTCTTCTATTTTTCCGTCTCTTATTACTATAATTTATTAAAACTGAAATTAAGCAATAAGGAGTTTAAGAAAATATTTAACCATAGTGAAGATATTCTATACTGATTGTGCATAAATTATCAGCAGAGGGGTGAATGAGGGAATTTTATTCCTGTGCATTCCTACTCAAGGGTAACAGCTTCCCTTTCTACCACAATCCTTTTGCATGCTATGAAACCCACCCTTTGTTTCTAAGGTTTGACTTTTTCACCATTGAAAAGACCAGTTGCAAATATGCAGCTTAAATATATCTAGGAAAGGTTAGGAAGGTGTCGGTGGAATAGACTCCTGGAGCCGGGTAACATCAAGGATTTCATAGTCCACACAGCATCAAGACAATGTTATTTCCCCAGCTTCCACCCATATTGTAACCCCACAGCAAGGACCTGTCTTTGGTCTCACTAATCTACCAACCTGATGCTATTATCTCCTGCAGAAGCTTCACTTTATAATTATAATAGTAACATTAATAATAAAGTGTATTTCCCAGACTCCTGGAGAAATAGGTATGTGAGGAGCTTTGTGCTTCACCCGCCATCCCTATTCCCCCTCCTCCTCCCCCTCTGCTTCTTTCTCTGTGCTTTTCATTGCTTCTGCTTCATTTTGTCACAGCCTTCAGGTGACCATGAAGTCACTGTAACAGTGAATGACAGACAGTCATAAACAGGACAGAATGACAGAGCCCAAAGAATTCATATCAAGGAACACAATTCCAGCCTGGAGCGCTTCTTCATAAATTAACCCATCCTCTGTTAAGGCTTTTTCTCTGTTCCAAGTTGCCAACTCCAGTTCCTATCTGACATATCAGCTATTGTCCCTCTTGTGCCTGAGAGGATAGGGTAGTTGTGTCTTTCTCAATTTTCTTCCTGTTCTAGTATCGAAGTCCTAATGTCAGTGCCTGCTCCTCTTAGGCTCTTCCTTTTTATTTCTCAAGTGACCATTTCCCTTTCAATCAAACTCAGCATTTAAAAAGCCAGATTTCGTCTTGTGAAAATATCGATTCTGGTATGTGTTTCAAGAGCCTGTCGGGGAAGTAAAAAACTGAATACTTATTGATTTTTTTCTCTTTGTACTGCAATTATAACAATCTTAACTTTCCTCAAGGCAATGTGAGAAAGTATTAACTTTTGAAGGAATAATCATTCAATGGATTTTTTAAAAATTGAGATGTTTGATCAAGCAATAAGAGAAAAGGGAAACAGATTTATAAATAAGTCTTGACTTGTTTCTAAAGTTCAAGTTACTCTTCCTTTGGTCAGCACAGTATTTTGTTTTGCTTTTGCTATCATTCAGGCTGCTTCGTTCTCTTGGAGAGAGAGAGTGTCTGTATTTATTCCTGTATCTCGACTAAAGGACGAGGTCTTAAAGAAGACTTGGTAGTGGCTTCCAAGCTAACAAGGAACTAAAGCTGGAAGGCATCTGCAAGCTAAGACTGCAGCAGTGTGCTGTGAACTTTCAGGAGGCATCCTGGGCTACAGACAGCCTGGCATGCAGATTCTTCACACAGTGTCTAATGGGCCAGAGTATGTTGCAGAAAATATTTTTCTTTGAAGAACTAAGGAGCTCAACAAAACTTTTTGTAAGGAAGATGTGTAGGGTGTTTAATTCTACTGCTATGCTCACCACTATAGGATTCCATTGTTTTTTCTCTGCTGAATAGTACTCCATTGTGTAAATGTACCACCATAGAAGTCAGCTATGCTCACCACTATACCACCAGCACCCGCTTCGACTGCTGTTAAGAACACATCCTTCCAGAACCATGGTTCTCAATCTTCCAATCGCTGAAACAGTCTCAGTTCCTCATGGTGTGCTGACCCCCAACCATAAACTTATTTTTGTTGCTACTTCACAACTGTAATTCTGCTGCTGCTATTATAAATCATAATGTATTTTGGGAGATAGGAGTTTGGTAAAGGGGTCACAACCCACAGATTGAGAACCACTCTTCTAGATACAAAAATAATAAAGAAGGAAGGAGATTCCAAGAGCCCGAATTACCAACTTAAAAAAGAGATAAACACAGAGGCAGGCAGATCTCTGTGAGTTCGAGGCCAGCCTGGTCTACAAAGTGAGTTCCAGGACAGCCTCCAAAGCCACAGAGAAACCCTGTCTCGAAAAAAACCAAAAAAAAAAAAAAAAGAGATAAACAAACCTAGGCATCCCAAAGGAGCTGACAGCTGATTTGTCTCTTGGCAGCATACCCTAAAGTTGAGAGAATAAACTCTTCATTCCCTAACAAAGAATTTTGGCAGCAAAATTATGAATCTAAAGTAAACACCTGTTTTATACATGCCAACCTGTCACATGTTAAGTAACCTCATTTCATCTTTTAAAAGTCATCCTTTTGTCAGTTAGCTTTTTGATCACTGTAACAAAACATCTTGGAGAAATCAACTTAAAGGATAAATTCAGTTGGGCCCACAGATTCGGAGGATTAAGCCAGTGTTTCATTAGCCCCATCACCATGGGCTGTGGCAGAACAGAGATGCTTCCTTCAAACAGTTCTCCCTCCTAGTACCACATTATTCCATTCAATATTCAAGAACCTTTCAGTGTTGATGATTGCAGGGTACCAGATCTTCAGTGTATAAACTTTTGGATACATTCTGTATATAAAATTTGATTCTCAAGCCTATCACAAGACCCAGCAACTCCACTCTTAGGCACATATCCAAAAGATTCACATTCATACAACAAGGACATCTGTTCCACTATGTTCATAGCAGCATTATTTGTAATAGCCAGAACTTGGAAGCAACCTAGATGTCCCTCAACTGAAGAGTGGATAGAGAAAATGTGGTAAATTTACACAATGGAGTACTATTCAGCAGAAAAAAAAACAATGGAATCCTGAAATTTGCAGGCAAATGGATGGCACTAGAAGAAACCATACTGAGTGAGGTAACCCAGTCAGAAAATGAGAAATATGGCATGTATTCTCTCATATATGGATTTTAGACGTAGATCTGGGGAGTGCCAGCCTACAATCCCATGGCCAGAGAATCTGGTAAACAGAACCTTCATCCATCTGCTGATGGAAGCAGAGGCAGACTCCCACAGCTAAACACTGAGCTGAACTCAAGGAATCCAGTGACAGAGAGGGAGGACTGATGACCAAAGGCATTAAGACTGGGCTGGTTTAACCCCCAGAAACAGCTGACCTGATAAGGGTTAGCTCTCGAATCCCAGAATGATGGCTGGGAATGCAGCATGGGACTGATCAAGACCCCCTGAATGTGGGTGTCAGTGAGGAGGCCTAGGTAATCTATTGGGCCTTGGGTAGTTGATTAGTATTTATCCTGGGCATACAAATGGAATTTGGGTGCCCATCCCACAATGAGAGATGCACTCTCACCCTGGACTCTTGGGGGAGGGTCTAGGCCCTGCCCTGAATGAAATGACAGACTATGAACATCCCCATGGGGGCCTCACCCTTCCTGAGGAAATGAGAGGATATTGGAGGGGTTGGTGGGAGGGTGTGGGAGGAAGGGAGGGAAAGGGAGAGGGACCTGGAACTGATTTGTGAAGCAACCTTTTTTCCAATTTAAATTTAAATTTAAAAATAAAAGTTAAAAAACATTCATTCCCTCTTTGTCTCTAAGCCCATCTTCAATTCTGTAAGTGCCTTAATGACTCCAGCACAACTACTTAATTCACTTGCTAAATATGGGACAAGTTGTTGCAAACATATGAAACAAAAGCTATTCTAATATGTTGAGTATTTCTAATGTTCATAATCCTTTTATGAAGCTCATAGAAAAACTACAGGCTAGAGATATTTCTCTACAGCTCATTTACAAATTCTCATCTAAGTAATACCAATTATAATTAGCAAGAAAGAAAAGCATGTGGTGAATAGGAATTCACTGGCAACAAACAGGAGAGTTACATGGGGAACGTTTTAGTCCTTAAAGCTTTAGAAGTTGCTGTGATAAGTATTAAGTGAAGTTTAAGTGTCTTAAAGAACACAATATATGCCAGATTAATCTATTCTGTTAGCATTTTCCAATACAATGTCAAAAAATGAATAATTAATATTACACTTATTAATTAACACAATCTAGAATTACCTTGAAAGAGAGTCTCAACATGGAAATGAGTAGATTAAGTTGGTATGTAGGCATAGCTATGAAAGATTGTATAAAATATGTTAAAGATACGGGAAGATGCAGCCCCGTATGGGTAGCACCACTCTCCACATTTGGGTCCAGGACTGTATAAGAGTGAAGAAAGAAAACTGAGGAGTAGGCATGCATGCACTCACTCCTCTGACCCTTGCTATGTATGTGATTATAGTTGCTTCAATTTTTTACCATCTTGTCTTTCCAGTAATAATGAACTGTAGCCTAGAACTGTCAGCTAAAATAACCCCCTGCCACGTAAATTGCTTTTGTCAGACTATGTTAAAACAGCAACAGGAACAAAACTAGAGCAGTGGTTTTCTGAACACTCCTTAAAGTTTAGTAGTTACTTACTGGTCTTCAAAGATGACGTGATGTTTAGGGTAACATTCTGATTCCATATATTTTCTGAAGAATGTCTTCTATTCAAACAGTATATGAATTACCTGAGAGAACACAAATAGTGACTGAACTGAGTTAGGTCTAGAGTCTGCTATGTGCCAAAGTTGCATACCATACTGGAACTTGGCTTAGATTCTGGAAGGACTGTGTCTTTAATCCTGAAAATTTGAAAAATTTTTGAGGATTCAGTTCCTCAAATTGAATCCTCTTTATAGATGGTGACCATAGCTCTTTAGTGTCCTTATTGAAATATATCCAGTATATTAACTAGATTTTAAAACTTATTGTATGTGAGGCAGAGGTGTGTGTGTGTGTGTGTGTGTGTGTGTAGATCAGAGGGCAATTTTCACGAATGAGTTCTCTCCTTCTACCATGTGGATTCTGGAAATCAAACTCAGGTCATCAGGCTTAGTGGTAAGTACTTTTATCCACTGAGACATCTTGCTGGTCCTTTGATAAATATTTTGATGTGGAAATTAGATCTGTCAAATTTCTCCTAGAATGAAGAAACCAAAAGTAATTTCACCCTGCCTTTAAAGTCTTGATAAAGTTCCCAACCTCATGTCCTAGGAAGGAAAACAGTGAAGGATAGTTTTGACTTCCTCACAGATTTAATCAATTCTGCTAGCCTTTACAGTTACTGACAGTTCAGAAAATTATGTTGATAGAATTCTTCTCTAAAGTAACACCAGTCTTCTTCAGAGACTGTGGTAATGGACTTGACAAGCAAAAGCAGATCCCTCTGAGTGTCATGTCATCTATTCTCTCTATTTTAATTTCCCCCAACATATTTAAAACAAAATTTTCAATGCATCTTTTTTTTTTTGGTTTTTACGAGACAGGGTTTCTCTGTATTGTTTCGGAGGCTATCGGTCCAGCCCGGCCTTGAACTCACAGAGATCCGCCTGCCTCTGCCTCCCAAGTGCTAGGATTAAAGGCATGCGCCACCACCGCCCGGCCTCAATGCATCTTATTTTTAAAGTTGGTACTGGAGAGATTGCAGCTCTCCCGTGATCCCATGATCCCATGATCTACATCATCATTCTTGAGAGAGAATTTTACTTCCATTAAATTTAAAGAGTCATAACTTCAATGATTTTACAAATGAGACTTTCATCTATAATGATAAAATATGAAATTAGTGGTGGAAAATCATAAAATCACTAGTATTTTCAACCTACTTAAGACATGGCCACACTTCAAAATACTCCAGTCACAGAGCCGTAGACACATGTATCCCATACTGGTTGCATATGATGAAGGTGTACACCGTCTTCTGTTTTCCTGCACAATCAGTGTCTGTGGCTACACTCACAAATACATCACAGTTTAAAGGATAATTCAGTGGATCTCACTCAGGTTTGTATAGAAGCATGAAGGATGAATAAAGGTAATATTCTTGTTTTCCTGAATCTTCCTCACAATATATACTTATCCAGATCATTAACATGCCAATGTGTTGGGAATTCTGAATCATGACCTCTTACAGGTGCCCAAAGCGAGAGAAAAAATGAAGGACTTATAATGAAAATGCTCCTTAATAGTCCACACCTTTAGCTTCAGAAAGTGTGTGTGTGTGTGTGTGTGTGTGTGTGTGTGTGTGTGTGTGTGTGTGGTATATATCATTCCTGTGTGGAGGACAATGGCTTTCTTGAACTCTCACTCTCTGCTTTACTCTATTGGGACAGGATGTCATACTGAACCTGGAACTAGCCTAGCTGCCAAAAAAAAAAAAAAACCAAAAACAACAAACAACAAACAAACAACCAAGAATGCTCTTGTCCCATGCCCCCACAGCCTCCAAGATCATTGAGGTTATATGGGCATGAAACTACACATGTTTTTTTACATGGAGGCTAGATTTCAAATTCTGATCTGTACACATATATAACAAGTACTTTTACCTACTAAGCCATCTTCCCAGCCCCGTAGAAGTCTTTCTTTTCTATTATGTTCTTCTGTTTGATAAAAACTTCCTGGTCATATCACCTTAAACCTTTGAAGGTAAAATCTGATTCAGTTTTATTGAAATAGTGTCACATCTAAGCACAAAGTCTTTGCTGTTTTGAAACACTTAGATTATGCTTTCCTCCTTGAGCCTAATATAATAAACACTTGAAGATAAATCCAGAAAGCAACTTTGGAATTTCTACCATTATTGCAAAAATTTCAAATAAAACGTGGTTAGTTCAATTCTCCATGGAGTGAATTTTGGAAAGAAGGCTGAATTATGTGTAGATGACAAATTTCAAAACGTGAAACAGAGATCTGGTTGGTTAAATCACTTGAGCCATCAAGCTTTTCTTAAAGTGTCTCGATATGCTTTTGACTGATACCATCTGTTCTCTGCTGAAAAAAATTATTTTACCTTGGAAGGTATTCATCAAATTATAGGTGACATATTTGTTTGAGAACATACTACACCATCTGGTGCTATAAAACTGCTCCTAAAAAATACTGCCACCCTGTCTCAGGTATCCATCCACATTTTTCAGAAGCTCATTTTGTTGCTCCCAAAACATAAATGTGATATTTTTGGCTCCAGACTAAAGAAGCAAAGAAAAACATTTACAAAGAGGATTTGGGCTTTTTTATGAACACTATGGTATTTTACAGCTCTTCACTGAAAAAATAAGTAAGGAGTGCAGAAGAATAGAGTATACAGAAGAAAAGAAGGAAGCAAGGTGGGCTCAAGGAATATTTCATACTGTGAATAGAAAAGAACCAGAATAAAACACCCCAGAAATCCTTCCCTGTATTCAGAGATATTGTTTAACAGCTAGGTGTGTTATCCTATTTGTAATCATGAAAGTCAAAATTTCAATACAAACATGCTCTCATTGGTATTAGAATCCTAGTTATCTTTTCCTTAGGACTATTCTTTTATTTTAAAAAGTGGTAGAAAACCTAAGAATATAACCTGTTGAGTATTTTTTTGTTTTCTCTTAGTAAATTTGCAAGAGAACAATTTTTCTCCAACTGTGCTATTTTCTCACCAGAATAAGGTTTCTCTAAACCAGCCCAAAATTTCTTTTTGAATAATTTTGTATTAGAGCAATGACTCCAAATATTCTCACCTCATCCCAGCCTTAACAAGGGCATCAGTGTGAAGGCAAGAAGATTCCCAATTTTCCTACAAAGGATTTCACTGATGTCATGTTGGTTTACTTATTTAAAGCATTTCTTGAGCACTTACTATGTAGATGCCATTGCCAACCTCTAAATATGTAATAATAAGTAAAACCAGCCATGATCTCCCAATGTCCATTTGTACACTAGGTATAAATGCTGTTCCATTACCAGGGGCCCCCAAAACTTCCCAAGCCTCCTAACTGACACCCACGTGCAGGAGGTCTAGTTCTGTCCTATGCTGATTTCCGATTCAGACCTAGGCCCTGCCCCAAATGATGTGACAGACTTTGATGATCCCCCATGGAAGGCCTTACCCTTTCTATGGAGCAGAAGAAGGATGGGATGGGAGTCAGTGGGGAGAAGGGGGGAGAGGAGAATGGGAGGGAAAGGGAACTGGGATTGATATGTAGAATAAAATTGTTTCTAATGTAAATTTTAAAAAAGGAAAAAATTACCATGAACCAGAAAAAAAATAAAACAGACATAGTCTCTCCCATAGAGACCTTAAAGTCTAGAATATGAGGAGGGCATTGTTGAAATAACTAACAAGTCTACATTTGTAGGTATAAGGAGTTAGAAATAGTTGAGATTGGATAACTAACATTAAAAAGGTATTGTGTGAAATTGTCAAGAATTAAACACAAATGTCATGGTCAGCATCTGTGAGAAAATAATACAAGACTGGCTTGGAATATCTCAGTAAGAGAGGAAGAAGGGAAACTTGAAAAACAAACTGAAGACTTCCACAACCACTAATTTACTAAACTAGCTCTATCCCTAGCAACAATCTATAAACATTTGTCCTTATACTCACATGTAAGTATAGTGTTCCCATTATCAAGAAAACTTTTCTTTCCAACAGATAGAGACCACTACAGAAAACGACAGCCAATCAAGCTGCAGAGTGTGGAGCCCAGTCCCAATGGATATATCTACAATACAACTCCTATACTTAAGTCTCAGAAAAGATGGCAGAAAGATTGTATGAGCTACAGGATCAGGGATCTTAGAACGAAACTGTGTCTTCTAACATTATCGGAAGCTACACCCATGAAGTCACACCAACATGACTCCCAAACATGAGCTAAACAAGGAGGACACCAATGAACACCAGCCATAGTACAAAATTATTTCTTTTGAGACAACTCTCCAAGGAAAAACATGACACTGGTAATTTGGTATGCAATTTGTGACCTATCAGTGATGTAAAAAAAAATTGACATTTGCAGAGATGGGATCAACATAAAAGACAGGATACCCGAAAGTTCTGCTTGAAGTTTCTTGTTGGGTTCTAGGGTTCCTTTGGAACATCATGACTATAGGTTATCTTCTTCCTGCAGGGTTTGCCTTTGGACACAGTTGCCTCAGCCTTGGGCTACAACATAATACTTGATTGAAGTTCTGTGTGAGCTCTTCTATGCATATAAGAAGCTACTGTCACCCTTTATGTTTATGTTCCATGAGACACTCTAAGAAACTTCTGAACAGGATTGCATTTGCTCAAGAATTAAGGTCAACAATTGACAACTGGGACCTCATATAGTTAAAAAACAAAGAAAATAGTCAGATGAGTGAGAAGGAAGTCCACTGGGTAGGAGAGAATTAAATAACATGAAGCTATTAAAGTTGAAATAGTTTGAGTTTACAATGGTGCTTTAGGTAGCTATTGCCAGGAAACAACTTAGGCTCCAATTTTAAAGAATTTACATGTGTGTGTACATGGGCACACACACATGTGTGTACATGTGTGTATAGTGTACACATGTGTGTATACACATACATATGTCATATGGCAGGTTTGTGGAGGTAAGAAGACAATTTCGAGTGTTGGACCTCAGGCACCTTCTGTCTGTTGTTTGAGACAGAGTTTCTCATTGACTTGGGAGTTCCCCACAGTGGACAGATGAGCTGGCCAGCAAGTTTCCAAGGATCTTTCTGTCTGTCTTCCCTCTCTCTACCTTCAAAAGGAAAATGATGCTTACAATCATGAGAAAACAGAGATCTACCAAATGTCATTCAATCACTGAAAGAAAACCAAACTTCTCAGGGTCAAAAGTCAATATATGTGACACATTTCAAATAAAATATCACAAACATCATTTAAATTATTACTCATATTAAAGACTAAATTATTGTAGACAAAAATATAAGTATGTGTATGAAACTTTGAAGTGACAGCAGCAAGTGACTAAGTTTGGCTATGTTATTAGCTTACATATCATTCTACCATCCTTGACCCTAGTATAACAATGTTAAAATTGCCAGCTTAGGAGTAAGCACTGGTTTTGGAAGTCTAACAGTTAAGGAGATTCATGCAAATATGGAGATGTCAGAGATACCTGAACTAGTTCAAATTTTAGTCAATTTTCTCAAGAAATGTCAGAAACATTGCATATACTTTCACAATTGTATAGTAATGGATCCTTGGAAGAATAAATGCCTAAGTAAAAACAATAATCTCTAGACAAATTGTGTTCTGGGAAAATGGTCATGATTAGTTCTAAAAATAACCACTCACCCCTTGCAGAAAAAAAGTGGTCTCAAATGGGTAACAACTGAATTTCAGTTAACAGGTTACAGATTGGTTACTAAGACCAAAAGCAAACAAAGAGACATCAAGCTGTCCTTTTAAAATCTGTTGTAATGTTTTACAGTTGTTTAAGTCTGTTTATTTTAGTTTGCAAACAACCAAATTGTATGGCTTTTAAAAGTAAATGTTTTATGTAAAATGTCAATATTCAACAATTGTGGAAAATATTGGAGCAAATTAAATATCACAATGTGTAAGAAATACAAGCAGCATCTTATGCATGCATGACTAATACATATTATGGGAGGGGACCTAATTAATCAAAAATAGCATGTCATGTAGATCAAATAAATAATTATTAATTACACTGAAATTTTGATATTTTAGAGATGTGGAAGCATATATAAAGCTATATTATGTTAAAATAAGGAAAATTGTTGAAAATTATGCCTATGAGCTTTAGGCAACACTACTCATTTCCTAAATCCAGTTACCTTATTGACATGTTTTGAGTAAAGTTGTTAGGTTAAATGTTTCACACTAAGTAGACTTACTGTTCTTTAATGCCAACTTAAATTGTATGTAAGACCCTTAATTAACTGTAAGACTTCAGACTTAATTAACTTTAAGACCCAAGGCTTGAAAATGTTCAAGTAATTAAAGTCAATAGAAACTGATCCTTGTAACAGAGGCTGTACCACTTAGAACTAGCAACAATAGCAAGCAAAATTAGTTGGCTCCCATACAACAAGTTTTACAACTTCTTACTTATCATTACATTTTCCTTCTTAATATCAACTTATGAGACTAAAATTAGTAGAGTAAAAATAAACCCTTAAAGCATGATTGGTCAGAGTAATGTGGAGGGTTGATTCCGGAGTGCTTTTACACTCTATATGTATGTGAGAAAATAACAGGAGGAAACCTGTTCCATAACAAGTGATATAAGTTAATAGACAGGAATAAAACAAGATCAACTACTCAGTGTGAAACAATAATTTTTAAGCTTTTAATTTAAGCTTTCATAATGGCATTTTAATATTATTTTGTATAGTTACAATTTTAAAATATAAATATTCTGAGGTATTAAGATTCAATTAAAAATTAATATATGGCTTTTTTTTTTGCTTTTTCGAGACAGGGTTTCTTTGTGTAACAGCGTTGGCTGTCCTGTAACTTGCTCTGTAGACCAGGCTGACCTCAGTCTCACAGAGATCCACCTGTTTCTGCCTGAGTGCTGGGATCAAAGGCGTGTGCCACCACTACCCCGCAATATATGGTTTTTTAAAAGGAGAGCAGTTAGATCAGAAAGGTGAGTGGTCTTCCTGTGTATAGACTGCCTTGGACGGGAAGGGAGCACTCTTGCTTGTCTCGTAGCCTGCCTAGTGCATTCTGTAGGATGCCTGCCTAACTGCTGAAATCATTGTTCTACTCAGATTTATAGGATTTTGATCTAACTTGTAATAGTTTCTAACTACAATCAGCTACCTGCAAACAGCCAGCTACCTGCAAATAGGAGAGTAAACATTCTGTTATTTCTACACACCTAACATGCCTTCAGGACTTATGAGGTGATGTCTTGTTAACAGCACAGTTCGCTCTTCATCTCTTGATCATTGGCACCTGCAGTTTATCCAAAAGTATTCATTGTTATTTTCTCAATAATAAATCCCCAATTTACATGAGACTAAGAGGATTTAAAATTTTGCAATCATTTCTGGTATTCCATTGAAATATAGACATCCTCTGGCAATTCCTATGACCCCTGACAAGGGGAGATATCTGTAATGGGAAGTTAAAAGAGAGACTTTCCATCTCCTCTTACTCAGAGCGTAAGCATAAAATAAGAAAGAAGAAAACACAGGTCAATTAAGCCTAGGTTAATTTTATTCAAGGAAAGAGTTCCTATTTGAGTGTAATACTTCTTGGTGGGTAGAGCATGCCCACATTCATGAACCAAAATATACACAGTGACGGCAAAGTCATTGAACACCAAGAAAATTTTATACCTAGATTGAAATTCCACGAGCCTTCTTCTGACCAAAACAGAGACTTGAGTTTCACGAGTGCCTGAAACTACCTAAAGATACAAATTATTTACAAGGGTTTTGTAACAGTAGATTTCAGCAAGAAAAGACAAAGGTTGTTGAGAAAGGGAAAGCAAATGAGGTGACCCATGACTGTCTAAACTAACTTCTCTGACAGAGTTTGTAAACCTAGACACAGAAGTCAGAATTAGTAAATTCAGCATGTTATAAGAAAGTGAACAAATTCTTCAAAAGGTACACTCTAGTAAAACTCACACATGACCTGTGTGGCCCTGTGTTTATTAAAGAAATTAAATTTGTACTTGAAAACCTTCTGGCAATGAAAACTCTAAGAGGAAACCCCTTCAAAGTACTTATAATAAAATTAAAAAGAAGACAGACTCCCCAATGCCTGCCAAATAAAAAAGTATTATCCATGTACTAACACCTAATAAAAATATAACAAACAGAAAGAAATGCAGAAATGAAACATGTTACGAAGCACGGGTATAAAAATTTTAATCCAAATTAAAAACTGAATCAAAAATTATATAAATACATAATAAAATGAATAATATTTCTTTTATTTTTTAATCTTACCACTCTTTGCTTTTTGCATACATATGTTTGCAGGTAATGTAATATGTATGTATGTGTGTTCAAAAGTTTGCATATGCATAGGCACATATGAGAGAGACAGAGAGGAAGTGTGTGTGAGAGAGAGAGAGGGGGGGGGTGCAGAAACTGACCTCGGGTGTCTTCTGCAATTGGTTTCCACTTTAGTTCCTATGGCAGCTCTCTTACTGAATCTAGGCTTGCAAATTTCCCTATTCTAGCTAGCTAAAGCATCCCCAGTCCCATCTGCAGAGCACTGGGGCAACAGGCCAGCTCTCATGCCCATCTGCTTTTTATGTGGGTCCTGTTGATCCACACTCTGATTCTTACACTTACGAAGCAACTACTTTGTCCACTGAGCTGTCCCCTAGCTCTTCACCGCTCTTTTTACTGTGGATATCTCCATAAAGAGAAATCACTGAAATGACCTCCAGCTTAAGAAGCTGTTTTATTGCTAAAAGTTTCTATTGCCGTGAAGAGACTCCATAACCATGGCAATTAAAGAAAAGCATCTGAGGTAGCACTCTCACAGTTTTAAACGTTTAGTCCATTATCATCATGACGGTGTGTGGAGGAGTACAGGCAGACATGGAACTGGATCAGGAGCTCAGAGTTCTCAAATCTTGACTCACAGAAAACAGGAAGTGGTTGGAGACACATCTTGAGCATAAACGATGCCTCAAAGCCTGCCTCCACGGTGACACACTTCCTCCAACAAGACCACACCTACTCCACAAGGCCACACCTACTCCACAAGGCCATACCTTCTAATAGTGCCACTCCATTTGGGGGCAATTTTCTTTCAAACTACCACATAAGCATATAAAATTCTTGGCTTATGGCCAATAATTAATTATTCAGTGCTATCTACTAGCACCCAAAAGTAATTTTAACTTTAAAATTTTTACTGTCACTTTCGAGATTCCCCATGAAGGGCCTTGAAGAGTGGAGTGGGGATTGGAGGAGGGGTTGGGGGAGGGTTGAAGGGTGAGTGAGAGAGAGCTGAGATTGACATGTTAAGCAAACTTGTTTTTTAAATTAAATTTTAAAATTTTTTTAAAAATTAAAAAAGTAATCAAATTTCAAAAAAAATTTTACTGTCATTTAAAAAGTGACAATGTTAGGGTGCTAGAGAGATGACTTGGTGGTTAAAGGCACTTTCTCTTGCTCTTCCAGAAGATCTATGTTGGGTTCCCGGAAGCTGTGACATACAGCTGCCTCTAACTCCAGCTCCTGGGATCCAATACATCCTTTCGAACTCTGGAGACACCTACATATGTGGCATGTGCACACGCATGCACATACTCACATAAAGATGACAATGCTGAAGATAGATTGCTTTGCCATAGCTTAATGAAAAAAAATCACTGGTTAAATGCTGGTTTAAAGGAAAGACAATTCCAAGATTGTTGATAAAATGTCATGTAGCCTGACAAAGACCCTCTAGGTGTTAAAGAATATAATTGAACTGAGAAGTGGAAGAGAAAACTGGATCATTTCTGGTGAAAAGAAAGAACTGGGAAAATGGAAGGTGTGTAAGATGCCTAGAGAAATTAAATATCACAGAAAGACTCACCTGTAAGAGGAGGAACTGGGAGTAGCCTGTCTGTGGCCAATCCCTCTTGCACAGTGCAGGACTATGATTCACCTGAAGAACTTAATCACACCCTTGGTATTTATCACATATTCAGCTATCCATAGTCCTTCCTATACAACATTAAAATCTGCTTGAATTGTCAGTATCTAAAATCATCATGCAATTTTTTAAACTGCTATAAAGGAAAAGATACTCAACATGAGAAAAGAAAATAGGTAACATGAAGTTACTCAAAGCCATAGGAGGAAAAAGGTTCTAATTTCACAAGTTAAATTGTATAATCCACTCTCAAAGGGTGGGGATTTGGCAATGGCTTTCCAACATGGTATGTCTCCTTGTGAAAACATATGTAAAAACAACAAACATTAGAGAGTTTTCTTTTTCTTGCATTTTTTCATCATTTTACTTCCCAGATAGAATTTCTTGAAGTCTATAATGGTAAGTAGTAGAATGTACAAGGATGAAAATTGATGTAAGATGATTTTTCTTAATCAATAAAATACAAGGTGGCATAAGGGGCCAAACATTAAATTGTAAAATAAAAATGACCTAAACAGTTACTGTGATTTCAATACACTGAAGACATGTACTATGTATGCATAGTGATTAGAGCTGGGAGTACGTTGACATTTAGAGTGATCTGAAAGCAGAACTCAGTACATCTCGAGTTCATTTCTCCTTCAAAATGGTCCTGCAGTGAGGAGCAGAAATAACAGCAGGCTCGTTCACAGCAGACCGCATCAAAGGCAGCCATAGTCACAGAGGGTTGTAGTGTATCCAGCCTAAGCAGCGACTCAGGAAAGGGGGATCTTCATGGACCCCACCGTTCTGACAGAGGAACAGTCTGAACAAAACAAATGTAGACTGAGGGGTCACTACTACATGGCACCGGTGGCCAACAGAAGGTGATGGCCCAGATACTGAGGTGCAAAACCAAGAGTAGACAGAGGACATGAAAGCCACGCTGTTCCAGCCTGAGGATGCTGTGATAATACCCACATTCTGAATGTTGAAAGGCAACCTCAAAGAAGAGAAGCAGGGTATGAGAATGCTAAGTGCCGAGAGTGGTCAAAGTGGTGTAGATGTAAATGCAACAGAACCTCATTTGGTTTACACAGGAATTTCACATTTTCAAGTAGGATCGGTTCAAGATGGGGGGGAGGTAGTTATATTACAGCAAAAAAGTTACAGTCTCTGCGTATCTGAATTGATGGAAACATTTTTTTCCCTGCATTCCAGTATACTACTGCTGTTCCATCCAGCTTCTTGTTTCTGGCATGACGTGTGCGTTTGGCATGTACCTCTGGAAGATTCCATGTGGAGCTTCTTATTCTAAGTCAGCTTCTGGGACAACGGTAGCCCAGCAAAGGGCAGCACACTCAGCCACTAGTGAAGTGTACCAGCTGCGTACGTACCGTACTTCATACACACACCGCCTATTACTAGCTCCATTGTCTTCCATTTGCCTTCAGTTGTAGGTATCTTTTGTACTTTTGCTAGTTTGTTTTTTTATTATTTTAATTTTAAATAGCTTGTTTCACATGTCAATCCCAGTTCCCTCTCCCTGCACTCCTCCCGCACCCCCTCACCATCCCCCCCCAGCTTCCCACCCTATCACCACTTCCTTCCACATAGGGGATATCTAGAGTCTGTCATTTCACTCAGGGCAGGGTCCAGGCACTCCCCTAGGAGTCCAGGCAGAGAGAGCATCCATCTTTGTGTTATGGACACACGAAGTCCATTTGTATGCCAAGGATAAACACTGATCTACTGCCCAGGGCCCCATAGGTTGCCCAGGCCTCCTCACTGACACTCACATTCAGGGGATCTGGATCAGTTCCATGCTGGCCTCCCAACTGTCAGTCTGGGTCCAAGAGCTCTCCCCTGTTCAGATCAGCTGTCTCTGCTGGTTTTGCCAGCCCATTCTTTGCCAATTTGCTCATCGCTCCTCTCTCTCTGTCACTGGGTTTCATGGGTTCAGTTCAGTGTTTAACTGAGGGTGTTTGCCTCTGCTTCCATCAGTCACTGGATGAAGGCTCCAGGATGGTTATAGACATCAAGTTCATTATCAGGAATGGGCATTCGAGGTGGTCTTTCCACTATTGCTTAGCTTGCCAGTTGGTGTCATCCCTTTAGATAGCTAGAGGTCTCACTGGTACCAGATCTGTCTTCTAACCTATGATTCCCTCTTCCCCCTATTCTAGCCCTCACTCAACCTTCCTGTTTCTCCATGGCCTACTCTCTCTTCCCCTTCTCCCCCTCTCTTCTTCCCAGCTCCCAATCCTCCCACCCCTCGCCATGTTCCCAATCTGTTAAGAAGATCTTGGGTCATTCCTCTTCTCTTAGGTATCATGCATATCTCTATTAGGTTCTTTCCTGTTTCCCAGACTCTCAGTGGAAGTGTAGACTGGCACTATCCTGACCCATGTCTAAAATCCATGTATGAGTGAGTACATACCATGTTTGTCTTTTTGTGACTGGGTTACCTCACTCAGGATGGTTTCGTCTAGTGCCATCCATTTACCTTCGAATTTCAAGATTCCATTGTTTTTTCTGCTGAGTAATACTCCATTGTGTAAATGTATCACATTTTCTTTATCCACTCTTCAGTTGAGGGGCATCTAGGTTGCTTCCAGTTTCTGGCTATTACAAATAATGCTGCTATGAACATAGTGGAGCAGATGTCCTTGTTGTATGAATTTTCATCTTTTGGGTATATGCCTAAGAGTGGAATTGCTGGGTCTTGTGGTAGATTGATTCCCATTTTCCTGAGAAATCTACATACTGATTCCCACAGTGGCTGTACAAGTTGGCACTCCCACCAGCAGTGGAGGAGTGTTCCCCTCTCTTCACTTCTTCTCCAGCACAAATTGTCTTCAGTGTTTTTGATTTTAGCCATTCTGACAGGAGTAAGATGGTATGTCAGAGTTGTTTTGATTTGCATTTCCCTGATGGATAAGGATGCTGAGTACTTTCTTAAGTGTCTCTTGGCCATTTTAGCCTCTTCCATGGAGAATTCTCTATTTAGTTCTGTACCCCACCTTTTAATTGGATCCTTTGGTGTTTTGGAGACTTGCTTCTTGAGTTATTTGTAAATTTTGGAGATTAGCCCTCTGTCAGATGTGGGGTTAGTGAATATCTTTTCCCATTCTGTGGACTGCCTTTTTGACTTGTTGACTTTGTCCTTTGCCTTACAGAAGCTTCTTAGTTTCAGGAGGTCCCATTTGTTCATTGTCGATCTCAGTGTCTGTGCCACTGGTGTTATGTTCAGGAAGTGGTCTCCTGTACCAACTCATTGAAGAGTATCTCCCACTTTCTCTTCTAAGAGTTTCAGTGTGGTTGGATTTATGTTGAGATCTTTGATCCATTTGGACTTAAGTTTTGTACAAGGTGATAGACATGGATCTATCTGCAGTCTTCTGCATACCAATACCCAGTTATGCCAGCACCATTTGTTGAAGATGCTTCCTTTTTTCATTGTATATTTTAGCTTCTTTGTCAAAAAAACAAGTGTTCATAGGTGTGTGGATTAAAATCAGGGTTTTCAGTTAGGTTCCATTGGTCTACCTGTCTATTTTTGTGCCAATACCAAGCTGTTTTCAGGACTATAGCTCTATAATAGAGCTTGAAATCAGGTATGATGATGCCCCCTGAAGTTCCTTTATTGTAGAGGTGTAGAGGGATGTTTTCACTATCCTCGGCCTTTTGTTTTTCCATATATAGTTGATTATTGTTCTTTCAAGGTCTGTGAAGAATTGTGCTGGAATTCTGATAGGGATTGCATTGAATCTGTAAACTGCTTTTGGCAAGATTGCCATTTTTATTGATCCTACCAATCCAAGAGAATAGGAGGTCTTTCCATTTTCTGGTATCCTCTTTGATTTCTTTCTCAAAGACTCAAAGTTCTTGATGTGCAGGTCTTTCACTTCCATGGTTAATATCATCCCCAGATATTTCATGCTGTTTATAGCTATTGTAAAGGGTGATGTTTCTCTGATTTCTTTCTCAGCCACTTCATCATCTGTATATAATAGGAACACTGATATTTTTGAGTTAACCTTATATCCTGCCACTTTGCTGAAGGTGTTTATCAGCTCTAGGAGTTCCCTTGCAGAGTTTTTCGGATCACTTATGCAAACTATCATATCATCTGAAAATAGTAAAAGCTTGACTTCTTCTTTTCCTATTTGTATTCCCTTGATCTCCTTTTGTTGTCTTATTTCTATAGCTAGAACTTCAAGTACAATATTGAAGGGATATGGAGAGAGTGGACAGCCTTGTCTTGTTCCTGATTTTAGAGGAATTGCGTTGAGTTTGATGTTGAGTTGGTTTACTCTATATTACTTTTATTATGTTCAGGAATGTTCCTGTTATCCCTGATCTCTCTAGGACCTTTTTCATGAAGGGGTGCTGGATTTTGTCAAAGGCTTTTTCAGCATCTAGTGAGATGATCATGTAGTTTTTCTTTCACAGTTTCTTTATATGATGGATTACATTGATAGATTTTTCTAATGATGAACCATCCCTGCATTCATGAGATGAAGCCTACTTGACCATGGTGGATGATTTTTCTGATGTGTTCTTGAATCTGATTTGCTAGTATTTTATTGAGTATTTTTGCATCGATATTCATGAGGGAATTTGGTCTATAGTGCTCTTTCTTAGTTGTGTCTTTGTGTGGCTTGGGTACCAAGGTAATTGTAGCCTCGTAGAAAGAGTTTGGCAGTGAGCCTCCTGCTTCTATTGTGTGGAATACTTTGAGGAGTATTGGAATTAGCTCTTCTTTGAATTTCTGGTAGAATTCTGCACTGAAGCCATCTGGGCCTTGGTTTCTTTTGGTTGGGAGACTTTTGATGACTGCTTCTATTTCATTAGGTCTGTTTAGATGGTTTATCTGTTCTTGATTTAGTTTTGGCAAGTGGTATCTATCCAGGAAATTGTCCATTTCCTTTAAATTTTCAAATTTTGTGGAGTACAGATTTTCAAAGTATGCCCTGATGATTCTCTGGATTTCCTCAGTGTACATTGTTATGACCCCCCCTTTCATTTCTGATTTTGTTAATTAGCATGCTGTCTCTCTGTCTTTTGGTTAGTTTGTTGATTTTCTCAAAGAACCAACTCTTTGTTTCATTGATTCTTCGCACAGTTATCCTGGTTTCAACTTGATTGATTTCAGCCCTCAATTTGATTATTTCCTGGCGTCTGCTCCTCCTGGGTGAGTTTGCTTCTTTTTGTTCTAGAGCATTCAGCTATGCTATTAATTCTCTAGTGTGACTGTTCTCCAGTTTCTTGGGCACTTAGTGCTATGAACTTTCCTCTCAGCACTACTTTCAGAGTGTCCCATACGTTTGGATATGTTGTGTCTTCATTCTCATTGAATTCCAGGAAGTCTTTAATTTCTTTTTTTTATTTCTTCCTTTACCCAGGGATGGTGCAATTGTGCATTGTTCAATCTCCATGAGTTTGTAGGGTTTCTGCGATTTGTGTTATTGTTTAATTCTAATTTTAATGCATGGTGGTCTGATAAGATACAGGGGGTTATTCCAATTTTTTTGTATCTGTGGAGGTTTGCTATGTTTCCTATTATGTGGTCAATTTTAGAGAAGGTTCCATGTGGTGCCAAGAAGAAGGTATGTCCCTTTGTGTTTGGGTGGAATGTTCTACAGATGTCTATTAAACCCAGTTGGGTAATAACTTCTATTAGTTCTTTTGTTTCTTTGTTAAGTTTCTGTCTGGAGGTCCTGTCTAGCAGTGAGAGCAGAGTGATGAAGTCCCTTACTACTAGTATGTGAGATTTTATGTGTGATTTGAGCTTTAGTAATGTTTCTTTCACGAATGTGGGTGCCTTTGTATTTGGGGCATAGATGTTCAAATTTGAGACATCATCTTGATGGACTTTTCCTTTGATGAATATGAAATGTCCTTCTTCATCTCTTTTGATTGATTTTAATTTGAAGTGTAATTTGTTAGATATTAGGATTGCTACACCCACTTGTTTCTTGGGTCCATTTGATCAGAAAATCTATTCCCAACCCTTTACTCTGAGGTAATGTCTGTCTTTGATGTTGAGATGTGTTTCTTGTATGCAGCAGAAGGATGGGTCTGTCTTCGTATCAATTCTGCTAGTCTGTGTCTTTTTATAGGCAAGTTGAGACCATTGACATTGAGCGATATTAATGACCATTAACTGATGATTATTTGTGCTTAATTTATTGGTAGTGGAATTATTGTATGTAGGTTCTCCTCCCTTTTTCTTTTGGTGTTTGATAAAGTAGGATTATCTATTGCCTGTGTCTTTGTGAGTGTAGTTACCTTCATTGAGTCTAGGTTTTCCTTCCAGCACTTTCTGTAGAGCTGGATTCATGGATATGTATTGTTTAAATCTGGCTTTGTCATGGAATATTTTGTTTTCTCCATCTATGGTAATTGAAAGCTTTGCTGGATATAGTAGTCTGGGCTGGCATCCTTGTTCCCTTAGTGTTTGTAGGACATCTGTCCAGGATCTTCTGGCTTTCCATCTTTTCCATTGAGAGTCAGGTGTAATTCGGATAGGTCTGCCTTTATATGTTACTTGGCCTTTTTCTTTAACTGCTCTTAATATTTTCTCTTTATTCTGTAGGTTTGATGTTTTGATTATTATATGGTGAGGTGACTTCTTTTTCTGGTCCAGCCTATTTGGTGTTCTGTAAGATTCTTGTATTTGCATAGGCATATCTTTCTTTAGGTTAGGGAAGTTTTCTTCTATGATTTTGTTGAATATGTTTTCTGTACCTTTGAGCTGTATTTCTTCTCCTTCTTCTATACCTATTATTCTCAAGTTTGGCTTCTTCACGATGTCCCATATTTACTGGATTTTTTTTTGGTTTTTCGAGACAGGGTTTCTCTGTATTGTTTTGGAACCTGTCCTGGAACTCACTCGGTAGACCAGGCTTGGTCTCGAACCCACAGAGATCCACCTCCCTCTGCCTCCCAAGTGCTGGGATTAAAGGCATGTGCCACCATTGCCCAGCTTTACTGGATATTTTGTGTTAGGGATTTGTTAGTTTTGAGATTTTTTTGGTTGATGACTGTATATCTTCTAATGAGTCTTCAACACCTGAGATTCTCTCTTCTATCTCTTGTATTCTATTGGTGACACTTGCATCAGTAGTTCCTGATCATTTACCCAGCTTTTCTATTTCCAGCATCCCCTTGTTCTGTGTTTTCTTTATTGTTTCTGTTTCAGCTTTCAATCCTTCAACTGTTTGAGTTGTTTCCTTCATTTGTTTGGCTGTTTTTTTCTTGGTACTCTTTAGATTCTTTGAGAGATTTGTTTATTTCTTGAATTCCCCCCCATTTCATGGAATTTTTTGTTTGTTTTTTCTCCTATTTCTTTAAGGGACTTCCTCATTTCCTCTTTGAGGGTCTCTATCATCTTCATAAAATAATTTTAAGGTCTGTCTCCTCTGTTTCGTCTATGTAGTGCTTTCAGGTCCTTCTGGCATTGGTTCTCTAGATTCTGGTCATGTTGGTCTTTCTATTGCTGAGTGAGCTCTTATTCTGTCTTCTTCCCATCTATTCTGGGTGCAGGTGGGGGTCTTTCTTTCTCCATTGATCTACTTCTTTCCTGAAGTTGAAGCTGGGGATGCTGTCACTAAAGCAGAAGCTGGGGTCACCGGAGGTTGAGGCATGGAAGGGCTGATGCCTTTTCTGAAGCTGGAGTCCATGGAGGTTGGGGCCTGGAAGGGCTGATGCCTTTCCTGTGTGGGTGGGTCTTCTGGATGCCAGAAGCAGACCCCCAGAAGAGTGAAGGGATGGGTGTTGTGCGGGAGATGGGGAGTGGCCCCATGGAGACCCAAGCTCACCTGAAGCGGGGTCACCAGAGGTTGGGGCCTGGAAGGGCAGTACTTTTGTTTGTTTGTTTAACTTCTTAAATGATGTCAGTCTAGTACACAGAGAGAAAAGGGAAATTGAAGTGCCTTTAAATAAAGTGTTCAATTCTTTGAAATTTCTGAATTACCTGAAAGTTATCTATTGGCATACCACTTCAAAAGTATTTATTTATTTTTTTAATTCATTTTTTATTTTAAATAGCTTGTTTTACATGTCAATCCCAGTTTCCTCTCCCTCCCCTCCTCCCACACCCCCCCAACCCCCCCATCCTCCTACCCTATTGCCAATTCCTTCCACATAGGGGATATCTAGACTCTTAGGGAAGTGCCTGGACCCTACCCTGAATGAAACAAAAGTATTAATTTTTAATTTCATGTTTATTAACGTTTTCCCTAATTGAATGCATGTGCACTACATGCCTGCCTGGTACCTGGGGAGGCCAGGAGAGGGTGTTGGATCCCTTGGAACTGGAGTTATAGATGAGTGGCTATATAGATGCTAGGAAGTGAACCTGGGTCCTTTCCAAGAACAATCCATATGTTTAATTATAACAAGCTTTCCTTATATTAAAAACAGTCAGATATAGGGCTGGAGAGATGGCTCAGTGGTTAACAGCACTAGCTGCTGTTCCAGAGGTCCTGAATTCAATTTCCAGCAAACACATGGTGGCTCACAATCATCCCTAATGAGATCTTGTGCCCTCTTCTGGCATGCAGGCATAAATGCAGGAAGAATATTTTATGTAATAACTAAATCTTTAAAAAAAATAAGCATCAAACAATCCAATTAAAAAGTGGTATACAGAACTAAATAGAGAATTCTAAATAGAAGAATCTAAAATGGCTGATACACACTAAAGAAAGTGCTTAATATCCTTGGCCATTAGGGAAATGCAAATCAAAACAACTCTGAGATACCATCTCATTCCTGCCAGAATGGCTACAGTCAAAACTACCAATGACAGTTTATGCTGGAGAGGATGTGAAGAAAGGGGAACACTCCTCCACTGCTGATGGGAGTGTCAAGTTGTACAGCCACTTTGGAGATCTGTATGGAGTTTCCTCAGGAAAATGGGAATTAGTCTACCACAAGACCCAGCAATTCTACTCTTAGGCATATATGCAAAAGATGCACACTCATACGATAAGGACATCTGTTCAACTATGTTCATAGCAGCATTATTTGTAATAGCCAGAACCTGGAAGCAACCTAGACACCCCTCAACTGAAGAATGGATAGAGAAAATGTGGTACATTTACACAATGGAGTACTACTCAGCAGAAAAAAAAAAACAATGGAATCTTGAAATTCGAAGGTAAATATATGGCACTAGAAGAAACCATCCTGAGTGAGGTAACCCAGTAACAAAAAGACAAACATTGTATATACTCACTCATATGTGGATTTTAGACATGGAGCAGGGGAGTGCCAGCCTACAATCGCACTGCCAGAAAGTCTGGGAAACAGGGAGGACCCTAAGAGAAATATGCATGGTACCCAGGAGAAGGTGGTTAGGACAGGATGACTTGAGGGGATTGGGAGCATGGGGGGAGGAGAGAGGAGAGGGAGCTGGAAAAAAGAGAGGGGGAGAAGAGGAGGAGAGAGGAGGCCATGGGGGAGCAAGAAGGTTGAGTCTGGGGAATAATAGAGGAGAGCAGGATGAGAGATACCATAATAGAGGGAGCCATTATATGTTTGAGAAGAGATCTGGCATTAGTGAGATGTTCAGAGATCTACATGGATGACACCAACTGGCAATCTAAGCAATGGTGGAGAGGCTATCTTAAATGCCCTCCCCCTAATAATGAGATTGATGACTACCTTATATGCCATCCTAGAGCTTTCATCCAGTGACAGATGGAAGCAGAGGTAGACACCCACAGCTAAATACTGAACTGCACTCCTGGAACCTGGTTGCATAGAGGGTGGAGTGATGAGCAATGGAGTCAAGGCCCTGCTGGTGAAACCCACAGAGGCAGCTGACCTGAACAAGGGGGAGCTCATGGACCCCAGACTGGTGACTGAGAGGTCAGCATGGGACTGTTCCAGACTCACTGATCGTGGGTGTCAGGGAGGAGGCCTCAGCAATCTATAGGGTCTCAGCTAGTAGACCAGTATTTATCTCTGGCATTCAAATGGACTTTGGGAGCCCATTCCACATGGAAGGATGCTCTGTCAGCCTAGACACATGGGGGAGGGCCTAGGCCCTGCCCTGGATGATAATAGAGACTTTGGAGATCCCTCATGAAAGGCCTCATCCTCCCTAGGGAACAGAGAGGAGAGGGAAAAAGAGGTGGGGGGCTAAAGGGGAGAGGAGGGAAGGAAGAGGGAGTTGGGATTAACATGTAAAGCAACCTTGTTTCTAAGTTAAATAAAAAATTGTCAAAAACATAAAACAAAAACAAAAAAACAAACAGCCAACTGGAAACAAACTGGATTACAAGACATCTGCTACACCTTCACCCACCCCCAAAAATCCCCTTTCTTCACCTGAGTGTTAACATTTCCAGGTAAAACATTTTTGATATCCCAAGAAATGGGTTTTGAATTTTAAAATGTGATGTAGAAATTACTGAGTGATGGCCGTTAGGGAAGAATCTGAATGATAGATCTCTGAGTAGAAGAAAAGTACATAATAGGAAGAAGATTTCTCTTGAAGCTGCCAATGTTTATGTTGCCCGCAGAGTGTTTGTGTACAACTGTCAACACTACTCATACATGCCATAGGTCAGGAGATAGATAACTGGATTAAAGTGCAAAGCAGTTTTATCCATAGACTAAACAGAGGACGCAGATCTCTTCCTTAACCCAGTAAGCACATAAACAAAGAAGAACATTTCATATAATGGTAAGTATTCTTTTTTATTTTATTATTTTAATTTTAAATAGCGTGCTTCACATGTCAATTCCAGTTCCTTCTCCCTCCCCTCCTCCCGCACTCCCCCACCATCCCCCCCCCCCAGCCTCCCACCCTATCATCACTTCCTTCCACATAGGGGATATCTAGAGTCTATCATTTCACTCAGGGCAGGGCTGAGAGAGCATCCCTCTTTGTGTTATAGACACACGAAGTCCGTTTGTATGCCAGGGATAAACACTGATCTACTGCCTAGGGCCCCATAGGTTGCCCAGGCCTCCTCACTGACTCTCACACTCAGGGGGTCTGGATCAATCCCATGCTGGCTTCCCAGCTGTCAGTCCGGGGTCCAAGAGCTCTCCCTTGTTCATATCTGCTGTCTATTCAAGTACTTTAAAAGGAACAAAGAAATTAGCCAATAAAAAAGATTCTCTCTGAGAGAATGGATGTGATCGGAACTACGTAAAAGGGATGGCATAGAAAGTTCCAGGCAGGAAAAAAGGATAAAAGTTTGATCTTAGAAAAAAATAGTTAATGAAAGAGAGCAACAAACATTCGTGTTGGGAAATGAGTAGCACATGTGTGGGCTCCAGTCTCACTCAGGAGATGGATTTTATTCTAAGTGCAGTGAGATCTAAGTGCACTAAAGATCTACAGTAGGAAAGTCATGATCCAAATGTGTTCCTAGTTAGCATGGAAGCGATTCTAGAGTGACAGGTTAAGGTGTTATTTGTAGCACCTGGGGTAAGACAGCATATAAATATGTGAAAATAAATAGAAAAAATAATTACTTGAACATATTTCAAAAATAAGGAAAAGAAAAAATTGGGGGGTGGGGTTCAAGACAGGGTTTCTCTGTATTGCTTTGCAGTCTGTCCTGGAACTCGCTCTGTAGACGAGGCTGGCCTCCTCAAAATAAATATGGCACACATGCACAAACAATAAAATCCAGCCAATAAATATTCACCAGATGTGAGTTGATTGATTTCACTTACTTGAGGGTTGCTACACCCATTTTATATAAATCACACTTTAGAAGTAACCACAGTAGGTTTTTTTATTCTTACAGAATAGGTCTCAAGCCCCTAGTGAATACAGAAAGCCAAAGACGATAAGAAAACACACGTTCAAAATAGCACAATTACGTTCTTGTTAACTTCACTCCAATGGCCATAGACAAAAGTGTGGATAAACAAACTTACTACATTAAAATAGTAGTATATAGTAACTGTATAAAAGCAATTTAATAAAATGTATACATATAAAATGTTGCATAAAATGTCCAATATGAAAAATAGCATAGGCCACATATTTATATTTACATTAAGCTCTAGAATTGAAACAAATAATTTTGAAGAAAAAACCCTCAAAATAATAGCTGACTATCTGAGAACTGAAAACCATGGGACACTCTTTTAATTAATAACAGTGTTTTTAGTCTTTATTGGTGTTTGTTTATATGAGTTTCTAGTGTGTACTTATGAAAAACTGCACATAGTTTGTTCACTTAATTGTATATAAATTTTAGAGGAATAAAACCATAAATATATGGAATTGTAGTTAATGATAGTCATAATAAAATGTAGAGAAACTGCCTAGTGTTTGAAATTCCCTTCTAAAAGCCTCAAGTGGGCAAGATTAGACAATGGATGAAGAGAGAGACAGTAAGAACCATAATAAAGCAGTTTTGACAAACCAATGGTTATACTAGTCATAGTTATATTAGTCAGAATTTCACTGTGAAGGGAAACAATTTTCAAGCTGGAAAGATCTCCTCTTGGCTTGAAGAATCAGAGATCTCCATCTGTGGGAACCAGGCCCTACTGTTTCAAAGCCTGTAGTGAGGCTGAGCATAATGGCAGAAGGGACAACTAACACAAAAACTGCTTACATCATGGGGTCCAGAGAGCAAAGAAAAAATATTGTCTTCAAAGTCACACTCCCAGGACCAACTTCCTCTAGCTAAGTCCCACCCCTTAAATCTTACACTATCACTCAATAATCAAATTATGAATCCATTCTGGATTAAGCATTTGATTGGGGACACATACCTCACAATCCAGTCAGTAGCCTCTCAATGATTGTGATGCAATCCAAAAACTTCTAATTAAAACCTAAATGGTGCCAGGCGGTGGTGGCGCACGCCTTTAATCCCTGCACTTGGGAGGCAGAGGCAGGCGGATCTCTGTGAGTTCGAGGCCGGGCTGGACCGATAGCCTCCAAAACAATACAGAGAAACCCTGTCTCGTAAAAACCAAAAAAAAAAAAAACCCTAAATGGTAGAATAACAGAATCAGTTATAATTTCAAGTTAAGGAAAATTTTTTAAATTATAATTATTTGTAAATGGAGTTCTTAATTTATCTAGATAATAAAAAGCTGGAGTCAGATACAGAGGAAAATGCTGAGATATTAGAGAGAAGGAGCAAGCCATGGCATACCCTTACCTCCTTAGTGTCTCAGTAGCCTAAAGAGCGATTTCCTATTTCTCCCTACTCATATCCTATTTCTGCCCAGCTACCTCACTTCCTGTCTGTCTGTACAGACCTAGAGATCTCTATGGTTAGGTAGTGGCAAGCTCCGTTCTCTGACCCTCAGACAGGCCTTATTTGTACAAGCAAGATATCACCACAATTATTATTTACTATTTGTAGGGAGAGATCTTATGTACCCATAGCACTGAACACGTCCATTTGGGTGTGGTCACAGGTATGTAGAATGTATGGGGCATAAAAGAGCTGGGGTAGAAGATGCTCTCTCTTCCAGACTTCCAGTCCAGTCTCAGAAAGCTGCTGACTCACCTAGGTTGCCAGTTTCTCATGTAAGTACCTTCCCCAATAAATAGTTACCTATACCCTCATCAAGCGTGAGATTTATTTTTCAATGACAACTATTGTCTCTAAAAGTCCAGAAGATCAATATAGAAAAAAATACTCATAATGTTGGAGTAGAAAACTTAAAGCTATATCATATGTTTAATGGTATCATTGTGCAGTTTAAAATTTATAGGTACTCTGTACAAAACTAAACTAGGACATCTCCAAAACAACAATAATTCGATAGGTTAACTAATTGCTGCATGTGTAGACAAAACAAATTTCATGGGTCGATCAATAGAATATTAAAATGAACATGAAAAGAAATGTTTCAAAGTGATAAAATACCTAATAGTTAATTGTATTTAATAATTAACAATTTTAAAAGTCAAAGTATAGGCCAATCTACAAACTACAAGAGGATGAAAATCTTAACAACAAACTCTAAGGCAAATAAAAAACATAGCACAATGTTGGATAAGTGCTCCATCATCAAATTTCCATTCACCAATAAATATAGGTATAGCATTATATCACCTCAAGAAGAGTTCAAAGTACAAGCCACCACATAAATAGGGAGAATGGTTTCATTATGATAAAATGCTTTTGTCATCAAGTATTTTATAAGGTGGAAATCATGGTTCATATCTTTAGTCCCAGCACTAAATAGGCTGTATCAAAACAGTTGTAAGTTCATGGTCATTCTTAGCTACCAAGATAATTCTATGCCAGATTGGGTTCCAGAGTGAAAGCCTGTCATAAAACAGAACAAAATATCTTGTAAACTAATAAATGTCTTTAAAGTATAAAGTTAAGACTGGTGGGAACACAGGAAAATATAAAAATGTTGAATATATAACATGATCTCTTTCATAAGAATTGGTTCTAATTGCTGAGAAACAATGCTCAGGAGGCAATAAGTCTGGAGAGTCCAGTGAAGGCCTGGCCCTACAGATAGCAAAGATCAACAGGTAATAAGCTACATCCACTCCCAGCTTTCCAGATGGAAACAGGTATAAATCCCTTTCACTGAAGAGAAAAGAATATGTTGAACATTTCTGGTTTCCGTAGTGCTATCTGTGAACTCGGAGACTTCATACCTTCTATAAGCATGGTGGTTAACTAACTACATTACTAGGCAAGAAAGAAATTAAACAGGCACTAAATAAGAATATATTGGAGTTGGGTAACAGACTAACAATCTGTAAAAGATTTTGGCTATGATTAGAGGACACCAATTTATTTTGAGTAAGAAACAAAACAAAAGCATACATTCACACATATTGACCATAATGTCTACATCAATAAAATATGTCACCAGAGTCAAATATAAACAAAATAAAAACACAGCAAAAATAATTCAATAAAATTTAAATTACTTAAATATCTTTATTTAAAGAAACACAATAGTGGTAACAAGACAGGATAACTACTAAGGAGAAAAAAAACTGTAAGAAGAAGACTCAGTGTGTTTTCAATTATTAACAAAATTCCCCCAGGAAGCTTAGAAAAAAGAAAAATGTATTATCCAGAACCCCAGTGAAGATTTTATTATATATAAAGAATTAGAGACATTTGCACTAGAATCAAGAAAGATAAGAATTCCCACACCCATCACTACCTCACTTCAGTGGCAAAATCAAACTTATTTTTTTCAAAGATTACATGCTTATAACTATTTTAAAAGTAGCAAAACATAGTTTCAGTAGACAGATCAATTATGAAAATTAATAGTTTTCCTATGTACTCACAATAGCTTCTTTGAACTATAACCTCAGTTGTCCTATTTACAATAGCAATTATAAATAATCCAGGAAAAACTTAACTCTAAAACTATAAGAGTTAAGTGAATAAATATTGAAACATAGATGAAAAACTAACTAAATGAAGAGATGATTGAGAAATTCTGTTCTGATGATGATTTTGCACATGTGTTCCTGATGCTCTGGTTTAATATACTCCCCCAAAAGCATGTGTGCTTATCAGCAGATCATCAGTGTGCTGGAGAGATGGCTTGGGGGTTAAGAGTATGTATCACTTTTGTAGGGACCTGAGTTCAGTTCCCAGTGTCTAAGTCAGGCTGTAACTCCAGCTATAGCAGATCTGGTACGCTTTTCTGGCCTCTGAAGGCAACACGTGCACAGGTACATGTAAAACATGCATGCATATAGGTTGTTTAAAAAAGCTTTAGATTTTAAAAAGAAAAATAGAAAATTAAAATGTTATACACATAGACAGTGGAATTTTACTCAGCTGTAAAGAAACATAAATTAGTAAAGTAGTTGGAACTGGAAACTATAATAATAATAGAAGGGATCTAAACTCAGAAAGACAGCAACTACATGTTTTCTCTCATATGCAGAGTCCAGTTTGTAACATGTATGTATGTATGTATATGCATAGTGGGTATAAACAGAGGTAAACATCTGGAATGGAGACTGAGAGGTAACAAGAGGAAGAGGAAGGGAGAGTGAGAGGGAAAAGGACTTGTAAGTGAAAACAAAAATAGAGCTGGTGAGGATATAAGAGGATGGCAGTGGAGAGGTGTAAGAGAAGCTTTTTCTTTGAGAGGAGCCTTCCCGCCAGCCTGGTTCTAGATCCGCATGAGTCCCAAATAAACACACAGGAGGCTATATTCATTATGAAGCTGTTGGCCTTGTTTGTCTCTTACTGGCTAGCTCTGCCTTAAGTATTTAACCCATAATTGTTAATCTAAGTATGTCTCTTACCGGAGAATAGTTCCGGGCTTCCTACCCCATGGCGTCACATGTCGACTCTTGTGTTTCTCCTTCCCAGAATCCTCCTGGACTCCTAGTCCCTCCTATCTAGATTCCTATTGGCCAGACAGTGATTTATTGACAAATGCACAGGACTTCCCCAACAGAGAGGAACAAGGGGGAGGTAAGTGGGGAGCTTCATTCAAAATACTTAGTATAAAAATGTCAATATGACACTGTCCTAGCCGGTGTTCTATTTCTGTAAAGAGACACCATGACCAAGGCACCTCTTACAAAGGAAAGGATTTAGTTGGGTCTGCTTTGCAGTTCAGAAGTTTAGCCCATTTCCATCACAGCATGAAGCATGGCAGCATGCAGGCAGACATGGTGCTGGAGAGAGAGCTGAGAGACCTACATCTGGATGGGCAGGCAACAGAGAGAGAGAGAGAGACCCTGGGCCTGGAATGAACATTTTAAACTTCAAAACCTACCTCCAGTGACACAGTTTCTCCAAGAAGGCCACACCTATTCCAGCAAGGCCATATTTCCTAATAGTGCCACTCCTTGGTAACCAAGAATTCAAATGTATTAGTCTATGGGATCCACTATTATTCAAACCACCACACTCCACACTGCCCACATAGGCAGATGTTCATCTGGTTCAGCTTCAAAAGTTTATAACAGTCTCAACATTGTTTATAAGTTCAAAGTTCAAAGAGACTCATTAGCAACCTCTTAACTGTAACCCTTGTAAAATTAAAATTGAAAAACAGATCACCTGCTTCCATTCTGCCATGGCACAGAATATACATTACATTCCAAAAAGGAGGAAAGGAAGCATAATGAAGAAACTAGCTGGGCAAATTCCAAAATCTCCCAAATTCTTTTATGATTCTTTATGTCGGAGTAAAATTCCACTGTGTATGTGCGTAAATCTTTCATTATCTATTCATCTTTTTAAATTTTAAAAGATACGTTTAACACTGTATGTGTATGTATGTGTTTTACATGTACCTGTGCATATGCTGCCCTGAGAGGCCAGAGAAGGCACCAGATCCCCTACAGCTGTAGTTACAGCCAGGCTTAGACACTGGGAACTGAACTCAGGTCCCTACAAAACGTATCTTATCTCAAAGGACTCTTCAGATCTTCAACTCCTTTCAGCTTCTTTCTCTTGGGTTTGTTCCACTCTCTGTTATCAGCAGGTATCCCACAGGTCTAGCATCTCCAACATTTTGGGGTCTCTAAGGTAATCCAGGCTTGAACTTCACAACTTAACATAAAGGCCTTTCTGGGACATCCCTGACCCACACCTGGCCTCAGTAGCTTTCCTTAGCTCAAGATGAAGATTCTGCAACCCCTTCTTGTATCCTTGACAATAAAGCCAGAGCCATGTGACTGAAGTTACTAAATTCTTCCCCTTGCTGGGGCTAGACCACGGCACCCTTGTTCGAATACATCTTCACCAGCTTTCTGTTTTTGATGGTTTCCTTCACTGCCTAAGCATGGCTGGCCTATAGACAAGGCTAGCCATGAAATCAGAGATGTACCTGCCAATGCTTCTGGAATGCTGGAATTAAAGGCATATGCCACCACACCCTGCCCTAAACATTACTTTAATTCCTTTTCACAAATTGGAAGCTAACTGTGTGGGGTCTTGCTGCAAGGTCACCACTCCCTTTATTCCATTTAGGATCAGGCTCTTATTTAATTTGTTTATCTCCCTGAGCACAGGACTTAGCTCCATTATATTTCCTGGTGCTTATTTTCTCCTTAAACTGTATATTTTGTATTTTTCCTTGATCATCTTGCTCCTTTTCATTATAGAGCTACATAAGCCTGGCCACTAATAACCAAATAACACAATCAATACTAGGCTGTTCTGAAATCTCTTCTGCCAATGTCATTAACCAAAATTCTTCAGCTTAGTCTCAGGCAGATTGTTTGGATAAGGGCAAAAAGCAGCCACATCCTTTGCCAAAATATTACAGGAGTGATCTCTAAAAACCTCTTGAGCCAGGTCCTCACAGTTCCAACTGCTCTCATCATGATTGTCTTCCATGTTCCTACTAAGATAGTCCATTAAGTCCTGCTTAAACCATTCAACTGCTTTCCTAATCCAAAGTCCCAAAATGTTCCATATTCTTCTAACAAAAGAATGGTCAGGCCTATTACAACAATACCGCACAGTCCCTGGTACCAACTTCCATCTTGGTCAGTGTTCTATTGCTGTGAATAGACACCATGTTCACAGAAACTCTTATGAAGGAAAACATTTGATTGAGGCTGGCTTATAGTTTAGTCAGCTGTCATTATGGCAGGAAGCATGGTGGCATGCAGGCAGATATGGTGCTGGAAAGTACCTGAGAGTTCTACATCCAGATGAGCAGGCAGCAGGAAAGGAGAGAGACACTGGGCTTGGCTTGAGCATTTGAAACCTCAAAAACCAACCTCCAGTGACACACTTTCTCCAGGAAGGCCACACCTTCTAATAGTGCCACTCCCTGACAGCCAAGAATTCAAATCTATGAGCCTATGGGAGACATTCCTTTGCAAACCACCAGATACCTAATCCTTTTTTAGCTTAGCGTAATCTATAATTTCCAGGTATACCAGATGCAGAAAGTACTATGCAATCTGAAAAGAGCCCCTAAGAATGTTGCACACATTAGCCTATCAATGCATTTCCAACAGAGGGAAGAAAAAAGCAGATCTCTCAAAAACCACTTTCACAAGTGAGAGCCACTAATTTAAATGAATTTCACATAAAGGCACAGGCTTTATGATAATCTCTAATGACATTCACTCTGAAGCAAAGATTAATAAGAAAGAACTATGTCAAGTTGCATGAGATTTCAGTCTAGGGACACATGTTCATAGAACTCTAAATGTTCCACAAAGATTCTGTCCATTACTCAAGCATGATGACTTCAAAATGGACCACAGATATGAGGAAAATTAGAATAAGTACTGACTGAACAGCAAGTAGCTGAGTAAAAAGTTTCCAAATCTATATGCCCCTGCATGATGATTCAGGGGTGACAGCATGTCCCAGCATGAGCTAATCTCAGATTTGTTACCGAGATCCTAGTCTCAGCATCTTGTTTTGAGGATAGCCTGTCTGTCTCATTTGCATGGCCACCAAACTCAATATCATTTTTAAATCTCTGTCCATGTTCACTTTTCTATGTTATCTACCAGGTGCTGTTGCTATGAACAGGAATGCCTCTCAATCAGTAAAACAATAAGGGGCAGAGCCTCTTCAGTCTCTTATGTAATCACTATAACAACATTTTCATTGATTCTACTTCTCCAGTACTTTCCCTTCTGTGGGGACACCAGACCTTGAGCAGAGACCCACTTCCCCATCAGCCTGGGAGCAGGCAGCTGTAAGACAATGTTTACTAAAAACATGTTTATGAAAAAGAATACAATGCCTGGGGCAATAAGTTCCTGAAAAGGGCTTGCCCACGGGAACCGCCCTGTCCTTGACCTTTTCCAAAGACTAACCACCTCTTCAGACCCACCCACCTCCACCTCTGGTGTCAGGGTATATAATAACCAGCCCGAGTAGGAATAAAAGATAGCCTTCTTGAGGAGCCTTCGGATCTCTGTGTTGTCAATCCCCGACACCCTCTGCACATTCTCGGACACAGGCTACGCAGTGGGCGTGGCACCCTTCCCATACTTTCTCCCCACTGGGCAGGAGGAATCATTCTATAACACAAATCTGATCACATTCTCTTGATCAATACCCTCTGGAAGTTCTCTGTTACCAACTGGAATAAGTCCCAGACTCCTGAGGATGACACACGAAGCCCTGAATTGATCTGATTTGTAGCTCCCACTTTACTTCCTCCAAACCCATTCTTGCCCTAGCTATCCCATACTCTCCCTTCAGTACCAACAACTATCTACAGGCTCAACAATTATCTCCTCTGGAATTCATTTGTGATGATCTTATCTGAATCAAGGTCCCAGAGCACAGCACCTTAGGATCCCTTCAGTGTAAAAACTTTACTTAGCATGGTACAAATGCTTGAACATTATTCCTCCTGACTAGCATTCTTACTTAGTGGTAGACCTCTTGGTTAGCATGTGTAGGCCCTGGGTTCAAGTCCTAGTACTACAAGGAACCAAATCAAATGAACCAAACAATGAATTAAGATTACATTTAGCTGGGCGTCAGTGGCGCACGCCTTTAATCCCAGCACTCAGGAGGCAGAGGCAGAAGGATCTCTGTGAGTTCGAGACCAGCCTGGTCTACCAATCGAGTTCCAGGACAGCCTCCAAAACAATACAGAGAAACCCTGCCTCAAAAAACAAAACAAACAAAAAAAAGATTACATATAATTATCCAATGTTCAAGTCTCTCTAATCCATACCTTAATGGAAATAGATACTAGCTAAATAAAAATACCACAACATAGATAATTAAGATGAAGCGAGTCAAAGAAAACCTACTCCATAATTTTCATATCTTTTTTATTAGCTAAATCCATGCCATTTTTCATTAAGATAATCATCATTCCAAATTTGAAGACAATCACTGCTGATTTTCCATACCTATTCTTCAAATGACAGGACCTTAACTTCAGTACTTTGTTCTCCTGTACTCATAAGATAAACACAATGAAGAAAAAAACAGTACTCCCAAGGAGTAGTGGTTTGCAGGGCTTTAGAAAAGAGTGGAAATGCAGAGGGATTCTGGTTTGCCTTTGGTTTTGCTGTTTTTATTTATGTACATATTATATACATATATACAAGCATATATTTGGTATAGCATACGTCAAATTATTTAATTCATTAATTCTCCATATCCAAATATTCTATCACAAAGAAAACATTTGCAAGGGGTTTTCTTGTAAGTATCTGTGACTAGATCTAGTTAACGACAGGAATTAGCTTCATTCCTTCCTTCAGTAGCTGAGAATATTTCAAGAGAAAGGGAGAAACATTTAGTCAAAGCAACATATTAATCCCACAAATTTACATAATAAAACAAGAGTCTCGTGGAGAGTAATCTCCACCATGATTATTGTTCTTTATTTTTGCAAAAACACCATTAACAGTAAAGCTCAAAGAACAAAATCATGTTGTATTTTTGCAAAAGAGAAAAGGAATACTTGTGACTGAAATTTTTTCTGTAAGAAAGAAGACATCTTGGCTTATGTTGAGAACATACTTCTGGAACCATTTTCTTTGTTAGTTTTAGGGCATGCCCTTGTCCAGTCCTAGCCATGTGAGTATATCTGCAGAAATAACTCTATGTGCATGATTTGCTATGAATTATATATCTCTGTTTCCCCACAGTGGGACTGGAAGTCTTAATATCCAATGAGATAATACTAGGAGTTGTTACCTTTAAGAGGTAATTAGTCTGTGACAACCAGTCCCTCAAAAAAAATGGAATTACTGTCCTTATGAAGAGACCTCAGAAAATTCCCCTAACCCTCCTTATATTGCACAAAGGTGTGGGATATCAGTTGGTACCTGAAAGAGAATTATTAATAGACTAGAGCTATGTTGATATCCTAATCTGAAGCTTGTAGCTCTAGAATGGATAAACACCAATTCATTTTGTTTATAAACCTTCCAGACTGTGATATTTTGCTTCAGTAACTTGAACTGACTAAGAAAGCATGCAGAGAGTAAAGCCGTCATAAATGATAAATCTGTGGCCCATGTAGTTGGGATCTGAGTCTTTCACTTCTGAGTATGACCTGAGGGAGGAACCCTCCCTACTCACTAAGAGGAAACCAAGTCCCTGGATGAGGAGCCAAAGAAATGGGCAGTAAATTGAGAGGATAAACACAGAATGCATAAAGACCAGAAAAAAGATTATTTGATCAAGTTTTGTCTCTGGGAACCTCCTAGAACCCTGAAGCTATTCCCAGAAACATAAGAGAAAAATTCCAAAAGTGCCAGGGCTTCCCATGGGGGTACACCTGACAGATAAAACCATTGGTTTTTTGAGCTTCCCACATAACTGACTCCTAGTTATGGGTCAGCATTCCCAGAAGGCCTCGAGAAAATCTGGGAAGGGAAACTTGCTGGGAGGCTGGATGAGGTTTTAAAGCCATTGAGATGTGATCATAAATATAAAGGCAATTCCATTTTGTCTGCAAGCTTCTGAAGCACAGGGTACATTTCGTAACAAAAATATCAAGTACAAAAGATGAATTTCAAAGGCAAAGTTTACAGCTTGTCCTCTGCAGGACAGACCATCTAGGATGCTCTTTCATCACCGTTAGTTAAATGAGGGTTCTGGCAGTGCAATGACTCAGAGATAAGAAAATAAAGTCATAACATCAATATCCTCAAATGTTTAGGGATATGTGTGGGAACATAAATATTAAATGTTGTAAAAGGGATTCAACCTGCCCTTCAAGTCCAGCCAGCTGGCTTCCCTCCATCATGCAGTGCCCTCTAAGACAAACACAAGGAGTAGTGGTTTGCAAAACTTCAGAGAGGAGTGGAAATGTGGGGGGATTCTGGTTTGGCTTTGGTTTTGCTGTTTTATGTATTTATTTGTTTATTTGTTTATTTATTTATTGTCTGTGCATGTACACGCAGCACAGGTCAGAGAAAACTTTGCAGAAGGTAGCTCTTCCCTTCCTTCCTGTAGGTCCTGAAGACTGAGCCCAGTTCAGCCAGGCTTGGCAGCAAGCTGCTTCACCCACTTAGCCATTTTGCAAGCCCTAGTCTTACCTTATTTCACTCTACAAAGAAAAAATTAGCAGTTCTTACTCGGTGACCATAGATACCCAGCAGCAAGGCAAACGGTATTCTCTAAGGGGCTCTGAGAAATTCTGTCAAGTGGAGCCTCTAGCAGCTAACTAATGTTGTCATTGCTAGATTAAAGCCAGTGGTTTGTTTACTTGAAGGATGACCTGGATTTATAGAGACATTAACATTCAAGGTCTGTTGGCTAATAATACACCAAGGTAACTTGGTGTTTCATTTTTTCCAATATGGCAACTATGATGATTAATTTAATCTGAATGGCCAACTTGATTGAGTAGGGAATCAACTAAGAGACAAATGTTTCAGGGAAGGTCTATGAGGGCATTTCCAGGAAGGATTCATTAACAGGAGAACTTCTAATGGGCAGCACCTTCCTCCAGAGGTCTGAGGAAAAGACAATGCACTTGCATACCTGTCTTTGATTCTTGCTGGTGAGTGCATCCATCCCATAGTGGTTGTCACTGCTGCCATGCTTCCTGGCCATCAGACCCAGCTTCTTCAGCCTTTCAATATGGGCTGAAGATGAGCCCCCCACCGCACCCCCAGAGATCCTCCAGCCCTTTGACTGAGGCACTCTTCCTTGTGACCTGAGCAGCTACCAGATTCTGAACTTCTCCCATGTACAAACAGCCATGGTGGAATTACCCAGCTCCCATCCTTTAAGCCAGTCTCATAGATTCTCTCTTTATCATATTTATTTGTTCTATTGGGTTTATCCTTATAGAGAACCTTGACCAATACTACAGGTCTTTGGAATAATAAAATAAAGTATGACAGCACTTATTGTTCCCATTTTCTTATTAACTTGAAGCAAAGAGACAACATAGTAAAGGATGAGGCAGCTCCAATGGGGAACTTCACAGATTTGGCCTGTGACCTGATCATGAGATCCAGGTTAAAGACCTAAATTACATTCTGAAAGATAAAAACACCCTACCTTTCTTCATGTCTGCACCTCTCACAATTATGCAGATGACAGCCACTCTGAGGGCTCTCTGAACCTATTAGACAGAAAATGAAATACAATATCATTTTAGCACACCAAAATGAAAATCCCACCAAGAAGCAAAGCTTGATAGAGTGAATATTCCCCTAACATTTCTGATTAACACCTCTGACTATTTTTTCTTAAGTTCAAAGAGCTATTATTAGAAAAACTGTAGCGCCGCGCAGTTAAGTGTGGCAGATGGCATATAGGAGTGAGTGGTGTGCAATTTACAGTAAACAAATTCTTTATCTTTGACGGGTCATGGGGAGAAGTAAAACGGTCTCCAACTCAATCAGGGAATATGGAAGAAAACACTGACATGCAGATTCACTAATTACAGTGAAATGTGTTAAAAAGCTACAATTATCCCAATGGATAGAACCTTTCCCATGAAGATTAGAAAAAACAACCAGGCGTCATGGGCTGACAGCAGGGTACCATTTGTAAATGTGCTCCCAGATTGTTGGTTGACACTTGTTCAGAGAAGAGACCCAAGGCTTCAGGGCCCTCAACTTCGTTGTCTCTTCTTTCTCTCTCTCTCTCTCTCTCTCTCTCTCTCTCTCTCTCTCTCTCTCTCTCTCTCTCTCTCTCTCTCTCTCTCTCTCTCTCTCTCTGCTGGTATACTTCTTGATGGTATGTGTGAGTGTGAAGCCATCAGCTGGTCCTAACCCAATACATGAGGGGAAATGTAGGAAACATTGTCTCCTTCCTTCAAAAGGAGAGAATAATAAATCAGCAGGAACTGACTCCTTCAGTCCTCATTAGGCTTGCTATCATCAACTTAGTGATGCAAGTATTGCAGAATTAGAATTTTGCCACTATGAAAATGGAAGAAGGAACATACCACATGTATTATAAGGTGTTTTTCAACAATAGCTGTTTGGCTGTCTATTGAAGTGGTACTATGAACATTTATATAATTGCAAAATAGAGTACAAAACCATGTAATTCCATAGCATACAGGTGCTATTGCTATGTAAACATATACAGAGCATCATAGAGAGCTCTTAAATACCTAATGGGATTTGGTTCAAAGGGACAAAATCACTGTGTTGAAAACAGTGATTTGTGTTCAAATTAAAATATAGAGATTATTATATAGCTGCTCATCCTTAGTCCATGTTGAGAGATTAAAGAAGCTGTGTTATGATGGCCAGGAAGCATGGCAGCAGTAACAACCACTATGGGATAGATGCACTCACTACCAGCAAGAATCAAAGACGGGCATGCAAGTGCCTGTCTTTTCCTCAGACCTCTGCAGGAAAGCATTGCCCGTTCTGGAAGAAGTTCTTCTACTGTCAATGAATCCTTCCTGGAAAAGCCCACATAGATCTCCCCTGAAACATTTGTCTCTTAGTTGATTCCCTACTCAAACAAATGGGGAATTATAATCAATTAAACAAATTACAATTATGGAGATGACAGGGTAGAAAGCAACCCCCACAACTTTTGCAGTTCACCTTATTAATGTTCTCCTGACCCAATAGATAGGGGGTGTGGCTGAGCATGTCTGAATTGCTCTTTCTTTATTATACCACTGTCACATGTCATCTCCTGAAAGTTCATAACTGTGTTGGGAGGGTTATTTCAGGGAAATGTGTTTGAACTTGGGATAGGTGTGTAAAGAGTCAATAAGTAGACCTCGTGGCCATAGACTTTTTAAAAAAAACTTCTTATTATATATGAGATTAAAAGGAAACATAGAACTTCAGTTTGGGTGTATAACTCAAAAGAACAAGATAATTTGATTTGAGAATTTCATTGTCTTGGAGTTTTAGTTTAAAGCTCTGGAGTTTAATTTCATTACAATTTTAGTCTTGAATATTGGTTTGGTTTTTCCCCCCAAACTTTTGATAATGATGATGTAGTACAAACTTGGAAGATGTTTACATTGGTGGCACTTTGTTGTAAGCCTTGGAGCGACCTCATTGTGTATCCTCTGGTGAGTTGTTGTCTACATAGAATGGGGTGGAAAGATATAATGAAGATGATATAAAGGTGACCTCTTAGCATTGAGAACAAGGTACTGTAGCTAAATTAAATAGCACAGCATTCTCATTTGTCTTTGAGGGCTTCTGAATAGAAACCTGCAATCTCAGGAGGCTCCAGTGTGGCACGCTAAGAGAATGGTTTCATTAAAGTAACAGTACTGTCCTGATAGTCACCTTCCCAGGGAACCACCAGCTAATTTTTAATCCACATGGCTTTTAAAGGAACAAGATACAAAGTTGGTGGGAATGTGTGTCGTGTCCTTTGCTCTTCATAGATTTCCCAGGAGATGAGTCCATATAGGATTCTTGCATTTCACTGTACTACCTCCCCGTTTCTCTCCACCATTGCTTACCCACTGTTTGGAAGAGGGAGATCAATAGACCAGAAGGTGCTTGTACTATAGTTATTGAACAGTGAAGACTTAGTGAGTGGGTCACAGTTGGGGAGAGTGACACTTGTTCTTGTCTGTCCAGCAGACATCAGCCGCTGTATTTCTTCCTCCATTGAGCTGCAGTCTTCAAAGAATTTCCCCCTTGATCTGACAGATTAGCATAACCATTTCCCCAATAGTTCCATGCTCAGGTAGAGAGTGAGGCTTATTTATTGGCTCTATTAAGAGCCCTATCCACTCTATGTGCCTTTATAATAAATCATTTGAAATATCAAAATGGGGGATTTGGTTTCTGTGTGCTTACACTGGGAATATCCCCTGGCTTCTAAATTTATTCTTTCCAGAAAAAAAAGAAAGTTCAGGGAAACTTACTTCTATAATTTTAAATAATAATTGTACTTTCAGTGTGGAGTAATATGTCAAATCCCTATGGGCATTACAAATTCCATAAACACCTTCATATTAGAAAGAAAATGACTCATATAAAATTTTAAATTTGTAAACAAATATACATAGTCCAGGAGATTGACCACTTGTCACAAGTAGTAATTAAACTCTAAATGGGCTATTCAAATTTGAGATGTCCTGCAAGTATTAAATGCATGCTTCCTTAAAACTTAATACTGCTTTACAAAGAACACAGAATATGTCTTCATAGTGCTTTGTATTAATTCCACATTCAAATAGCAGTTTAGGAACATTGGGTTAAATGCAATATATAAACAATACTAAAATCAATTTCCCCTTTTTCCTTAGTATAGTCATCAGAAAATTTTAAATTACATACATGATTTATTTTATATCTCTATTTGAAAAGGCATATAAGAGAGCAAATTGTACTATATTTACAGGCTGTATTGTTTGTGTAAGAGTAACTCAAATACCTAGCCTTTAAAAACAATGAAATCCTTATTTTATACAGTAAAACTTTATAACCATGTTCTTTTCATTATTAATTTCTACCAGTAAATACTTGTGCTTATTAAGTGCCCAGGTACCAGGCAGAGTGCTGTACAGTTTGCATATATTATTTCAATCACTCCCAATTATCTTACTAAGGATGCACTATCAAAAGAATATAAATGAGCAGTTACACTAAGAAGCTATTCATCCATGCTTTGGCAAGGCTGGATTTGAACATTCTTCTGCTTGTTTTCTAAGAACTTTCTTCCTTTGTCCTGTGTGGAAATGCTATCTCTCTCACTGTACCTCATTAGCCATCCACATGGAAGTTTCCAAAATAAACATCCCTGCTGTTGAGGAGTGAAAACATGCTGAATGTATGCATCACATTTCTCTTTTCAGGTATCCCCTTCCCCAAGTTGACTTTTGACAGTGTTGCAGATTGTCCAAGTTGAACAACTAATTGGAGCTATACTTACCAGAAGGATGCAAAAGTCATTAATGCAATCTCCGAATTGAAAGTAATTCTTTCTTGTGCATTTCTTTTGGTCCAAGCTTTTAACGCCTGTGGAACTTTGACCTATTTTGAGACATGCATTTTTAAGTTTCTCCTTTGACTGACTAATTGCTGAAACTCACTGCACCAGCATATACAAGAACTTTATTTTCCATCCCAAGACTATTTACAAGTAGTCAATTAATTCTCCACATGTAAAAGGTAGTCTAGGAGATATATACATCCTACATGTCAAATTAGAGGAATATTTCTACGATTTATTGGGGCATCTGGAGTATTTCTTCTTACTAGTAGGTAGCAGAATATTCAACAGTATTTCAAACCATACAAAAGATCCAGGAAAATAGCACAATGCCACCATAAATAGGAACAAAATAAATACCTAAATTATTTCTAGGCCAATTGAATCCACATCAGACTTCTATCAGTATTAGTATTAGTAATACTAAGGACTATGCCAAAATGTCTTATTTACGAATGTCTTCATGATCTTCTAAGTGCCATAATCTGTATTATCTGAGAGTATGGGGAGACTCAGATCTAACAGAGGCATCACAATACATTATAGATAAACACGTTGAATTCTCCTATGCATCGTCCTTTGAGACCTGAAAAGGCATAATTGAGGCACTGAAGATCTCTAAAATGTGCCTAAAGAAGGGCATGAGAAACACACGCACGATCTCCTTCTAAAGAGATGCATAAGGAGAAGTTTCTACACCCTGATAAACCTCTCTGCCAATGCAGCAATCCAAATCAAACCAAATTAGAAAAAGCCCATGTTTAATGAATACGATGCTCTCAGATGGCCTTCCAGCCCCCTGCCAAAGAGGAGATGGGAAAAAGAGACAAGAAAACTACATGTCTATTTTGTGTGGGGCAGTAGAAACACCCTGTGGGAGTGGTCTTGAGCATCTCTGGGAGAGGGGTCATCATTTGGCGGACATTCTGAGATGGATCAGGGTTTGGAGGAAAATAGGGGAGAGGCTTGGGTGGAACTTCCATGATAACATTCCAGAAACTTTGCATACATGGATACTAGGAGCTCGGGTGATGCTTCCACCATAGCACATAGTTTGTTTCATTTATGTGGACTGGATATCTGAATACATTTAGGAACATATGTGGATACAAAAATACACAGACAAATATAATATCAACCAATGAAAAGAAAAGAGGCCATGACTCTGAAGGAAGAGCTGGGGAAGGGTATAAGAGAGGGTTTGGAAGGAGGAAAAGGAAAAATGGTCTAATTAAACTGTAATCTTAAAATTAAAAAATAAAGAAATAAATCACCTAAAAGTGAAGTAGAGACTGGCAGACAAGTTGACTGACAAAGCAGGAATAGTGCTGTGAACAGAAATGACCTGAATGGGGTAAGAGGCCTCAAACAGGGACAGGTCTTAGGCAGTAGAAGCATAGAGAAGACCGTTGGAAGAAAAACTGCACAGACAAGAAAGAGATTTCATTTTCTAAGTCCACTGGAAGACAACGCTGGTTGGAATATAGTATAAGAAAAATGAAGGCGGCTTCCCGGCCTGTGTTCCAATGCCTGCAGATCGCCTGGGAACTGCACAGAGCTCCCAATCCTGGCGAGAGCCAAGCACCCCAGACTCCAGATCTTCTCTCCCACCAACGAGACCCAGGAAACCAGAGGAGGCAGGGAGACAAGGAGAGTAACTGTTCCTGATCAGGTACAACAGGACCCAGCATAGGGTCCAGGGGACCAGGTAGGAGGCTAAGCACCCCAGATTCCTGTTCTTCTCCACCCACGGGACCAACATTTGGACAAGGAATAGAAGAACCACCAGATTATTGGACTTGCTAGCACCCACCAAAAGGGAACTCTGGTCCCCAGACCAGTAAGGGGCTCTTTCTGCACCCACTAGAAGAAGAGATGGGAAAGAGACAATACAAAAACACAGTCAGCAACAGAAAAACAAATATGACACTGCCAGATTCTAGAGACTCCACACCAGCAAGACCCCAACATTCCAATGCGAACGAAGCAGAAGAGAACGACCTTAAAAGCACTTTCATGAAAATGATAAAGGCCCTAAAAGAGGATATAGGAAAATCCCTCAAAGAAATGGAAGAAAAACAAACCAAAAAATGCAAGAAATGGAAGAAAAAAAACAAACCAAAAAATGCAAGAATTAGAAGAAAAAACAAACCAAAAAAGGCAGGAAATGAAAGAAGAAATGAAGCAAAAAATGCAAGAAATGGAAGAAAAAACAAAGCAAAAAATGCAAGAATTGGAAGAAGAAACATACCAAAAAAGGCAGGAAATGGAAGAAGAAACAATGCAAGAAATGGTAGAAAAAACAAAGCAAAAAATGAAAAAATGGAAGAAGAAACAAACCAAAAAAGGCAGGGAATGAAAGAAGAAACAAAGCACAAAATGCGAGAAATGGAACAAAAAGCAAACCAAAAAATGCAAGAAATGGAGGAAAGAACAAACCAAAAAATTCATAAAAGGCAACAAACGGACGAAAAGATAAACAGAAAATTGCAAGAAGCAATGCAAACACTGCAAGGGTTGAAAACTGAAATAGAGACATTAAAAAAAAACACAATCTGAAGAAAGGCAGAAAATAGAAAAGCTGGACAAACAGTCAGGCACTACCAATACAAGCATTACCAACAGAATAGAAGAGATGGAAGAGAGAATCTCAAGTATTGAAGATACACTAGGAGAAATGGATTTATCAACCAAAGAAAACCTTAAATCCAACAAATCCTTAACACAAAACATCCAGGAAATATGGGACACCATGAAAAGACCAAACCTAAGAATAATAGGTATAGAAGAAGGAGAAGAAATCCACCTCAAAGGGGCAGAAGGCATATTCAACAAAATCATAGAAGAAAACTTTCCCAACCTTAAGAAAGACATGCCAATGAAGGTACAAGAAGCCTACAGAACACCAAATAGAGTGGACCACAAAAAAAAATCCCCTTGCCACATAATAATCAAGACCCCAAACATACAGAATAAAGAAAGAATAGTAAGAGCAGCTAAGGAAAAAGGTCAAGTAACATATAAAAGCAAACCTATCAGAATTACACCTGATTTCTCCATGGAAACTCTGAAAGCCAGAAGGTCCTGGATAGATATTCTACCTACACTAAGAGACCATGGATGCCAGCCCAGACTACTATACCCGGCAAAGCTCTCAATCACTATAGACGGAGAAAACAAGATATTCCATGACAAAACTAGATTCAAGCAATATGTGTCCACTAACCCAGCCCTACAGAAAATTTTGGAAGGAAAACTCAAACCCAAGGAAGCTAACTACAACCAGAAAAACATAAGCATTAGAGAATCCCTCTCTACCAAGAGCCAAAAGAACAAAGGGGTGAAAATCCACACATAATTCCACCAACAACAACCATCGCAAATCGAAGAAGGATGAGCAATCAATGGTCATTAATATCCCTCAATATTAATGGCCTTAACTCACCCATAAAAAGACACAGACTAGCAGAATGGATTCAAAGACAGAACCCTTCCTTCTGCTGCATACAAGAAACACACCTCACCCTCAAAGACAGATATTACCTGAGAGTTAAAGGTTGGGAAAATAATTTTCAATCAAATGGACCCAAGAAACAAGCAGGGGTAGCAATCCTAATATCTAACAAACTAGACTTTAAAATAAAATCAATCAAAAGAGATGAAGGAGGTCATTACATACTCATCACAGGTGAAAATCACCAAGATGAAGTGTCTATCCTGAACATCTATGCCCCAAATACAAATTATGGTAGGATCAATGTAGTAAAGATGGCAATCCTGCCAAAAGCAATCTACAGATTCAATGCAATCCCCATTAAAATCCCAGCACAATTCTTCACAGACCTTGAAAGAACAACAATCAATTTTGTATGGAAAAACAAAAGACCCAGGATAGCCAAAACAACCCTGTTCAACAAGGCAACGTCTGGAGGCATCACCATCCCTGACCTCAAGCTCTATTATAGAGCTATAGTCCTGAAAACAGCTTGGTATTGGCACAAAAATAGACAGGTAGACCAACGGAATCGAATTGAAAATCTGGGTATTAACCCACACATGTACGAACATCTGATCTTTGACAAAGAAGCTAAAAATATACAATGGAGTAAAGAAAGCATCTTCAACAAATGGTGCTGGCATAATTGGAGACTGGCATGTAGAAGAATGCGGATCGATCCATGTTTATCGCCATGCACAAAACTTAAGTCCAAATGGATCAAAGACCTCAACATAAACCCAGCCACACTGAACCTCTTAGAAGAGAAAGTGGGTGGTACCCTTGAACGAATTGGTACAGGAGACAGCTTCCTGAACATAACACCAGTAGCACAGACAGTGAGATCAACAATTAATAAATGGGACCTACTGAAACTGAGAAGCTTCTGTAAGGCAAAGGACACAGTCAGCAAGACAAAAAGGCAGCCCACAGAATGGGAAAAAATATTCACTAATCCCACATTTGACAGAGGGTTGATCTCCAAAATTTACAAAGAACTCAAGAAGCAAGTCTCCAAAACAGCAAAGGACCCAATTAAAAAGTGGGCTGCAGAACTAAATAGAGAGTTTTCAATAGAGGAGTCTAAAATGGCTGAGAGGCATTTGAGAAAGTGCTCAACATCCTTAGCCATCCAGGAAATGCAAATCAAAACAACTCTGAGATACCATCTCACTCCTGTCAGAATGGCTAAAATCAAAAACACCAATGACAATTTATGCTGGAGAGGATGTGGTGAAAGGGGGACACTCCTCCATTGCTGGTGGGAGTGCCAACTGGTTCAGCCACTTTGGAAATCAGTATGGAGATTCCTCAGAAAAATGGGAATAAACCTACCACAAGACCCAGCAACTCCACTCTTAGGCATATGTCCAAAAGATGCCCATTCATACAACAAAGATGTCTGTTCCACTATGTTCATAGCAGCTTTATTTGTAATAGCCAGAACTTGGAATCAACCTAGATGTCCCTCACCCGAAGAGTGGATAGAGAAAATGTGGTACATCTACACAATGGAGTACTATTCAGCAGAAAAAAATAATGGAATCATGAGATTCGCTGGCAAATGGATGACACTAGAAGAAACCATCCTGAGTGAGGTAACCCAGTCACAAAAAGAGAAACATGGCATGTACTCTCTCATATATGGATTTTAGACATAGATCTGGGGAGTGCCAGCCTACAATCCTATGGCCAGAGAGTCTGGGAAACAGAAACTTCATTTAGTAGCTGATCGAAGAAGAGGCAGACTCCCTTGGTTAAGTACTGAGCTGAACTCAAGAAAGCCAGTAACAGAGAGGGAGGACTGATGATCAAAGGGATTAAGACTGGGCTGGTTTAACCCCCAGAAACAGCTGGCCAGACAAAGGTTAACTCTTGAATCCCAGGCATCAGCCTGGGAATCCAGCATGGGACTGATCAAGACCCCCCTGAATCTGAGTGTCAGTGAGGAGGCCTAGGTAATCTATTGAGCCTTGGGCAGCAGATCAGTACCCATCCCAAGTATACACACGGACTTTGGACTCCCATAGAACAATGTGAGGTACACGCTCACCCTGAACTCTTGGGGAAGGGTCTAGGCCCTGTCCTATATGAAATGACAGACTATGGACACCCCCATGGAGGGCCTCACCCTCCCTGGGGGAATGAGGGGATAACGGGGGGGGTGGGGGGAGGGCACGGGAGGAGGGGAGGGAATGGGAGAGGGACCTGGAACTGACTTGTGAAGCAACCTCGTTTCTTATCTAAATATAAACTGGTAAATAAATTATAAAAAAAAAATTGAAAGGATTCTAACACCTGGCAAAAAAAAAGAAAGAAAAATGAAGAAACCAACGGGCTGCTTAGCTTTAGTTCATGCTGTGAAATGTCTTGATTACCAGGTGAAAGATTGTGTCTGAGAACTGATGAGTGTATACTAGTTTGATAAGATTCAGAACTATCAAGGTAAGTAGAGAGGACAAACAAACACTAACATAACTATGGGTCTACCTGAGAAACCAAAGTAAAAATTGAAAAATAGACCCAAAATCAGAATTCAGGAGGCAGGCCTGAAACCTGCAAAGGAGGGCTTACAAACAAACAAGAACTAAATGGTGTGGGTACCGCACAAGGAAGCCAATATGGAAAAGATGAAGAGATCAGATGCAGTCAGGGTGGTATGTGATTCCTCATACTGGATCGCCTTAATCAGTTTAAATATAAACAGAGGTGCTTAGGCTCACGGCAACTTGGTATGCCGTGCCTTGCTAATGTGCATGGGTGTCCTGCCCCTTTGTGAACAGAAACAGAAAAGGAGTGGATTGGGGTGTGGATGGGGGAAATGGGAGGAGAAGAAGGAGGGAGAAATGTGAGAAAAAGAATTCTAAATATTAAAAATGAAAAAATATATCTGAGTTGACAATGGTATTAACAAGACAACCAGGCCAAAACTATGGGAATGAATGGAATCTGAGTTGCTTATTTGCTCGTTAACCAAATTCAGTAAAGCACATTTGGGAAATACCAAAAATAAAAATTATGACAAAATGCTTTTTATCTTTACAATTATTTATTATCTTGATCCCCTGTCTTATAGTAGCTTAAATAACTTAACATGAAACAACTGTTTACTTGGCAAGTATGCCAAGTAATTGGTTGAGTGAAGATATCCAAACTGGAGAATAATAAAGCATGTGTCCCTAGAAGACACAAACACTTGGGCTAATTACTGTTTTGCTGTTTTCATTCTTATCTGTCTTTGACTAGACATGGTGCAATCTCTCACAGCAGGTATGACTCACTCTGATCTTGACTTTACAACAATACTGTCATCACTTCTCAAAAATTCCACTTCATCCCTCACTGTGTTTGTGTAATATACCCAAGCACCAAAAGTAACAAAACCAGCAATTTACTGAGTGATTTAGAATTTTTTATTCCATTTAAGTTTTTATGTTAATCAAAATAGTTGTTGATCTTCCTCTAAGATTTTTTTAAAACTCTTAACCTAACATAACAAATATGTATTTGTGCTTTTTTTCTTTTTAAAATGTTTTCATAGACTAATTATACAGTCATGGGAGTACAGTGTGGTACATTGGCATAGGCACTCGTGTCTCACAATCCATTCAGGGTAATTAGCATATCTACCATATCAAACATGTAATGTTGCTTGGCAATGGGAATATTCAAAATCCTCACTGCTAGATACTGTAATGTATTTTAGTAAATCCTTAAATGTACTAGAGCTTAATCCTCTTATGTAAATATGAATGCAGTTCCCTATCAGCTATCCTTCTGTACACCCCCACCTTACTTTTCTCGGCCTCTGGTAGTCACGACTCTGCTCTTTCCATGTAGAGAAATTAATTTTTACAATCAAATTGAAGAGCCTTGGTCTCGATTACATCCTCAGAAAGAAGACTTTGCATCTGATTGGGTCTTCTCATCTTTTTACCGTTTGCCATCTAAAACTGATCCCCAAGTTCATTGCTCTAAATCAAACAACAAATTTGGAATTTTAAGAACATTAAAGCTTGACTAATTATAAATGGGGTTTAATATGGTAAATTTAATAACCAATTAAATTTTTTAGACTTTTTTCTACCTAACCTATATTAGCAGAGATATCATGAACCTTTTTAAAAGTTTGGTTCAATTAGAAAAAAATAAAAGTACATATAAGAGTAGGACAAGTGAGCTATTGTTACTGTTATTAGAGTTACTCATAATTGCTACCTTTTTCAAAGGGAGTCCCCTGCCAAAGAAATCATAAAGGCTACCAATTTCCACTTTAAGGGAAATGGATTTGTGTATATTAATGTCTCCTGTTGTCACATCGTTTTATTTTACCTAGCAAAGTAGAGAGAAAAGCTAAACTAGGCAGAACAAATAGAAATTCTTTGACTGGTATGACAGAAAATTCCCCCAGGTGGAGGTTTTCAGAAGCTATAATAAATCTTGATTTAAAGGAGTATAATATTTCATGAGAGGAGATATTTCATTTCCCTAAACTACTGTAATGTATGAGCCTATAAGAAAACAAGAAGCAAGAATTTCTTGAATTGGGCTGATAATATCAGTGCTGATATTTAGAAATGGAAAAAAAGAAGAAAAAAGAAAAAATTTGAAATTAAAGTAAGGCCATAAATTGCAGGATGGGATTAATACCCACGTGTGTGGTGGGTGTCATTTTTCTGAAGATTAGAGACATATCTGCCACACCCCAGGTATTCTACCCACCATGATCACCGTCACATTGCTAACACAGATCTAAAGCATGAGACATTAACAAAAAATAACTATGCTGCGTTTGCATGCTGTTTATTTTGTTGGAGATTTCTATTCAGTTTGGAAACTGTGCCACAATTTTCTTTCCCTTTTCATACTTCATTATAATTTACTATAAGTCAGGACTAAGGGGTTAGTTATCTTAATCCTATGCATAAATTTAGATAGCAAAGTTCAACTTTAATTACCAAGTTCTTCATAATAAACACTTGTTTTCACTTATGTAAGTAATCAGTGCTTAGTCTCGGGGAGAGCTCTCAGGTTGCTTAATCTAGATATGCTCTAGGCCACCATTAGGCTAGGTCATGATAAAAGAGGATTTCAGAAACTCTCATCAAATAGCCTGGGAAGACTGGTCTTCTGAGAACGGGATGTCAGTTGTGGGATGTTGGTAGAAATAATAAGTGGGGGGGAAATGAGATGCAATATGCCCCAGTTTTCAAAATAACACGAAGAGTAACACCTACCCTAGGTAAAAATTATCTTTTGAAGCCTGGAAAATGAAAATGAGACTGGAAAAATGGTCAATGAGCACATGTACCAAAGAGCAGGCCCCAAAGTCCATTCTTTTACTCAAGTTCTTTTGAGAATTTGATACACAATACCGTATTTGCATCCTCTCCATCCTTCTTTCTCCCCATTTGCATTCCTCCCATGTCCGTACACTCCCTCCTTAATGTGTGACCTCTCCTTCCTTAACTATTATAGTTACATAGATATATCCACATATGTATGTATACTGTACTGAGTCAATTTAGTGTTGTTCACATGTACATGTGTGTTTAGGCCTTGTTCACATGGCATTGTCTCATCCTTGAAGAAACCTTACTCACCCTCTCTAGTAGCCACTGATGGCCTGTAGCTCTTCATCAAGTTATAGGACCTCGTGAAATTTTCCCCCAACCCACATTGTCATGTCTACTTTAGGAAAGATTTTTTTCCCTCTGAGCCTTAAGTGTGTATATACAGATTGCATTGCAAATCTATCAACTGATACTGGAAACCCAACAGTCACTTATCTTCTGATTTTTTATTTTGTTTTTTGGGTTTTGAGACAGCGTTTCTCTGTATTGTTGGGGAAGCTGTCCTGGAACTCGCTCTGTAGACCAGGCTGGCCTCGAACTCACAGAGATCCTCCTGCCTCTGCCTCCCAAGTGCTGGGATTAAAGGCATGCACCACCGGCTTCAACTTCTGATTTTTAACAGTTGTAGATCTGTGTAGCAGTCTCCATCTGCTGCAAAAAAAATCTTGTTCAATAAGGGGTGGAGAGCTCCACTTATGTGTTCGTAGAATAAGTATTTAGAGCACAGTTAGAAATTACATTGGTTTACAAAAATGGCATTAGTAAGTTCTACTCTCAGGTCTATGACCGTTCCAGATGGATATATATCCAGCTTTCAAGTAACAGGCATACATTTCCTTTGATAGAGTAAGCTTTAAGTCTAATTAAACAGTTCTTGGTTATGCCAAGATAAAAGTGCCACTAGATCACAATTGTAGATGTCTTGTCAGAGCCGTCATTATTGTAGTTCATAAGTTTTACAACTGAGGGGGACTATTGACTTAGAAGACCGAGTAACTTCCAATACTGTAAGAGCTAATCCTCAGAGGGAAAGATTCCAGATCAGTTCCTGCTCAGTACCAAATCCTGTGTTCAAAGTGTGGTGTTTTAATCAATGGGGTTGGACCATCCAGTTTTGGAAAGCATCCGAGGGTAATGGCAATAGCCTGTATTGTTTGTGGTGTCTCTTAGATGCCCCTGACCAACAAGTCAAAGGATATTGCCCACGCCTGGCATTGGCAGTTTTGTTAGATGCTATGTGGCTCTTGGGGGGAACATTACTGTCTCATGTGGCATAACTCAATTTAAATACATATGCATGCATGTTGTACAATTATCAATGAATTTTCTATCATGATAAAAACATGACCAGGGAAATTCATAGAAAGATAGACAATCTTTTTGGGAGCTTCTGGTTCCAGAGGGTTAGAGACCCTAATAGTGGTGGAGTGGAGGCAGCTAGCCCTGGGAGATGAGAGATGAGAGCTAAAGGCACATTCCTCAGAAGACAAACAAAGTGCAGAGGTAGTGAACTTGGAATGCTATGAGATTTTTAAGCTTCAAAGTTCACCACACTGACATGGATCCTCAAGCAAAGCCATGCCTCCTAAGACTGTCCAGAAAGTGCCACTAACTATGGAGCAAGTATTCACATCCCCGAGACATTAAATAACATTCTCGTTCAAGCCACCACTGCCTCTCTCTGTCTCTCTCCCTCACGCACACACACATGCACACACACACAAGCAAACATACATATGTGTGTATGTATATATATATACATATATGTAATCATATATACACATACCTGTGCAAATTTTTAAGTAATCTTATAGTATGTTTCCTTATGGCTCTTTTGAACACCTTAGCATTATTTATAACTCTTTCCTTCTTCTCCCTCTATATTATCTTCCTTCCTCCCTGTCCAGTTAAAGCCCGCCCTCCATGTCTTCCATGGCCCACTTCATAGCACCTGTATCCTACTATCCCCTCTGTAGAGCTCCTTCTCACCCCCTCCATCTAAAGTCCCTTTCCATTTTCCTGGATACTTTCCAAGACGAATAATAACAAAAATTAAAAAAAAACAAATAACAACAAAAACTATAAAAGCAAGATAGCCATTATCAAAGCAACAGTTGGACACCTTTGTTGTGAGGAGATGTACCCTAAGCAAAGGGATTCCTTCGGGAAATATCTCAATCTAGCATCATTACAAAGATAAATTTGGTTATTTCACAGCTCAAGTGGGAGAAAGTATTTTTCCTGAAATCCTGAGTACTAGGGTGATAGGGGGAGTTACTGATTCCCAAAAGAGCAGGCAGATGGGGTAGCAAGAGCTGTTTGCTTGAGGACTGCCAGCAGCAAGGAAGACAGCATCAGAAATGTAGCCTTGAGATGTGGCAGATGATCAGTAACCAGAATCCCTGAGATGCGAGTTCGTGCCACAGAGAACCATTTCAACATAAAAAATAATACCTACTCATTGTGTGGTTACAAGGATGATGATGCATCTAGAGGTGTATTAGTTATTAATTACTACATAGTGTTATCCCCAAAACACATGGCTAAAACCAACAGTTATCTCATAGGCACTAAATCCCCTAGTCACTCAAAGGAACAGGCTTCCCTAAGGCATAGATTCCAGAAGGTAGGGATCATTGCGGCCTAGCTTAGCTACTCCTGAGTACAAATCAACCTATCAAAGTGCCCTACCCAGTAAGAGTTGAGTATATGCTAACTCCTGTCATTGTTATCACCTGAAACTGCACAAAACAGTTCAGTATTTATTGTTTCTTGACATGCAGGTTACTATAGCTTCCAAGTTCCAAACAGTATTCTAAAGACTACTTCTCAGCCTTTTTATTGAGATCAAGTGAAGAATAAGTCATACAAAGTATACCCACAAACAATATTCAAGCTGCCAAATATTAATTCAACAGTTTATATATCAGCACGTACTATTAGAAAGTTCCTGTATGTTTGGGGGGGTGGAGGCAAAGGGTGATGAGAAAATATTAGGATCGGCTACTTATCGTGAGCGTGGCAAGTCATCCCATGATCACCCTGAAATCTGGGTTCATGAATGAGTTAAGTAATGCTCTCCTGTCTCTCCTTTAAAGTACATGGAGAGGAGATGTAAGGAAAGCAATCAAATACAACCCTCACCGCCTCACTACCCAAGGGAACTGGTAAAATGGTTAGATGAGGCTTTTTTACTTTAAATCAAATCTAGTTTCCTTCAAACTACGTGAATATGACCTTCAGAAGAAAGGAACGAGGAATTATAAAAGTGTGACTGTCTAACATGAACAAAAACACCCCTTCTTAGTTTAACCAAAACAAATGTAAAGAGGTCAAGAATCACCCCAGCCAGGAATACAAACCATCTCAGAGAAGAGTGGGTACTACAGCCATTCTAAATTTGACAGACCCCAAATCCATGGTACTCCAAATGACTCTTCATCCCCAACCCACCTACCGACACTATGTCCTAAGACAGCAACGGATTTAAAGACACAATTAATTTTAAGTGATAAGGTGACAGATGTTCTGTGCCTGGTCTCCTGCTAGAAAAGCCTCTGTATTCTGGGCACTGGGCTGCAGTCCTCCAAAGGCATCACTGCAGGGGCTGCAAGTTACTTGGTGGGTGGCTTGCTTGCAACCTGTTTGAGAACAGCACTGTGATTCAGCCTAGTTTCAGATTTCCCCAGCTTGTCTTTCTCTGGCTCCTTCTCTCCCTCTTTCCCTGTAGCTAAGGCTCAGTCTTATTCCTCACCACCATCAAGTCAGAAGAAAGAATTCCTCCTACACTCAGTTCCTTCAAATGCACACAGGATTCTTCATACAAAACAGGGAGTGTACAAAGATAGGTATGCAATTTTTTTGGAGCAGTGATTTCCTTAGAGTTATCAGGTAGTGTCAAAAAAGTCACTTCCAGATAAACCTTCAAGTGAAAGAAGAAATCTAGAATTCTTAAATATTTATTTTATTTACAATGTAATACACTTGTGTTATACAAAAATTCAAAATGCATAATATATTTTGAGATGAAAATAAATATTCAGAATATATTTCCCAGTTTTTACTCAGTGAGCTATCTTAGGGAATTCTCTATGGCCAACAAGTATCTGCCAAACACAGACAGGGATTATGCAACTAACATGTCCAGACTATATGCCAGTCAATACGCATTTTTGTATTTACTAAACAATATATATCTATATAATTTTCATTTTATTAACCCATTTTCCTCAGTTCAATCCATCATATTTTGAATAGTGAAATCCAATAATCCATAAAAGCCAACAAGTCTTACCCATTGGTCACTTGGCAGGATGGCTTAGCCAGTTTGGCTTTCACAAGATGACATAGATCATGTGAATCCTAAACAACAAAAGGCTATTTCTTTTAGTTCCCAGAGCTAGGGTGAGGGCAGGGGCTAGCCCTGATGAGCTCCCTTATCAAAGCAAAGACTATCATCTTCTCTTCTGTATCGCTTTTGCAAGGGCACTAATTCTCCTTAAAAACTCCTACCTCATTTGTGACCCAGTGCCTCCCAAAGCATGTTGTTGGAGATCAGGATTTTAACTTAAGAATTTCAGGGGAATATAATCAGTTCTTGAAGACAGCACTAGTAGGATTCCCTACTGCTAATTTTGCCCATTTAAGTCTCACTTTTAGAATAATCTTGACTCAACAGTGTTATTCCTAACATGTGTTCTTTGTCCACTACACTTCTGGGGCATTTCCAACTCTCTTTTATAGATTATGCCTTTAAGCCTGCCACACTAATATTTTTCCATCGCTTTATTCAACAATGGTAGCAGAATACATTCATAAATAAAATGTATCTCTGTCTCTTACTGTGTTGTAAGAGTCCCTTCGACAGGCAAGATGTTTCTGGGAATCTGGATAAAACCTAAGGTGGCCCCTTGACATTTCCTTACTTCTAAAGGTTGATGCAAGTCTCCAGCAGGCCTCAGTAGAGTAATTAGGTGATTCAGGCCTATGTGATATAGAGATTCAATCTTGCTTTAAAACTTGAACATGAGCTCCTTTGGAAATTTTGTTTTATGGCTTTATGGCTCACTTGGAAATAAGCTATCAATTCTCAGTCATTTTGCTTCAACAGAAACTTTCATGACAACGTGCTTTGCATTTGCCTCCTTTCCTCTTTCCATGCTTCTAACCTTTAGGAGTTATGCTGGAATTCTCCACCCATCAGTGTTCTTTATGCCAGGTACAGAGCAAGGTGTATTGAGCATATCGACAGATTTACCCTCCATTCTGATGAAAGCAAAACTGACTAGTTTTACTTTCTATTTACCAACATGGACCATATACTCTCTCCAAATGGTTACAATAAAAAACCTAAATTCTATCTGCGGGGATCTCACTGGGCTCAGAGCAGACAACAGTTTATCAGTAAAGCTCCACAGACTCTTTTGAATATATTAAGCTATGCCTTTTTAGTTGCTGTTTTGTTCTGCATCCCCTTGGTATTCTTTGCATATTGTTTTGTGAATTGCTCCCACCAGGTTAGACATCCTGGTTTCTCATCTCTCCTACCTCCTGCTGTTAATGTAACTCCCCTGCACAATTTCCAGCCCACTGCTTTATGCATCCCAGCTGTCCTCATCAATTCCACTCCACCAAAACTCACTATCCTGTGTAAACGAAGCTCATCCAAATCTGCTTGTTAGTGTGTGAAAACTCTTTACCTCGGGTCCTTGCTCACATTCCAACAGAAATTAAATGAAGGATGAATGTCATATATCCTTTAGTGGCCTGTCTACTAAAGGTTTCCCTTTCTCTTCTTCACACTTGGAGAACAGAGACTCATGAGTGAGAAGGAGCCAGCTGTCTGTCCTTCTCCACCATTCATTTGGGTCATTGGTGTATTCGATTCACACTGGCCATGCAGGACAAGTAAAAGCCATTCATGCTTTAGCCCTACTATGAGCCACCACTCCTCCACATGTTATTTATGCCACACCCACAGAATCTATTCTTTGCCTTCTTGAAACTCAGCCTTGAACAATTCATCTATGAAACCAAGGAAACACTTTTTTCCAAACCATAGTCATAGGCATGATCTAGGCAGCCAGAAACATTGACTCATCCATCATCAATTCTAGCATACTATTATCATTTTTTGAATCTTAAAAAATTCTGTCCATGTGCCTCTTTACTCAGTTGTGTTTATTGATCATCCTTACACACAAGAATTTTACATTTGGGATCCTTGACTGCGGAAACAAACCTTCCTATATTGAACACAATATTGCTGAGCTTGGCAAATAAATATGGAGGACTTTCTCTGGGGTCCCTATGGTAATAGATGGTAACAGTGAAATTGTTGCTCTCACATTGCACAAATTCCATGATTCCTAATTTTTGAAACTACATATACAATGACCAACCACATGGTGCAAGTTCTGATCAGGGGACAAGGGGAAGCCACATCTCTTTGTATCTTCCTAGCTTGAGTACTTTCAACTCACAGAAATGCCCATGGCCTTTGTAACCCCTCCAAGCATTACTCTTCCTTCAAAGATGCCTTAATGCTAACTTACTGTGTAAAAGTTTTCTGCACTAAACTGATATGAGCTGAGTATTGAAAATGGAGTTTTTCATCACTAGCAGGCCTCCTGGTTAAGTTTATATGTAAGGTAAAATACTATGCCCTACACAGTTAATGATACTGTAATGCTATTTAAATGCACCAGACATGTACAACTAACGTCCTGTAACTATATTTTGCTTAACTGATTGTCTTTCTGTCATTGCTTAGCTCTATACCTTGTGACAGAAGCACAAAAATCTCATTGAATGAAATTTCAACAAATGTTTAAAAGCATACCTGTTGTGGAATATTAAAGATGTGTTATAGTCTTTTATGCTGTGGAATATTTGTTTAATGTTGCAAAGATGTGTTGCATTTGTTTAACTCTGAAGCTGTGTTGTTTTGTTTGACTAAAACACCTAATTGATCTGATAAAGAGCTTAAAGACCGATGGTTAAGCAAGAGAGAGAAATAGATAGAACTGCCAGGCAGAGAGAATAAATAGGAGAAAGAAGAGAAGAAGAGGAGTGAGAAGAGAAGTACAGGAGGATGCCAGGGGTCAGCCACACAGCCACACAGCCACATAGCCACACAGCCACACAGGCAGCTGTGGAGTCAGAAGTAAAGGAAGGTATATAGATTGGAGAAAGGTAAAATCCCAGAAGAAAAAAGTGGAAGGCATAATTTAAGAAAAGCTGGCTAGAAATAAGTCAAGCTAAGGCTGAGCATTCATAAGAAAGAATAAGTTTCCATGTATTTATTTGGGAGCTGGGTGGTGGGCTCCAAAGAGCAAAGAAAAAAATCTGTCTACACAAAGCTATATAAAAAATGAAGTAAGGTTGCAGAAGATGTTAAGAGAGCCTATTAATATGGATAGTCTTCAAGAAATTAATATTGGTCTAATATTAAGAAGGCTAAGCTCCAAGGGAAAAGAAGAAAAACCCATATTAAATACTTTCCAAATCTAATGTGTGAATCTGATGCACATCAACACAGTTTGATTTGCAGATAGGCTACATTATCATCATCCTTACCACCGCCAACTTGTTCTTATGTATTTTGTATCCTTAATTCATGATCCTAGGAAGGAAGCCATTGACACAACAAAAGGCAAACTGTAGCAACTAGAAAGGCAGCCACACAGGACTTGCTGAGGCTTGAGCTGAGGCAGAGTGGGTCATAGTCCTCTGGCCATGGACCTCCATATAGCTACAAGCCACCGGAACACAAGCAAGAAGTCCATGTAATGACATAGACAAGCGCTTGGTGAAATGCCACTGCCACGTCAAAAGTCATTCACCAGAGCATGGTGCTGACTGAGAAGCTCAACATATATTTGAGAAGTTGGTTCTAAGATTCCCACATTAAGGTGGCCTCTGGCTGCCTTGCACAATTAGAGAGCAGCATTTATAGTGAAGCTAGCCCAGAAGCTCATACTTACTTGTGCAATTACAGAACTGACCTAATATCCCACAAGTGATCAGTGATAAAAGGTGCAATCTCTGCCATTTTCTTCAATGTCAATTGAAAGACACTTGATCTTTAAGTGGCAAAATCCAAATTTGAAAAATCAAAACCCTTCTTGACCAGAAACTTTAAATTCTGAACAGGCATATGATTATGAACTAAATGTCAACTTTTTTCACCTCCTTGGCTGACTTTAAATTTCACAAGACAATTTTGTATGCCCTCATACTGAGTCTCATCACCCATCAGGACATTTAAATTAAAAACATCTGACAGACAGACTTGGCTTATGAATTCATTTTCATAATATTCAAATATCCACATCAAGGCTCTGTGCTGACAAGTGGTCCTTTTTCAAATAAGCATATTATAAGCCAGCAGGAGTCATTTTCCTAGTTACATTTTCATGCAAGAATTAGAGATGACGAGATTCCTAGGTCAGTGTAATCAGTTGCAATTTAAACTTACTTTTCAGGATTTATCAGCTTTCAAAAAATGGATTTTTCATGACTTCCAAATAAGACCAAAAGTGGCAGAAGATTAAAGGACTGCATTATGATATCTGCCTGATATCCTTCAGCCTCTTATCTCAAAGCCTATAGCTGAAGTATGAGCTGGTTAAGTAACAGGTTTATAAAACATAGCCTCTACAATTTTTTATCTGTCCCTCTCCCAGTCAAAACTTGGGAGTCTTAAAGATTTATTCTGTTTGCTTCATTTAAGCCAGAGTTAGGCTTCTCGTGCTGAGTTTCCTCTTAAACATCTTCCTTTTCACCATGTGCCCTTCATCTACACACCATTGTGCAGATCCCTCTGATCTTGGTAGGCCTGGGTACCAGATGTTCACAGTATAGCCACATCCATAGACATGCCATAAAAAAACCCACTTACCTCTGTGAATAACTTTTTGGAGCCTAAAAATCATCCCCACATACGAATCATTTCCTTGGCATCAATAGGTTACTTCAACCCTCCCCTAACTCAGTTCCTACCACACACAGACACTCAGTCCGTTGCTTTAAAGTGAACTCAGTGAGTCATGACAATTTGGGGAAGAGCAGCAAAGAAGATATTCTTATTCACACATTTTACACAACTCAGATACAGACAGAGATTGACAAGACAATGGCTGGTCATTCTTTCAATGACGAAAGGAGACCATGCTTGACTGAATAAATCCAAAATTTGGCTAGACACTTGTAATAGTTACTTCTCTGATGCCTTAGTAAAACGTCATGAACAAGGCAACTCATAAAACAATTTATTTAGGCTTACAGTTCTAGAAGGTTAGAGTTCATGATGTTAGTGACACCATGGCAGTGGATGGTGGTGGCAACATGGCATGGAAGCTGGAGCAGAAAGTTGAGCGCTCATATCTTGAACTTCAAGCATGAGGCAGAGAGAGAACTGGAGAGTGCAGGAGTCTTTAAATCCTCAAAGCCCACCCCCAGTGGTACATTTCAGCCAACAAAACCCACATTTCCTAAACTTCCCATGCAGCACCACCATAGAACCAAATGTTCAAACACGTGAGCCTGTGAGGGATATTCACATTAAAACCACCACAGTACTTTACTTGATATTTCTTGATAATTAATTGTACAAACAAATTATAGTCATATCAATTCTTTAGATCAGGTAACAAGATCATGTACAAACATTAGGAACAGAGTTCAAATCCTATAATCCAAGTAAAATGGGAGTCTGGAAACATTTGTTAACTCCAGCCCTGTGTTGGAGGAAGGTAGGCAAAGACAAAAGGATCACTGAGCTTGATAGTTACCAGCCTAGCTCTGGGTTCACTGAGAGGCTCTATCTCAAGCGACTGTGGTGGAAAGTGAAACACTGGAACACCTAGTTCTCTTCTCACCTCCACATGTGTGCAGGGGTATTTAAACCCACATACACTGTACACACACACACATACACACAAACACACACATACACCACACACACCACACACACACATATACACCACACACACCACACACACACATACACACACACATACACCACACACACATATACACCACACACACATATATACACCACACACACACCACACACACATACACCACACACACATACACCACACACACACACATACACCACACACACACACTAATAATAATAATAATAATAATAATAATAACAATGGCAATAAGATAAGATACTTGTAAGTACTATCCATGCATCAATGATTGTGGTCATGTCATTTGCGTGTGTGTGTCTGTGTCTATGTGTGAGCATATGAGAGACAGACATGACTATACCAACCATATCATTCAAACATATGTACATATTTTATGGAAACAAACATTCCTGAAATCTCTATAACTTAAAATAGAAGTGATTTATTTATAGATCATATCTTTTGGCAAGTGCAGACCAGCTGGGGTTGACAATTCACCATGGTCAAACCTTGGTTCCATCATCCCCATGATAGAAGGGAGATACAACAGTTTGTTCACTAGTCTGTAAAGGCCAAAAGCATATACATTTCTTGAATATGAAATCAACAAACCAAATGTATGATAGAACCCAGAAAAATCTTCTAAATATTAAGAGAATAGCAAAGAATGTTTAATGTTTTGGTATATACAATAATTAACATGGTCTATTTAATGAGGAAACTAAGAATACTTCTTTAGTTATCTAGACTTCTCAAATTCATCTATTCTTTGAAACTTCTCATTGAGCCAACATCTTGCAACATATGTGCTGCTTGGGAAATGTTTGGGACCAGATGAATATGTCGGAGTTTTTCATTGCATGTGACTTATCACTTTGACTCATAGCATATAAATTAGAAAATCCTTTTATTAAAAAAGCAATGTTCATGCATACTTCAAAAACTTATATTCTTTATCTTTAATATTCAAGTAGTGTTTTCATAACCTGTTAATCTTTATCAACGAACTCTAAACATTTAGCCCTATATTTTGTCTGTGAAATAGTTGGAAATATATAACTTGCACACATTTTTCTGACTGTTTATGGGCTGGTAACCATTTGATACTGTAGTTTGTAACTTGGATGTATACCCTCTAACTGCCTAAGCAAAAGGCTTTACCTAAGCACATTGGAAGACATTCAGATGGCAATCAGATGTGAATTTTAGTGACTTTTTCGGCCCAGAGTTCAGACTAAGCAACTAGAAAATAAGCTCAAAGAAATCTGATAGTAAGCATGAATTTCATCATTTCAAGCAAATACATAAAAGTGTTTTCTTTCCTTTGATATATTGATCACTGACTGCAACAAAATAAGCAAAAAAGTAAATAACAAAAAGCAACAAACAGGCACAAGTAATAAAAACACAGAGAAAGGAGACAACAAATAGTCTATTATACAACAAATGTTTTTCCCATGGAAGATCCTGGTCATGACTTATATTCTGGCTATGATATGAAGAACCTAACTTTCTGGGGGAAGTCTACTTATAAGGTAGACTAACAGAAAATTCTTAGCAAGTATAGATACATCATTAGCTTTGGACCATATCCCCTTATCTTGTTTCTCTTCAAAATGCTTCTAGAGGTATAATGTTTTAAATTGAGTAGATTAGAAAAAATGTGAGTTCAGGATAAAAAACATCAGTGGCATTGTCCATATTGCTTAGACATTTTTCAAAGTTTGCAGTTGAAAAAAACAGAGAGATCTAGGCATTATGTTTTGTCTTAGGTAGGGTTTTATTGCCATGAAGAGATACTATGATCATGGCAACTCTTACAAGGAAAGCATTTAATTGGGGTGGCTCACTTACATTTCAGAGGTTCAGTCTATTATCATCATGACAGGGAGCATGGCGGGTCCAGGGAGACATAGAGCTGGAGCTGAGAGTGCTGTATCTTACAGGCAACAGGAAGTCAACTGACAGTCACACTAAGGGAAGCTTGAGCAAAAGAGATATCAAAGCCCGCCCCCACACTGACACACTTCTTCCAAGAAGGCCATACCTCCTAATAGTGCTACTCCCTTTGGGGACCATTTCCTATCAAACCACCACGTTTGTTATATTTTTCATTCCCATCATCATGAAAAGCTTTGAATATCCATTTTCTATTTAAAAAAACAATATTTAGCAAAACAATACTCAGGCAATTTATTTTTTATCTGTACTGAGCACTTAAATTTCCCAAAGATTTCATTCTTGGTTATTTATATGCCAAACATATATGCTATCTAAATACACATTCCATGTCAAAAAGCACAATGTAGACAAACTTCATTTCTCTTGCTTGGGTAACTAATCATTTGTACTTTGAGTTTCTTGTTTGGTAGGATATTTCTACGAACAGAGGCTTACCTCAATCTATATGCCATACGAAGGGTGACTAAAGGGTCTATGTTTCAGCTCCATAAAATTTATCACTGTGTTTAAATGTTATGTTTTCATTCATTATCCTTTTTTACCTTTGATTTCTCTTTCTTTTTTTTCCATTCAACTTCTATGGCCAATGCTAATTCGGATGAATTGGCATAAATTATGCAAATGTTAATTGTTCCCATTTACTCAACCATTCATTGAAACTAGTAATACTTGTCTGCCTTACTACACATAGCCATAAATGAGAACATTTGTAATTTCGGGCCAGTGCAATTCAATAACTGAACATACTTTACATGCGCTCCTTTTATTTGGCTGTTTTACCATGCTATGTTTTCACATATCCATCTGCTGTCTCTAAATCCTTTCATAAGAAAATAAAATATCCCAGAGCATGATTTATATTCCTTTTAAATAACTGAATCAACTTACAAATGTTTGTCTAATTCTGTGGTGAAGTTCTTCAAAGAGTGTCTTAGTTACTTTTCTATGACTTCAAAGATACACCGTAACCAATGCAACTTATAAAATAAAACATTCAGTAATACAGCCGATAGGCAGGCATGGTACTGGACCAGTACTGAGAACTTAACATCTTGATCCATAGGCACAAAGTTGAGAGTAGGAGCTAACTTGGAATGATGTGGGTAGTGGCACACCTCCTCCAAGGTCACATCTCCTATCCCTTCCCAAACACCCCACCAAGTAAGGACAGAACATTCAACTATATGAGCTTATAAGGATCATTCTCGCTCATAATACCACAAAGAAGTAGTGAAATTTAGATGGAAATCAAAGGTAGTCAGGTCATAGTTAGATATGCTGATTCTGTCATCTCTATTCTATTCCAGCCAAAAAAAATAATAAATAAAAGCACCTAACACTTCCTTCTTGAAAGGGGTTATACAATGTGAAGATGCACTCTCACCCTGAACTCTTGGGGGAGGGTCTAGGCCCTGCCCTGGATGAAATGACAGACTATGGACACCCCCATGGAGGGCCTCACCCTCCCTGGGGAAATGAGGGGATATTGGGTGGGTTGGGGAGAGGGCACGGGAGGAGGAGAGGGAAACAGAGAGGGACCTGGAACTGACTTGTGAAGCAACCTTGTTTCTAATCTAAATTTAAACTTAAAAATAAATAAAATAAATAAATAAAAATAAATAAAAAAGTAAAAAATATCTAAAAAAAGAAAGGGATTATAGACAATCCTCATGAAAATATATTGAATATGAAGCTTATGAAAGCAATTTTTCATTATACTGCCTCATATATTCATAATTTACCTTATTTAAAGAATAATTGTATGTAATTAACTACGATGTATTCTATATCATGAAACTGGAACTTGCTAGCAAATACAAACCCCAGTACCAGGAAAAAGCTACCCCTTTCAGTGATATTGGTCACTGGGGTCACATAGACCCCCAAACATTATGGCCTCTTGCCATTGCTCTTGGCTACCTTACAGAACTTGACAATAAGACCCTCCTGCTGAAAACACCACATATTTGAACCATAGAACATGGGGGGGAAAAGCTGGTACTGACATGGAAGCTTCATCCCTACTGGCTTGGAAAGATTAATATGTTCAAGATGCACAAAAAATAATGAAATATTAATTTTAAAGTGTGTAAGAGAGATAGCAGGTCACACAGTGTTTCTACCAAATCAGACACACAGCAGTGGAGGCTCTCATCATAGACTATAGGTAAATAGTTAGAGTAACCAGGTTCTTAACTTTTCAAGTAAGGAAAAGCACCTGTCACTGGACCCAATTACTTACTCCTCATCCTTGGGATCATAACCACTTTCTTCACTGGCTTAACCATCTTCTTCAAAAAAGATTTCAGTATGTATGATGTCCGCCAGCCTCACCTCCAATTTACAAGTATGCTTGATCCAATATAACACAATTTACAAGGGACAGCTCACCACCTGTCACTTCCTTGTCTGGTCTTGTGAACTTCACTGAGTCCATTATAAATTAATACTACCTGTCTAAATGAGTGCTTGCTCAGAGAGAAATGCTTGGATTTGAGTGTTCTACTCCTCGATCCTAAACATTGAGAGTTGTACTCAACTTTCTAGTCTGCTACAAAATTAACCGCCATGAGATAGGGCAGTTAAATCATAGTGGCCCCACAGCTCTTAACTGGCTTGAGTTCATTCTCTCGCTCTAGAAAACTTGGGGGACACTGAACAAATGTACAAGTGAAATATGTTGCCTCTAAAGCACCAAACACACATACATACACACACACACACACACACACACACTTACACACATGCATACATGCACACATATGCCAAAGAGATAATACACTTTCTTTTGAAGCAAGAAATATGAATAATAACCTATTTTTCCACACTGACATAAAAAATTTCATATTCTCCAGGTCCTCCGAAGAAGAAAGAGTCCTATATATTAAAAAGATACTTATCTGCATTGTCTGACTCAAATTCTTTCCAACTCTTGCAAAGTTTTTTTCTGCTTCTTTTTGCCGTGTATTATCAGGATGTGCTAAATGTAAGCCAATGTGATATCAATGAGGTACCAAAACAGTCAAATCCTCTTAAGCAAAATTTGTGACAGAGGGTTAGACAATTGTTCAGCCCATAAGGCAAGCAGTGAGGAATATGCTGTTTTCTTTTGCAGGTAAGAACAAATTGTTTCCATATTTTTTTTATTATTGAGCAAACAAAGAAAAGAGTCACCAGGTTAGTAACTATATGATGCATTCAACTGAATGTAGTGGGTTTTTTTCTTCTGAGGAGACCTCGTGAAGACAGGCAACTATCATGAAGTTTAACACCTGATTAAGCCCCTGCTAACCCACCATCATTCTCCAGTTACAGAGTCTGCATCATTTAAGTGGTCACGTGAGCAGAACTGTCACAGTTCATCTTTCAAACCTTTAAGCATTGCCACCTACAAGATCTCCATAGTTGAGTTTCATTTACTTTGTGGGAGGGAAAATTAATTACAGAAGTTCCCTGTAGTTGGTTTTATTGTTGTCTTACTCTTTGGGGGCAGGACACCTAACTCCTAAATAAAACATGGAGACTTACTCTTACTTATGATTGACGGACCTTAGCTAGGCTTGTTTAGAGGCAGCTTTTCTAACTTAACCCTTTTCTTCTACATTTTGTCCCTGGCCTTTTCACCGTTCTATGTTCTATATATCTTATTTTTCCTTCTCACTCTGTGGCTGGGTGGCTGGCCCCTGGCATCCTCCTCTCCTCCTTTTCTGGCTCCTCCCCCTTCTTGTTCTCTTTTCTAGCCTTGAGTTCTCCTACTTATTCTCTCTGCCTGGCAGCCACACCTATCCTTTCTCCTGCCTAGCTATTGGCTATTCAACTCTTTATTAGACCAAACAGGTGTTTTCGGCTGGCAAAGTAACACAGCTTTACAGAGTTAAACAGACGCAACATAAAAGAATGCAACACATCTTTGCATCCTTACACAAGTATCCCAAAGCACAAAAGACTGTAACGCATCTTAACTAATACTACACAACAGTTTCCTACTTTGCTTTTTTTTACCACTGAGGGCTCCTCCATACTGTGTTTTTCCACACACAGCAGATGAATGGAAACCTCTTTATATTTACTCCTTTCTTTCCCTTTTATTCTAAGTTTTATAATATCTAACTCCTGACATTCTCCTACAAGCAAATCCCACAATGCCCCTCTTATTTGCTCTTTGAAATACAGTAACAACTCAATGGAAACGGAAAGCCATAACTTCAAAGAGAACAAAATAGATGTTTATTGTCCTTTTCACGTGCTAAATCATGTGAGAGCTTGCACCGTTACTTAACTTTTCCAGGACTCAGTTTCTTTGCTGGTAACTGGTAATGACAATTGCTAGAGTGTTAAGCATCGAGTAACCTCAGAGTCAAGAACGCATACTCTTCTCTTCCCAACATTCTCCAGCTCTACAGCCCTTGCATTCTTCACAATGACTTCTCAAGAAAACATTTTCTATCCCTTTTCTACATTTGACCCCTCTGAGGCATAATCTCTCTTAGCAACATACCCCTTTTATTATTTGTCTCAGGTGTTGTCTTATATTCTTTTCCATTTATATTGTTAATGTCAGTCCTCACATTTATTCATCCTTGAGAGGAGGCCATGCCTATTTTTGCTTACACTTACATGCCCAGTATAAAAACTTGAATTCAATTCAATTGATGAATGAATATTACAAAGTAACAAATATCTTAGAATTTATAAGATAATAACTTGCAGGTGCTTTTTGTTCACCACCTTTAATGCCCAAACATCCCTTATATGTCTTCCTTATGAATTAATAAGGTAAAATCTATCTAGACTAAATGTTGAAGGTTTTCTGTTTTCCTCACTGGTGCATTTGTCCTTTTCTCCACAATATTTTGATTGTATATTAAAAAATTCATGTTCATGGTGTAATTTGTCATGTCCAGTACAACATAGTTGACCCAGGAACACAAAAGAGTCAATTTAAGTATTCACTCCATACAGAGAGATCTGAATTATTTAGTTCAGGAGTGATATCCTAAATACATGTCTATATATAAAATATTCCCAGTGATAATGATGCTGTCATCAAAACTATGCACTTGTCACTTCAGAATTTTTATACTCTTGAAATGCTGAATTTGGAGCAGGAGCAAGTGGTATAGTGTCATTGCTTAGTAGCAAACCAGAAATAATTTCAGTCTTAAAAGAAACAAATCCTCAGTGTTAGTGGATGGCCTCTGGTATCTAAAGTATGTGAATTTTCCCTGTGATCAGAAATTCTAAACCAGCAATATGATATGAAAGGAAGTATCATCACTGAAAACTTTAAATAAATACTAAATAATTACTGTCTAAAACTCTTGATTTTGTTGTTTGAAAGGAACATTTGAAAACTGCTTTATGTTGATAACCAGTTACCACATAGCCTAACTATATTGCTGTGAGCCCTGGAGTCAGAGCACCCTTAAGGTCAGCTTTTGTGGGATTAGAACGTGCTTTTGTTTGTTTGTTTTTTTTTTTTTAGTGTTCTATCTCTTACTAGATTGCCATTCTAAAATCATGGGCATTTGATCACAATTTGAAAATAAAGATGGAAAACATAATTTAAGCAGATTTACTTGGGGTGAAAGGTTTTTGTGTTACCCTATTCTCTCCTGAAAAAACTGTTAAGTAGTTTATACTTTCTAGGAGGCAATTTGGCATCTCTGGTCATGTAAACCTGAAGTTTAGCATTAGATACAAAATAATTTGTTCTCTTCTAGCCACTTTATAGTCATTCTAGCAGTGAACATAAAGGCCAAAAATTCTCAGTGTAATTTATACCTAACATCCTAAAACACCAAGAACAGAAATGGAACTTTGGGTCCATGAGCTAAATGGTGTGACTTATCTTAATTATTCATGGAAATTAGTATATTTCTTTTCATTAAAAATAATTTCCAGGGTCTAGCAAGATAGCTAGGTGGCTAATAGTACTTGCTGCTGTTGAAGAGAACATGTGTTCAGTTCCCAGTACCCACATAGTAGTTAAGAACTGTCTAGTTCTAAGAAATCTGATACCCTCTTCTGGCCTCCATGAGTCTTGCACATTTACACATACAATTGAAAATAGAAATAAAAAATAATTAAGAAGAATAATTCCCAAGTTCTCTGTGAGAAGCAAATAATATTTTCCATTTGCACATTCAACCTATGCTGATGTTTTAAATGTTAACATCTAGACAGATGCCATTAAACTGGACAAAATAAAATAAAAATAAGCAAGTCAAAGATAACTCCAACTTGATTCTATAGCACTCAAATGTCTTCTTTAATAAAATGCACTACTATTTTGATTTATGTCGTTGCTAGAGTAAGCCCCGCAGATAACTGTTGGGGCCTAGTCCCCACAGCGTCTCTGAGTTGTTTCTAGTCCTGGCTTACTGACCCTGCATTGCCCCACTGACATCAACATCTAGCACGAGGAAAACATGCTCTCTTCCACCTGGGGTTTTTCCACTGTGTTGTAAGCCTATGTATATAGGACTGCTCCCTCCTACAAGAGAGAGACCTCTTAGCACTTGAAAAAATAAAGACACTTCTTAGTACAAACAGCTGGACATCTGGTCTTTCTTTTCCTGATACTCTGGACTTGCTTGTGTTGTGGGCAGATAACAATCTGATCATCATCTCTATACAGGTTTGCACAATTGAATACAGTAATTACATATGTACATATGTATGCATATAGTGGAGAAAGATAGTCTAACCACTGCCTTTTCATTAGTAGCAGCTGCCTTTGATAACAAAACCCTACACACTTAGTGCTGAATAATGACAGTGACTGTCCTAATGGCATGAGCAAAGGGCCCTGAAAGCATCTGCCAGCCTCATATTTCTAAGCCCCCTTTGTTGTGGCTGGTGCTGCTTGTAAACTTCATTTTCAATGCTACCTGTTTGTTGTTTGGGATAAGCTCTGAGTATGTAACCCTGGCAGGCCTAGAACTCGCTATGTGGTCCAGCTGACCTTGACCTTGCAGTGATCCTTCTGTGCCTCTCCCCCTCCCACATTTTTGGCTGGCAGCACAGGACTAAGCAGCTATTCTATCTTTGGATTTTGTTTTGTCTGTTCACCTTAGTTATTTAAAAAGACAAAAGGTGTTGCCATAAATTGACCTCTTGAGCACTGAAAAACTTTCTTTTTGTTCCCAGTTTCAGTTTATCTCTGTTTGGGTGATATTTGGAAGAGGGGAGCTGTTATGATGTTCAAATGGCAAGAGCACTTTCATCAGATGGTCCATTAGTCAGTTTCCACAATGCGAAAATCTGGACATGCTCTACACAGCTGTCATTTAGCATTCTCACCCATGAAGAGGAAAGTTAAAGGAGGATGGAAACTTGCTATTTTTCTGTTTCAAAAATAAAACAAGTCCAGGAAAACTGTCACCGGGTCACTTTTCTCAGAAAAGCATTGGCTGTCATCCAAAAATTGAATTGAATTGTAAGTGGAAAACATCCTCATTGATTTTAGCAGGAGAAGAGAGACTAGCTGGGGACAAAACATGACAGAACTTGAAAATGAAGGAGGAAACGACTATAAATGAGCCTGCAAGAGCTCACACTGGCATCTATCTGTAAAGAGAGAAGTAATTTACCACTGGATTCTATTGTGAAATGCCTAGCTAATGACCACTTGTCTTACAGTATCTAATTCTGGTACCTAATCTCTATGAGAGTGGTTTCCTAGTTTGGATTATAGATGAATGCCAAAGAAAATGTTATCAGCTGTAGGGGCGACAGCCAAAGGAGCTCACACAGGATGGCTTTGCTTTCAGGAACTCGATTCATGCTTCTTTGGTGCTGAGTGGAAATCTTGACCTAACCCACGTGTCAAATGGAAGATGAGAATGCTGCTGCTGACCGGTACCTTCAGCTTTTGCTAGGGCGGTGTGATCTGACAGGTAATGCCACAAACTGCTGTGCCCGGAAAGTCACCAAGAGACCCATTCCAATGCAAAAGCAAAGAATCTTTTATTGTTTAACGAGGTAACTGTTTTAACTCAGGCCCCTCATCCACTCATCATTGCAGGTGGAGCAAGAAGGGCCCCAAGAAACTGTGAGGCATAGGGAATTTATTGGGTGTATGTGAGGGGGTGTCTAGGGGTCCACAACAGTCTCAGTGCTGTGTTGATTGGTCAACGGGTTGTTATGGCTTATAGGCCCTCCCAGGGTGGTTGCTATGCTCTGCATGTCACTGTTATGTCACCTTTACTGTAAAGCATGCCGAGAGCCTGTAAAGCATGTCTAGAACCTGTCAGCTAATTTCTGATTGGTTCTTTGCCGCATGGAGGGTATCTGACTTCCTAGTGACTAGGAGGTCGGGCAAGGTCAAGCAAGCACATGTTGCTGAGTCTTTTCTGCAGCCTGTCATGGCTGCTAAAGCAGTGGACTGGGTGAGGGTCTGGTCCCTTCAAAGCAGCACTGCTATTGTAAGCATGCCCTAACAGTAGTACTTGGTAGACTCAAAAGGACATCGTGCAAGTAAAGAGTGGGATTTTTGTGGATAAGAAAGAGTTAACAGTCTTGTGCTTCCCTTCCTCCCATTATCTCTTTGATCAGCTGTTCATAGGTGGAAAGCACTTCAGAGTGAGTTTCCTATTGAGAATGCATTCACATTTCCATTTCCTTGAGGAAGTTCCTACACCGAGACATAAATGTCTTTTCAAAGAAAAAAGTGGTCAAGGATTCTAAAGACAATTGAAAGTATAAAAGCACAAAGAATTGTAACTTGAAAATAAAAGGGCAATGTATATAAGTACAGATGGAATTTTCTCCCAAAGCATGAAAAATCCCTTTACCAAAGCGTTTTTTTTTAATTATCAGTCAAAAACATTTAAAAAAACTATACTGTAATGCTAACATTTTGTGGCAAATTTTATAGATCGAATGGGAAGTCCTAAGAATGGCGTGGACAGGAAAGCATACATAAAAGTAAGGGAATGGTCAAATTTTTGAGGATAGGATATACCATTTCATCAAAAAGTAAACAAAAAATAAGTAGAGATTCAGCAAATTGGCAATTGGCAATAGTTCTTCAAACTAATTTTAGTAATATTAAACAATAAAAATGATATTATATGCCTAAAAGAGAAGTCATGCCACTTAGTGTTGGCCAACACTACAAAATAAATTGGACATGTTCATTAGTGTCACCCTAGTTCAGTCCTGGAAATAAGCACTATTATGTGGACTGGACATAGAATATTAATTCAAAGTTTGGGAGTCATTGGGCTTTGTGTTCTACAGGAGAAGGGACTCAACAGGCATATTTTAATGACAGACATTTCATTTAAAGAAGAATGAGGTAAGGTAGCTGTTTCTCCTTTGTCTCGGGGTTCTGTTTTCATTGGAAAATTGGAATTACTCTCTGAAAAAGTGGTTTCTGCACAGAAGACGAGGCAGAATGGAACTGGGGAAGGAAACAATTTAGGAGCCTATATTATGTATTTTATAACATGGCAGGATGGGGCTGAAACACTGTCACAAAACAGGGAAAAGACAGAGGAAAAAATGAGTTCAAACAGATATATGGTACATGAGGAAATTACTAAAAAGTCTACTGGTAGCATTTTTTCACATTTTCCCTAAACATGCAAGGTACACATCAAAAGGGTCACATGACTTACATACAAGCCTAAAATGGAAGAGTAAAGAACTGTCTTCAGCATAGGAAAAAGTGATCCCTCAGAGTTCTGGTGACTGCCAGAAGACGTAACTGACGATTTTCTCTCATCCTCAGCAGAGAACCACAGCCAGTGAAATCAGTTATCAAAACACTGAATGAGGAAAAACCGTGTAAGTGACAGAAGCTAAACTGTTCCTGCTAGAAGTTACCGTAACTTCCCTAGGAGAATGTAAAGCATGGAGTCACCTGGTGGTATGATGGAAACTACAGGAAACAAAAGAAAATCTAGTTTGTGTGATGGCTAATGATACATTTTAATTTTAAGTTACTGTGCTTAAGAAATCTATAAAACAAAACACCTCTCACCTACAAGCCACACTGCCCAAGGAGAGGTAACTATCTGGAATGCTGGGAGCTGTTGCTCCCGTGAGGTAACAAGGCAAGTAAATAAGCTAGGTTGTCCTGACTGCACAGGATGTGCCCTTGATTACACTGTTATGCCCAGTTCATGGAACCCCAAAAAATCCACCAACAAGGAGGCAACTCACCGAATGGAAGAACAAAGGTTTCTTTTATTGTTTAACGAGCTAACACCATTAACTTGGGCCCTTCATCTGTTCATCATGGTGGCTAGAAAGAGAAGGGCCCAGGGGAAGCACGAGGCAGGGAACTCACTGGGCAACATAAGGGGAGTGTCTAGGGGTATGCAACAGTCTCAGGATTGGTGAGCTTCTGGCCTATACGCCCTCCAAGGGCTGTTGCTATGCTCTGCATGTCACTGTTGTGCCACTTTTATTTATCGTAAAGCACTCCCAGAGCCATAAAAGCATCCACAGTCCCGACAGCTAACTTCTGATTGGTTCCTTGCCACGAGGAGGGTGTCTGACCTCCCGGTGACTATGGGCAGGCCCAGCAAGATCAGATAGTGCTGAGTCAGAGCCCTACATGTCTTTTCTACATGTCATGACTGCTAATGAGGGGCTGGTCCCTTCAACACATAGGTAGGAAGTACATCAATATAAGTGCTTGCCTCTGATTGCATGAAGGCAGGAAGTACAAAGCCTTGTGAGTTGTGCCTTTTAAAACCCCCTGACTAAAGTAATATTGTGCCATACTCTGATCATGAGTCTCAGGTATGGACCCGGTCAGTATTCATGGCCCTGGCCAGTTTCTAATGAAGACTCTTATTTGCTAAAATTTATTCATAGTCAGACTGGTGAATCTCTGACCGACCCTAGACTGTTACACTTGCTTGATGCTAATAACACAACCACAAGGTTCTCAGGTTTGCTGGCAATGCTTCCACACTCTACTTAAACTCATTAGGCTTGGCATAAAAATTTCCAAAAATATTAAATTCATCAACATCAAAATTACACATTCCCCATTTTAGCCTCCCCTATTGAGAATTCTCTGTTTAGTTCTGTACCCCACCTTTTAAATGGATCCTTTGGTGTTTTGGAGACTTGCTTCTTGAGTTATTTGTAAATTTTGGAGATTAGCCCTCTGTCAGATGTGGGGTTAGTGAATATCTTTTCCCATTCTGTAGACTGCCTTTTTGACTTGTTGACTGCGTCCTTTGCCTTACAGAAGCTTCTTAGTTTCAGGAGGTCCCATTTGTTAATTGTCTATCTCAGTGTCCGTGCCACTGGTGTTATGTTCAGGAAGTGGTCTCCTGTACCAACTCGTTGAAGAGTATCTCCCACTTTCTCTTCTAAGAGTTTCAGTGAGGTTGGATTTATGTTGAGATCTTTAATCCAGTTGGACTGAAGTTTTGTACAAGGTGATAGACATGGATTTATCTGCAGTCTTCTGCATACCAATACCCAGTTATGCCAGCACCATTGGTTGAAGATGCTTTCTTTTTTCCATTGTATAGTTTTAGCTTCTTTGTTAAAAATCAAGTGTTTAACCTATGGGGCAGTGGATCAGTGTTTATCCCTGGCATACAAACAGACTTCGTGTGTCAATAACATAAAGAGGGATGCTCTCTCAGCCTGGACTCTTAGGGGAGTGCCTGGACCCTGCCCTGAATGAAATGACAGACTGTAGATATCCCCTATGTAGAAGGAAGTGGCAATAGGGTGGGAGGTTGTGGGGGAGGTTGGGGAGGTATGGGAGGAGGGGAGGGAGAGGGAACTGGGATTGATATGTGAAACAAGCTACTTAAAATTAAAATAATAAAATAAAGATCAACATAAAAAAAGAAAAAAAATTACACATTCCCTGGGTGGTGGGTTAATCCAAGAACTCCAAAGGCAGAGGCAATGGAATCTCTGAGTTTTAGGCCAACCAGGTCAACAGAACGAGTTCCAGGACAGCCAGGGCTACACAGAGAAACCCTGTCTCTGGGCAAAAACACCCACAAAACTGAATATTACATTTTTGTTACCTTCTGCTTAATATAGTCAATATCAGAGAGCCATGCATGCTTGACAGATGGCTCAGAACTGAAGCTGAATCATAGAAGAGGCTGCTCAGTGGCTTGAGTACTGTCTACTCACTTAGAGAAAACAATATAGTCATTAATAGTGCAGAACAATTTATATAAAATGCTGCAATCGTAGTCTATGAGTAGCATTCTCTCTATCTTTTACATAACAATTTCAACGTGTATATATATTTACATATGCAGAGAGAGATGAGACAAAGACAGAGAGACAGAGTGAAAGCTTGAGATGCTGAAGGGGCTGCCAAGGGTGAAACTCAGCTTTGAAACATTCCAAAGCAAGCACCTCAAAGAAAGTAGATGTTTTCCTGGAACACTGCTTCCTTGGCATGTTATCAGCAAACAAAAAGAAACCCAGCGTTATCACTTTTGACAGAGCACACACCATGATGCAGAGAAAGGGGCTGGGAGTGAATGAAGAGATGGTACTGAAAGCCTCAATTTGTAGCGCGTTTGAAGGGATGCAGCCTTGTAGCATTCTTCCCTGCAACAGCCCTTTGTTGCCAATCCAACGAAACGAGCACTTTTAGCATCACTAAATGCTGCTGAGTGAATGAAAGAAACAGAGGAAACCTCATTAAATGTTGCCAACAGCTTCAACTCGTTATGAATACACCCATATAGCAACAAATCATCCAATAATGGCATAATGATTGTGATAACGGCTAAATATATCATACGGGAACCGTTGTGCCTTGGCATACAACAAATCTGTTGCATGGAGACATTTAGAAACATTTAGTTTTCATTTCATGAATACTTGATGAAATTTGACTAAGTGAAATAAATTGACACTGGAGGAACCTTTACAGAAAATCGAATGATACTAAAAAGTCTCTGAAATTGCCATCATTGTTTTTTCTTTTCCAATCTAAGAAATGCACCCCCAATATTTACTTTCTTCTACTGATAGTAGACTGTGCTTTTCCTGGTGTCCCTATCCTGCCTAGATCTATCATTTTGACTTCTACAAATGTGTTTATTACAGGCTTCTTCCTTGGCTGCCTCTCCGAGCGTGGAATTTGGTGTTTTCTTAAGTCTGTTGCATCAAGCTATCTTAGACCCTTTCTGCTGCCCTACCCACCAAGCAGTGCTCAAAACATTTGCTTCTCCGGTTTTTTCTTTTCAATTCCTCAGACACACATTTCACAAGGGAATTATAACTCAGTAAAACGAAGCACAAATAACCCCAACTACAAATAAGAAAAACTGACAATCCATGTGCGTGACACCGGCAATTCAGCAAGGTTACAGTGGTAACTGTGCTGTCTTATTAGTGTCAGAGAGGGCTACAAGAGGAAACAGAAATTTCAGCTATTAGTCCTGTGTAAGAAGATAAACATTTTACAAACATACTTGAACACAGGTCTGCAGTGTCATTGGGAGTGAAGTTTTTCAGATAACAGAAACTGTAAGGTGCAGAATACATTGTTCAAAAGCCCTCTCTGCAGAAAAAGTATTGGGTTGAAGCTACTGCTAAACGCTGGTGAGCCTACCAGTAAGTAAGCAACTGAAGGCAAGTGTTCTCCCTTTCTCTAAGTCTGTCAATACTGAATAATTCAGCAGTGAGCAGTAGGGCTGTGACCCCCTTCTCCTAGCTGTAACCCCAGCTCATAAAGCAGGAATAGGAGAATCCTAGGGGCTCCCTGACTAGTCAGTCTAGTCAAAATGGCAAGCTTCAAATTCACTGAGATCCCCTGCCTCAAAGTAAATATGAAAGTCATAGAGGAAGACACCTAATACTGACATCTGGGCCTCCATATATGTATGCATAGGCAAGTGTACCCATGTGCACACACGTAATATATAAACATTAATAAAAAATAAAATATTTATGGTCTTTAAAAGAAGGAAATTTGGTCATGTACTAAATTGATAAATCTTAAAGACATAATTGTAAAATAATCCAGTCACAACACAAACAAATCAGGATAAATTTCTATACATATGCAGTACATTTAAGTACATAGATGGAAAGAAAATGATGCTTTCCTGGAGTTTGGCAGGGGTCAGGCGGGGACTTCGCATTTACAGGACCAAGCTCCAGTTTTACAAAACGAAGAGCCCAATGTGTCCAGATGATGGTAAGAGTTGTGTGGGGGGGGGACAAAAAGATTACTCCAACCCAAGCCTGAATTGAACTCTTAAAATTCATTACACTGTTAATCTTTACCGCAAGTGTTTTATTCCCATTGTTGAAAATATTTGAATGTATGTTTCCTTATTAAGATTTAGTCTCAGGGGGTCATCATAGAAAAGACATAGATATACCCACAGAAATATTTTCTTTACTTAGCAATAGGAAACTGATTAAACATAGAGCTGTTCATGCACACAGTGGAATGCTACCTATCTATTGACTAAAGGTATTTGCACATGTGTTTGTTAACACAAAAACAAAAGTTGACATGTTTCAAAGCACTAGTATAGGAAGGAAGCTCATTTTGTGAGTTTAGAAAAACGTGTGTGCAAACATCACCCCCATAAACATACATAGCTTCAAGACAAACATCAGAAAGTAGAACTAGAGATCAAGTCCTTGAATTACAACTCTAACGTGGATTACAAATGAATTTTCACTTTTGTTGTTTCTTTGACTGTGAATTCGGTTTATTTAAATGCTTAAAAAATATATAGTTCATCTCATCTCTAAGAGGCATTACAATTGGAAGTCTCATTCATAAAGGAGTGAGCATCTCGAAGGCTTGAAAGGTCATCTGAAGCAAGTAGTTAAGAAAACTATTGGCTATTTCCCAGTGATGTTCTAGGCTTGACACCAGAACCCCAGCTCTAAGTTGTACTAGAGTTCTGCTGCTGCATTTGCAATATATGTATTTTTTTAAAGCATCCAGTCAGGCAATATTCTTCCAAAAAACCATGCCCTTAACACTAAGGGAAAATGACTACCATTGTGTTGTTCATTGATAATGAGGGCACTTCAGCCCCTGGGGAAACATGGAGGTGGGCAGGCTTTCTTCTGCTCCTTGTAAAATGTGCCTCCTATAGGACTGCTCCTTACCCATCTTTACCTTTTTGAGTCCAAGGACAGCTGACACAGATTGTCTCCTATGGTGTAAACCCAACTGACATTTGATTCACCTGCTGGCAGCTTCCCAGCCCTCTGTAGACAAGCAGGACTCGATGAAAGGGAGACTTCAATGTTTTGTTTTGTTTTTTCCTGGTTGTTTATCAGCTGTTTTCAAGCAGTTGAAATGATCTTGGCAATGCTATTCAAAGGGATCTCTTCCTCTTTTCCCTCCTCCACTGTCCTTTGAAACGCAGACTCCAGTCCTTGTTGACGTTTATTTGTTTCAGTCTGGTGTCTGTAAGACCTAAGGAAGAAATCAAACCAAATTTACAATGCTCCTGTGCGGAAACAGTACAAAGCATTGGACAAAAATCAATGGAGAAATGGGGAATGAAGAAAGAAATGCTTAAGCGCAATTAAATTACAGTATTTACAATTTCAAAGTAGAACTAGAGAGAGTTCTCAGTGGGGAAGCCGCAAAGCTCAACTTGCCTTCATGTGGCCTGCTCTGGGTATGTAGCCTCTGTGTTTCTGACTAACAATAGCACTAGATTGGGGAAATTTTCATTTCCCAAGAAACAAATTTCTGCCTCAAGCTCTAAATTCCCTCCCGGAGGCATGAAGAGTTGAAGAAACCTATTTTGTTGAGGAAGTTGTAGGAAGGTAACTTAGGTGAGGAGTAAACTCTGTGGTATAGCCAAGAAATTAAGTTTGTTCCTAGGCAGCTGGAAACCAGGAAAACAGTAGTAGCATCAAATAGAAAAGGATCCATGGACAAACATGTCAGAGAGGAACCCTAGTGACACTGCTGAGCCTGGGGATTTTTAAGAAGAGTGGTATTGTACGTTTTAATTCAGCTGTGCTACTAGCTTCCCCATGTGGTACTTCTGTTCCCAGCACATCTATCAGATGCAGCAACCTCGTGTAAAGGATGGTCTGCGGGAGACAAGGAAGGGGTGTCCAGGACAAGAAACTTTCTAAAGATAAAGCAAGTGGAGAAGTGAGATCGAGATGGGCCAGCTCAGAAGTAACTGTAACTCAATGTGACTTCCCTAAAACCCACCAATAGGCAAGTTTATTAAGGACAGAAACAAACTAGACCTGGCCCTAATGAGCAGAGATATCTGGCTAGTGGCCATGAGTTCTTGCATTCTAACAATTGTCCCTGTTCCACAGTCTGCATTTTCCAAGCTAGATATCACTGAGGCTCTGTGTTTGGAGAGGAGCAAGACCTGAGCTATGATGACAGACCCCATACAGTGTCACATATCAAATAACTGATAATGGAGGAATCAGAGCCAGCTGGAGTTGACTCAGCTCCACATCTGTCCAAAAGGTCTCTTTACCTATTTGTAAACCCACCAAAATACTCAGAAACCCTTTGTGCCTGACCTAGATGCATTTGGAACTTACTAATGGCCTGCTATATCGCGAGTAGAGGCATTATGCCTCTTAGTCATAGCAAATGAAAACTATGCCTTGTGCCTCCCTGCTATCTAATGATGAGTTTGGGAACTCCGTGAGTATAGCATTCTGTTTCTTTTCAGTCAATATCTCCTCACCAGCTCTTTTCACCACCAACAATCTTTGTTCTTATTTAGTGAACAAAAGATGAGTGCCTAAAGGAAAGCCTGGTCTTGCCATTTTAAAATGAATATCCACACCTAATCTTCTTTGCTCCATCAGCTCTAAAAGGGATTTCACATTGAAAATAGCTGATAACATTCAATTTAAAAGAGGCTTTTCCTGACTTAAAAATTAATACGAATAATCCACATTCTCACAGAAAAATTGGAAATAACAGATAAGCAAAGAGAAAAAAAACTGAAACTATCCCAGTACCTCGAGATAAATTGTATTAATGTTTTGACATGGAGAATTCTTAGCTGTAGATAATGTGGCATGAGCTGATCTTTTCAAAAATTGGGCACAGCGCCAATGAGATGACTGGATGACTCACTGAGTAAATGCCACCAAGCCAGATGACCAGAGTTCAATCGTAAGGAGCCATGTGGTAGAAAGAGGGAACTGACTCCTACAAGTTTTGTCTTATGCTCTCCAAGAGTGCATGGATGAACGGACACACAAACGTATGTGTGTGTGTGTGTGAGAGAGAGAGAGAGAGAGAGAGAGAGAGAGAGAGAGAGAGAGAGAGAGATGAGAGACAGACACAGACACACAGATGGAGAGAAACACAGAGACAAAGACAGAAGAGATAGATGGTAGCATGCCTTAAAAGGGCCACATTCAACATGATCAGAGAAGATCATCAGTAAGTGTGTCCTCTGAATAGGTTCTATAGGAAATTATTGATTTCTTTCCATCTTTTCCCACATTTGGGGAAGTTATAAACCTTTTGATGTCTGACTAAATTGTTGAATTTCATGCACAGTGATTTTAAAAAGACACTAACCACCAATCACCTCCAAATTATTGTCCTTGCTATTGACATAAAAATGAGACGGTGAAATGTGTTTGGAAATACAAACATCTGTACATGGAAATACAAATATCTGTTTTCATCTTTATTTCAGACTAACCTCATTACACAGTTAGTAAGGACCATTTTAACACGTACAGTTTTGCAATGTAGCTGACTTAATTTTTCTGTGGATGTACAGTTCATAGCAAAGGATTCCTCTTTTGGAACAGTTCTTGGAAAAAGGATGGCCATCATTTAAGGTTTATTTTTAAGGCTTGGATTCATATTTGCCAGTTCCCTATTTTGTTTATTTTCTGTTGGACCTGTTGGCTCCACATTAATCATAAATAGGTAAAAGTATCAGTATTTAAAAGGTGTTAAGAGAAGCTTTTTCTTTGTGAGGAGCCGTTCCGCCCGCCTGGTTCTAGATCGGCATCAGTCCCAAATAAACACACAGGAGGCTATATTAATTATGAAGCTGTTGGCCTTGCTTGTTTGTTACTGGCTAGCTCTGACTTAAGTAATTACCCCATAATTGTTAATCTGAGTATGTTTCTTACCGGAGAATAGTTCCCGGCTTCCTACCCCATGCGGTTACATCTCGAACTCTCTTGTCTTTCTCTTTCCCAGAATCCTCCTCGACTCCTAGTCCCTCCTATCTAGGTTTTCTATAGGCTCAACAGTACTTTATTGACAAATAACAGGACTTCCCCAACAAAAAGGTATCCCAGCCTAGCTTAAAGATATCTATAGTGTTTCATTTCAACACCTGACATCTATTGTAACATTCAGTCAGGTTCTCTATATTCATTATCTGATATTAACTATTATTTTACAGACCATGAACTGAGGTCCATGGAAAGTAAAGGGTGTGCTCAAATACATACACAGCTAAAGAACAATAGTCTAGATTTCTTTGTTTTTTAAATGTGATAAATTAGAATTAGCCCTCTGGTTTCTGGTACCCTGCATGAAACCAGCTAAGGCCCTCCACAGGGCATCTCCAAAGTCTGTCATATCATATGGGCAGGGCCTAGGCCCTCCCATATGTGTCCAGGCAGAGAGAGCATCCCTCCATGTGGAATGGGCTCCCAAAATCCATTTGTATGCCAGGGATAAATACTGATTTACTACCCAAGGACCCATAGATTGCCGAGGCACCCAAATTTAGGGGGTCTGGATCAGTTCCACGCTGGCCTCTCAGCCATCAGTCTGGGGTCCATGAGCTCTGCCTTGTTCAGGTCAGCAGTTTCTGTGGGTTTTTCCAGGCCAGACTTGACCCCTTTGCTCATCACTCCTCCATCTCTGTCACTAGGTTCCAGGAGTTCAGTTCAGTGTTTAGCTGTGGTTGTCTGCCTCTGCTTTCATCAGTCACTGGATGATGGCTCTAGGATGGCATGCAAGGTAGTTTTCAATCTTATTATAGGGGAAGGGCATTTAAGGTAGCCCCACCACTATTGCTTAGACAACAAGTTGGTGTCATCCTTGTAGATCTCTGGAAATCTCACCAGTGCCAGATCTCTCCTCAAACCTATAATGACTCCCTCTATTATGGTATCTCTCATCCTGCTCTCCTCTATTCTTCCCCCGACTCAACTTTCTTGCTCCTCCATGTCCATGTCCTCCTCTCCCCTCCTCTTCTCTCCCTCTCTTTATCCCAGATCCCTCTCCCCTCCCCCATGTTCCCAAACTGCTCAGAAAATCCGGTCCCATTCCCTTTCTCTGAGATACCATGTATATCTCTCTTGGGGTCCTCCCTGTTTCCCAGACTCTCTGACAATGGGATTGTAGGCTGGCACTTCCATGCTCCATGTCTAAAATCCATATATGAATGAGTTCATACCATGTTTTTCAGAATAGCTAAAATCAAAAACACCAATGACAGTTTATGATGGAGAGGATGTGGAGAAAGGGGAACACTCCTTCAATGCTGGTGGGAGTGACAAATCCTACAGCCACTTTGGAAATCAGTATGGAGATTCCTCAGGAATATGGGAATGAATCTACCACAAGATCCAGCAATTTCACACTTAGGCATATACCCCAGAGAAGGGGAATGGTACAGGATCTCCTGAGCAGTTTTGGAGCATGGGGGAGAGAGGGAGCTGGCAAAAAGAGAGGGGGAGAAGAGGAGAGAAGAGGAGGACATGGGGGAGGAGGAAGGTTGAGTCAGGGGAAAAATAGAGGAGAGCAGGATGAGAGATACCATAATAGAGGGAGTCCTTATAGGTTTGAGGAGAGATCTGGCACTGGTGAGATTTCCAGAGATCTACAAGGATGACACCAACTGGTAAACTAAGCAATAGTGGAGAGACTACCTTACATGCCATCCTAGAGCCTTCATCCAGTGACTGATGGAAGCAGAGGCAGACAACCACAGCTAAACACTGAACTGAACTCCTGGACCCCAGTTGCACAGAGGGAGGAGTGATGAGCAAAGAGGTCAAGACTGAGCTTGTTTTACCCACAAAAACAGCTGACTTGAACAAGGGTGAGCTCTTGGACCCCAGACTGATGGCTGAGAGACCAGCATGGGACTGATCCAGACCCCCTAAATTTGGGTGCCAATGAGTGGGCCTTGGCAATCTATGGGGCCTTGGGTAATACATCAGTATTTATCCCTGGCATACAAATGGAATTTGGGGATCCATAGGACCCACCCACACAGGAAAGGCATCAGCCCTCCCAGGCCCCAACCTCAGGCGATCCCAGCTTCAGGTGAGCCTTGGTCTCCCTGGGGCCACTCCCCATTCCCCACCCATCACCCATACGCTTAATATTCCGGGGGCCTGCTCCTGGAATCCAGAGTACCCGCCTACACAGGAAAGGCATCAGCCCTTCCAGGCCCCAAACTCCAGTGACCCCAACTTCAGGAAAGACATCAGTCCTTCCAGACCCCAAACTCTGGTGACCCCAGCTTCAGCTTCAGCATCCCCAGCTTCAGCTTTAGAAAAGAAGGAGACTAGTGGAGACAGAATGACCCCACCTGCACCCACTAGAAGAAGAGATGGCAAGAAGACAGAATAAGAGCTCACTCAGCAATAGAAAGACCAACATGACTCCACCAGAATCTAGATACCCAATGCCAGCAAGAACTGAAAAGCACTGCATAGACAAAGCAGAAGAGACAGACGAAAAATTATTTTATGAAGATGATAGAGACCCTCAAAGAGGGAATGAGGAAATCCCTTAAAGAAATAGAAGAAAAAACAAACAAAAAAATCCATGAAATGGGGGAAAAGGCGAACCAAAAAATTAAGAAATAAACAAATCTCTCAAAGAATCTAAAGAGTACCAAGAAAAAACAACCAAACAAATGAAAGAAACAACTCAAAGAGTTGAAGGATTGAAAGCTGAAATAGAAACAATAAAGAAAACACAGAACAAGGGAATGCTGGAAATAGAAAATCTGGGTAAAAAAAAAAAGAAAATCTGGGTAAACAATCAGGAACTACAGATGCAAGTATCACCAATAGAATACAAGAGATAGAAGAGAGAATCTCAGGTGTTGAAGACTTATTAGAGGATATACAGTCATCAACCAAAGAAACTCTCAAAACCAACAAATCCCTAACACAAAATATCCAGGAAATATGGGACACCGTGAAGAAGCCAAACTTCAGAATAATAGGTATAGAAGAAGGCGAAGAAATACAGCTCAAAGGTACAGAAAACATATTCAACAAAATTATAGAAGAAAATACAAGAGTCTTACAGAACACCAAATAGTCTGGACCAGAAAAAGAAGTCACCTCACCATATAATAATGAAAACATCAAACGTACAGAATAAAGAGAAAATATTAAGAGCAGCTAAAGAAAAAGGCCAAGTAACATATAAAGACAGACCTATCCGAATTACTCCTGACTTCTCAATGGAAACTATGAAAGCTAGAAGATCCTGGACAGATGTCCTAAGGGAACAAGGATGCCAGCCCAGACTACTATATCCAGCAAAGCTTTCAGTCCTAATATCTAACAAACTAGACTTCAAATTAAAATCAATCAAAAGAGATGAAGAAGGACATTTCATATTCATCAAAGGAAAGTCCATCAAGATGAAGTCTCAATTTTGAACATCTATGCCCCAAATACAAAGGCACCCACATTCGTGAAAGAAACATTACTAAAGCTCAAATCGCACATAAACCCCCACACACTAGTAGTAGGAGACTTCAACACTCTGTTCTCAGCACTAGACAGGACCTCCAGACAGAAACTTAACAAAGAAACAAAAGAACTAATAGAAGTTATTACCCAACTGGGTTTAATAGACATCTTTAGAGCATTCCACCCAAACACAAAGGGACATACCTTCTTCTCAGCACCACATGGAACCTTCTCTAAAATTGACATAATAGGAAACGTAGCAAACCTCCACAGATACGAAAAAAATTGGAATAACCCCCTATATCTTATCAGACCACCATGCATTAAAATTAGAATTCAATAATAACGCAAATTGCAGAAACCCTACAAACTCATGGAAATTGAACAATGCACAATTGCACCATCCCTGGGTAAAGGAAGAAATAAAAAAAAATTAAAGACTTCCTGGAATTCAATGAGAATGAAGACACAACATACCCAAACTTATGGGACACTCTGAAAGCAATGCTGAGAGGAAAGTTCATAGCACTAAGTGCCCACATGAAGAAACTGGAGAACAGTCACACTAGGGAATTAATAGCACACCTGAATGTTCTAGAACAAAAAGAAGCAAACTCACCTAGGAGGACCAGACGCCAGGAAATAATCAAATTGAAGGATGAAATCAATCAAGTAGAAACCAGGAAAACTGTACGAAGAATCAATGAAACAAAGAGTTGGTTCTTTGAGAAAATCAACAAAATAGACAAACCTCTGTCCAAACTAACCAAAAGACAGAGAGAGAGCATGCTAATTAACAAAATCAGAAATGAAAAGGGGGACAAAACAACATGCACTGAGGAAATCCAGAGAATCATCAAGGCATACTTTGAAAATCTGTACTCCACAAAATTTGAAAATTTAAAGGAAATGGACAATATCCTGGATAGATGTCACTTGCCAACACTAAATCAAGAACAAATAAACAATCTATAACAGACCTATAACCCTTACTGAAATAGAAACAATCATCAAAAGTCTCCCAACCAAAAAAAAAGCCCAGGCCCAGATGGCTTCAGTGCAGAATTCTACCAGAAATTCAAAGAAGAGCCAATTACAATACTCCTCAAAGTATTCCACACAATAGAAGTAGGAGGCTCACTGCCAAACTCTTTTTATGGGGCTACAATTACCTTGGTACCCAAGCCACACAAAGACACAACTGAGAAAGAGAACTATAGACCAATTTTGCTCATGAACATCAATGCAAAAATACTCAATAAAATTAAAATACTAGCCAATCAGATTCAAGAACAAATCAGAAAAATCATCCACCATGATCAAGTAGGCTTCATCCCAGGAATGCAGGGATGGTTCATCATCAGAAAATCTATCAATGTAATCCACCATATAAACAAACTACAAAAGAAAAACCACATGATCATCTCACTAGATGCTGAAAAAGCCTTTGACAAAATCCAGTACCCCTTCATGATAAAGGTCCTAGAGAGATCAGTGATAACAGGAACATACCTGAACATAATAAAAGCAATATACAGTAAACCAACAGCTAACATGAAACTTAATGGAGAGAAACTCAACGCAATTCCTTTAAAATCAGGAACAAGGCAAGGCTGTCCACTCTCTCCATATCTCTTCAATATTGTATTTGATGTTCTAGCTAGAGCAATAAGACAACAAAAGGAGATCAAGGGGATAGATAGAAATAGGAAAAGAAGAAGTCAAGCTTTCACTATTTGCAGATGACTGTGCATAACAGATTCATTAGGAATGACAGGTTCGAATATACTTCCTTTCAGTTTTTATAGTATCTCATTTTCTTCCTACATTTAGGTCCGTTTCTCATGCCATTGCTACCTGCTTTCTCAAAAGTACCTTTCATTTTGGCATTTTCATAATAGTTTGTGAGTGTTGATCCTCCTCCCTAATCTACCCCTCCATATCCCAGGTCCCTTACACGTTTCACCTCCCTCCACCTCCTTCAAGACTTCTTTGTCCTCTTTAATGATCCCCTCTCCAGTTTGGGGCCTATACCCACACCCACACTAACATATATAAAAACTCAAAACTATAATTTGCATATGAGAAATAATATGTTGTATTTGTCTTTTTGAGTCTTGATGGGCTCATTTAATAATGTAATTTTAAGAATTGCCTATTTTCCTGCTGACTTCAAAAATGCATTTTTCTCTATGACTGAATAAAATTCTGTTATATGTGTTTACCACATTTCCTTATCCATTAACCAGCTGATAGAGATCTAGGCTGATCCCTTGTTGTATGACTAGGGCAGCAGTAATCACAGATAGGCAAAGACCTCTGTGGTAGAATATAGATTCCTGTGAGTATGTGCCCAAAATTGGTATATTGGGTCATATTGTAGATCTCGTTCTAGTTCTAGAAGCCTCCAACCAATTTCCGTAGAGCATGTGCCAGTTTATACTGCCACCAGAATTTAATGTTTTGAAGCTAGCCATCCAACTGAGGGTACCACTGTTAATATACTTCTTTCCTATGGAAGTTGTAACTATCTTCTGTCTTATTCTATATGTTATGAAATACATCTGACATTTTCTTAAGTCTTAGTGTTGTTCCCTTTATTGAGGCTACAAGTCAAGAAATTTTTCCAGGCTGTTGGCTAGTGCAAAAATCTACTCTGTTCTTTGTTGTTCTTCAAATGGTGACTTGCCTCTGTTTCCTGTGTCTCCCTAACTTATCACACACATTTTAATTTTTGGTACTTTCATGCCTTATTAACTACAAGCTATGCTCTATCTCTGTACGACTCAACTTTGATGTGCATGCAAGTCACCTAGACATCTTACACAAACAGAAGGTTTATATTCAGTATTGTACAGTATGACCTCAAATATCACTGACAACACATTTCTCGAATGCCAGTGCTTCAGACTAGAGAGCTATTTTCAATAGCATGTTTCTATATACTAGAGGCACAATACAATTTTTTGCAGTCAGACAATATGCAGATCTTCCTCTACTACTCTCTAGCCACTGATCTTGGGAAAACTGACCTAATCTCTTCAAGAACCAGCTTTCCCCTGTACAAACTAAAAAATTTCAGCTCCCACGGATCTGGCTTCCTATAACGACTAGGTGTGATTTTTTAGCCTGCACAAACCATAGGAGGCATGAAGCAAAAAAGGATAACCCTGGGCATCTGTAGTCAGGGTTAAGCTTTAATGATACAGGGCAGAAAGTGTGCTGGCACTCATATCACCATCAATAGGGAGGGCTCTGTTCTCAGCTTCAATCTCAACCACAGTGTTGCTTTTTGAGTTGAAGGGATTAGAACAAAGTGTCTACACCTGTCTCATCCCTACATGCAAGGGCACCCCACCTGCAGAACAGAAACAAGCATACCCCACTTCAATAAAGAGCCACCTGTGGTGTCAGCAATAGGCCAGAAAACAAGTAAATCATGCTGATTGTGTAGTATGTTAAATGAGTCAAGGACTGTTAAAAATAATTCATAAAGGCAGTTCCTTTTTAGTTTTTTTATTTAAATTAGAGACAAGCTTGCTTCACATGTCAATCCCAGCTCCCTCACTCTTCCCTCCTCCCCCCCAGCCTCCAAAAACCCTCACCCCGCCTCCCAATCCACACTGCACTCCCTAGGGAGGGTAAGGCCCTTCATGGGGGATCTCCAGAGTCTGTCATCTCATTCAGAGCAGGACCTAGACCCTCCCCCAAGAGTCCAGGCTGAGAGAGCATCCCTCATTGTGAGATGAGCACCCAAAATCCATTTGTGTGCCAGGGATAAATATTGATCTACTACCCAAGGCCCCATAGATTGCCTAGGCCTCCTCACTCACACCCACATTCAGGGGATCTGGATCAGTCCTGTGCTGGCCTCTTAGCCATCAGTTTGGGGTCCAAGAGCTCCCCCTTGTTCAGGTCAGCAGTTTCAGCCCAGTCTTGACTCCTCCCTCTCTGTCACTGGGTTCCAGGAGTTCAGTTCAGTGTTTAGCTGTGGGTAACTTAAAGGCAGTTCTTATAGTAGAAATTGTAAAAAGTCATGAGCAGAGAGCAAATATAAGACCTTAGTATTTGGATAGAGAGCTTATTGCACTAATATCATTTGTTATAGTAGCTTTGAACAGATGGCAAAGATAGGGAAGGAAGGAGGGAGGGAGAAGGGAAGGAAGGAAGGAAGGAAGGAAGGAAGGAAGGAGGAAGGAAGGAAGGATTGATTCAGATGGCAAAGATAGGGAAGGAAGGAGGGAGGGAGAAAGGAAGGAAGGAAGGAAGAAAGGAAGGAAGGAAGGAAGGAAGGAAGGAGGAAGGATTGATTCAGTAGCTCTTTCATGCCATACACTAAGCAAATACCAACATGTAATGTGGGTTGCAAGAAGGGTGAACCCAGAGCTTCCCACCTGCAAGATACCAGCTCCGGAGAAGAGATCAATTCATAGAAAATAATACATGGTTAAATTTCTCTTATATAACACCAGATCTAAACTGAGGAAATGATCCCTCCCAGTTTTAGGGTGAGTCTTCCCACATCAGTTAACAGAATAAGACAATCCCCACAGACACGCTTACAGGCCAACATAATTTAGATAAACACTCATGGAGACTCTCTTCCCATGTGAAGCTAGATTGTATCAAGCTAACAATTAAAGCTAACCATTGCACCAAGTAAACAATACAGATTTTATTCTTTAGTTTGAGAAGCAAGCTCTCATTTTTGAAAAGAGTGATATCCATCACTGAAGTAAAAAGTGGGATATATACAGATATAATGGGATAGCTGAGAAGCCCAAATGAGCTTTGTGAGCTCTATACCAGGGCCCTAGCACAGTCCTCCTTTGTGACATTTCTACTTCTGTCAAATATCATAGGCAGAAGAAAGGGGCTTCAACCAAGGCATGTTCATCCAAAACCAGCACTTTTTAACAGCAGGATCAATAGTAGGACAAGATCAGAATGAAAATTTCCAGAATTCTGAACAATGTGGAAACAGTTAAAAAGGGACTAATAGTTAGACTAGCTATTATGTGCTAGTATGTGCCAACAGTTTATTTGCAGGAGGTAGGGGATGAGGTTGAGACAGGGTCTCTTCCTTTAGCCCAGGCTAGTCTGAAGTTCACTGTGTATTCTAGGTTGGCCTCAAACCTCATAGCAATCCTCTTACCTTAGCTTCCCAAGTTCTGGTTTCATAAACATGCTGTTGTTCTTTTGCTTAAGATTAAAAATTAGAAAAAAAAGGAAAAGAAAATGTCGCAGGAGGCGGGAACCGGGGCTGGGAACCAGCGCGATACAGCATGAGCCATGGAGAGTGTATTAATTATAGTTTATTATAGCCAGACCGGAAGGGGGGAGACAGACATGACAGAAACGAAGGAGGTAAGAGAAGAGTGATAAGAGAGAGTGACCATGTGAAGGTGGTCCCTTAAAGGAGGAAGCTCAAGCATGCATGAGTCATTACGAAGCCTAAGGAGTGACATAGTCATGATGTGACCACACCACTGTGCATGCCGTGCCCTGCCTGTCAGGGGGCAGGGTCAGTATAATGCTGGAGTTCCTACACATACATCTCAAAATGTGATCAAATGATTCGGTGCATAGCTCAGGGCTAGGATATAGCATTGTGTCAGTCAGCTACTGATGTATATAGCAAAGAACCCCAAACTTCCATGGCATGAAAGCTCTAAGTAAGCCTTTATTCCCAAACTCATATTACTGGTGTCACCTGGGTGATAGCTTTATGTTTCAGGCATGTAAGTGAACTGAGAAAGCTCTGATCTATGTCTGTCTTCTCCTAGGACCAACAAGTTCACCAAGTATGCTCTGCTTTGGCAATGACAGAAGTACCACCATATAGGTGTATTTCAAATACTCACCTATATTTTCTCTAGTAACAGTGGCCAAAGTAAATAGCATGCCAGCCAGCATCAGTAGCCATGAGAAGTTAAAAGGGGAAATGAGAACTTACTAATGACCACACAATCGATTACTGTCTTCAATGTTGCTTCTTTTTATACTCTTCCTTCCCATATTCATCCCCATATAAAGAGTCACAAAAGTCTCATGTAATTATAATCTAATATTGGAAGTCCATGATCTTGGGATCTACACTAGGTCTGGATGTGGTTCATATTAACCCAAAGACCTCTTCTGAAAGAAAGTAAGTCATCTGACCAAGACAAACTGAAAATTATGGTTGAGATCGTAACTGTCGCCTAAAAGCGTATACACTGGTCCCAGGTGATGGCGCTATTAGAAAATGATGAATCAGATGGTTGGAAGTGTGCGCTTGAAGGGGACATTGGGATCCAGACCCTGTCTCCTTTTTTTGTTCTGCCTGGTACCTTGAGATGAACATCTTTGCTCTATTGTGTGCTTTATACCATAGTGTTCTTCCCTTTTCTACTCTCATTGGCATGCAGTTTATTGTTTCAAATATTGTTGGTTTTTTTTAGAAGCCAAGGACAATCAGGTGTGGTGGCACATGCTTCTAATCCCAGCACTCAGAAGGTGGAGGCAGGTAGTTCTCTGTGAGTTCGAGGCCGACCTGGTCTACAAAGCAAGTTCCAGGATAGCTGGGGCTGCTACACAGAGAAAGCATGTCTCAAAAAAACAACCCTCCCTCAGAAAGAAAGAAAGAAAGAAAGAAAGAAAGAAAGAAAGAAAGAAAGAAAGAAAGAAAGAAAGAAAGAAAGAAAGAAAGAAAGGAAGGAAGGAAGGAAGGAAGGAAGGAAGAAAGAAAGGACGATTTTGAATTTCCTCCTGAGTACTAGGATTACAGACATGGACCACCATAGTCTATTTTATGTCACAGTAGAGATAGGACCCAGGACTATTTATATATATTTTTATTTAGAAACAATCTTATTTTACGTATCAATCCCCCACTTCCCTCTCCCTCCCACCCTACAATGCCTCCCATGGAATCCCCCAATCCACCGCCACCCACTCCCCAAGGATAGTGAGGCCTTCCTTAGGGGATCATCAAAGTCTGTCTCATCATTTGGGCCCCAGGAGTTTGTACATAACTAAAATAGTGCCCTCCTATCCTAGTAACATCCACAGTGCTGATGGGTAATTTTTAAGGTTGAGTTGGGGGAAGAATAGAGGAGAGCAAGAAAAGAGATACTATAATAGAGGGAGCTATTATAGGTTTAAAGAAAAATCTTTCACTAGGGAAATGTCCAGAGATCTACAATGATGACACCAACTAACAATCTAAGCATTAGTGAGAGGCTACCGTAAATGCCCTTCCCCAATAACGAGATTGAAAACTACCTTGCATGCCATCCTAGAGCCTTCATCCAGTGCTTGTTGGAAGCAGAGGCAGACACCCACAGCTAAGCACTGAGCTGAACTCCTGGAGTTGCAGAGAGTGAAGAGCGATGAACAAAGGGGTCAATACCAGGCTGGAAAAATCCACAGAAACAGCTGACATGAACAAGGGGGAGCTCATGGGCCCCAGACTGATAGCTGTGGGTGTCAGTTAGGAGACCTGGGTAATCTATGGGACCTCTGGCAATGGATCAATATTTATCCCTAGTATATGAATGGACTTTGGGAGCCCATTCCACATAGAGGGTTACTTTCTCAGCCTTGACACATAGGGGAGGATCTAGGCCCTGCTCCAAATGATAAGACAGATTTTGAAGATTCCCCCATGGAAGGCCTCACTCTCCCTGGAGAGCAGAAAGGGAATGGGATAGGGGGCTGGTGGGTGGCAAGGGAGGAGGGGAGGAAGAGGGAACTGGAATTGACCTGTAAAATAAGCTTGTTTCTAATTTAAATTAAAAAAGGAAAAATAAATGTCTAAAATATGAAAAATATATTTATTAAATAGATCCTGCTTTCTCTCTATGGTTAAAGCTACCCTTGGGATCCCCCTCACAAATACTGTATTGAAAAAATATGGACCAAAATTAAACCTAAAGTAGCAAACAGGCAATTTACAAAACGAGAACCACAGAGACTCAGCAATGGGGGCAGAATTAATGATTGCGTATAAGCAAGGCAGCTAGTCTTGCTGCTGCTCTCCCCAGTGCAGTCAGAGAAACTCAATAAAGATCTTCAAAAGAAATTCATGGGCCAAATCACTGCAACACAGGGAATATTATCAGTGAATAAAGAACAACCACCAGTGCCTCTACCTGGGACCTTGGTGTGAAGAGAGCAATTACCAGACACTCAATTAAAAAATCTGAAGGAAATGAATGTTCAAGGTAAATGTCATGCAATTATCTGAAACCATACCTTCTCATGGAACCACTGGGGATCAGAAAATGTATTCAGCGTCATCTGTAGACCTTCACATACCCATACCCAGTGACGAATTTAAATTCAGTTGCCTAAATTATGCTTTTCATCCTGTCTCTGCCATTCTTAGCACCCAGAAGAGTCTTCAGATTTCCTCCCAAATAAGATTAAAAGTCCAATCACAGAAACCCCACACCCCAGCCCCATACAACTATGGGCTATTCCCTGGATGTGACTTTGATTCTCTCTGTTCCCTGTGGCCTCATTGAGCACTGCATTATCTCTGTATATGACAAGTAAGCTGCTCCATCAGCTTGAATTCTCATTCCCTAATTTTTCAAAGCCTCATTCCAATGCCATCTACTCCACAAAGCCTTTCCTAATTACTCTGCTCAGAATTATTATTACCTTTTCATAGTTCTTTATCCCTCATCTGGGGGCAATAATAGTAATTATTCCCAAATCATGACCAGAGTCTTGATAGGCCTATGTCTGATTCCTCAGCTGGGTAGCAAGAGACAATGAAAAAAAGTCCTTTCTCATGGTATCATAGTTCTAAATCCCCCATGACTCAAGATGCCTACCAACTAAATTATGTGTTAAGTGATTCTGATTTTCCAATATGCTGAAGCCCAATCAAACATATGTATCCATCACCACATTAATTAAGTTATCCCTTTATTTTTCCAAATGATGGATTTACAATTTATGATCTCCAGGCCCTGTAGACCCACCTTTCTGAATACTTTGAAGTCAAATTTAATATATATAGTTGAGCTTCTATCAGCAATTGGAAGTCATGGGGGCTGTAAAGTATACACCAAATGATTATGAAGATGGGAGCTATGGACATGCTCACACACAAAAAGGTAGATTCTTTGAGGTTAACTAAGGATAGGTGACTCATGTGCCAGAGAAGAAAAAAGTTCACACCCACAGTTACTAAAATAATGAAATTAATTAAAGAAAAAAATTTCTGGAGATTTATTTGGTTACTACCTTGAAACTTAGTTATATTTTGATAAAGCCAAAGATGATGCACTTACTCTTAGAAATCACTACACCTCACAACTGTGAAGACCTGGTGATAAGAACAGAGAAGTTTTCTGAGGGAGCTTCCTTGGGGAAACTGATGGTGAAGTCTTCAGGTCATCACTGCATCTATAAGACCTGAGTCCCAAAGATGCAAGCAACAATGGAAGAGTTGCGATTAGGAAGGCTGGGGTAGACTAACTATAGAAAGGAATTGTTCTAGCAGTTATATCATGGTGGTGAAAAGTCAAGAAAAACCAAATTAAACATTTCTGGTTTTGATAGTAGAGGTTGTTTGGCTTTTATTTTGTAGTGCTGTAGTTGTTGTGATTTAAAATGTGTGGTAAATCTCCCTTTGGAGTGATGAATTCTATCTAGTCATAAATATTTGTGTGGACATGGTTTCTGATTCTTATCCAACTATGTTCTCCCAACGTTATTCAGCTTTATCCCTGTTTATTTGTAGGTCTTTTTTTTCCTCTTTGTTTTTTAAAGATTTGTTTATTTATTATGAATACAACATCCTGCCTCCATGTATTTCTGCATGCCAGGAGCCTGTCTCTGTTCTCTGTACCCTCCCTTTGCCTCACGGACAATGTCACCATCTAGGAAACCTCTTCACCACTGAATGAGATTCACTGAAAGTGCCCCAGATGTAAGATCTCATTATGGATGGTTGTGAGCCACCATGTGGTTACTGGGAATTGAACTCAGGACCTCTGGAAGAGTAGTCAGTACTCTTAACCTCTGAGCCATGTCTCCAGCCCAAGACTTCTTAATCTCTTAGGTCTTGAAGAATTGCTGTCAGAAGATTGCCTCATTTGCTTTTTGGGAGCTGAAATTGTCAGCTCCAATATTATTCAGTATCAGTTAATTTAGCACCATCTGTCTGAGTGTCTTTGATCACTGGAGCCAGGGTATGGCTCTGTACTAGTAGAGGAGCTGTGATTGCTTTTTATGGAGATTCTGTATTACATCTGATAATACTTACAGATATAGTATACATTTTAAAATATTTATAGCTACAGTATATATTTGATAACACTTATCATCTTAAGAGCTTGAAAAAGTCAGGCATGTGAGATGGCTCAGTGAATGAAGGTCCTTGGTGTAATATTTAAGGACCTGAGTTCAATCCCTAAGACCCAATTCCTCTAACAGTTCCTCTGACCACTACACATACTTCATGGCACAGACACACACACACACACACACACACACACACACACACACACACACACCAGAGGACAGCTTTGTAGATCACAGGTTGGTAGTAGTGCCACCAGCCCACTGGACACGTCCAGGAGCCTGTCTCTGTTCTCTGTACCCTCCCTTTGCCTCACGGACAATGTCACCATCTAGGAAACCTCTTCACCACTGAATGAGAGTCACTGAAAGTGCCCCAGATGTAAGTGTCTGCCACAGGAAAGGAGAAGGAGTGAGCATGGGCATTTGTTGCCACTGTTCCATTTGCTTCCTTGACAGTTACTAATAAAACTCTATTCCTCTTTATTTATTTGTTGCATATATTTGGTTTGTATGTAACAAATAAATATGTGTGTATGTATGTAAATATATATATTGAGAGTAGGGATACGCTCAGTTCTACTGTTCCTTCTGAATTAGTTAAGAAGGAGTCATCAGACTTTGGTTAGTTGAAAGGAAATAGTCCCAATAGTAATGATCTTAGCGAATGTGGCATAGGTGTGTGTTACTGACATAAACACATTTTTAGGTCAGTTTGCTGTGTTGGCTGCTATTTTTAATATCTCCCCTAATGGTCTTTATCTTATTACTGGCACTATCCTTCAGCTCTTTTCTCTGTATTCTTTTTTATCATAGGCCTCTCCCAAAGAAACCTTCAGCTACAAGAGTAATCCTGTGGCTCTGGTTTTTTCTGCACTAACTATTGGCTTACTGTTGTTCCACCACTGGTTCCTTAAGAATAGGTACTAGTCATCCCCCTTCCTTATCTGCCTCTAAAGTGTTTGCCTATCTGATTAGATTTTTTCTCCCATCCAGCACTCTAAAGAAAGATTGGCTGTTAAAGGGTTGCTTCCAGCCATCCGTTTTACACAGGCGTTGTCTCCTAATCCTTCTGATTTGATTTCAGGACATTTTCCCCTCCCCACTCTCTCTTTGTGATCACCTGTTTGTCCCTCGGTGCTTCCCCTCTCTTCCCTCTATTGGGGAAGTATTGTTACAGTCCCCATATCACCCACTGCTAGTACTATCTTTCCAAAATGCAGGCATGATTATATTATTTCTCCATTTAAGAGCCTCTGATTTTCCCATTTCTTCACAATTAAACTGACAGTAGAGTAGTTTGCATAATAGAGAAATCTATTCTTGACTCAGCTCTATATTTCCCCCTGGACCATTATCTCTAATCACCTGCAGTTGTGTTTGTTCCTTCATATACGCTGTGACCACTCAGAGCACCTTCAAGCCCCAGTTCACATGGGAGTCATTTTCTGTTGGAGCCTTCACTACAAGATGAAAGTCTCCCCTGAAAGTATCCACAGGTTTGCTTTGTACAATCTGTTTTGCTTATATCTTGCTATTAATTGAAAGTATAACATATACCAAATATGAATATGTGTTAGTACAACATGGGTTATTTGATCAGATTTCAGGTTGACTGTTGACTTTACTCAGCCAATGGGATGACAACAGGTACAAGGGATTCTAAAGCAACCTTTATGAACAAATGTTTATCCCAAAGATTTGAATTGGTTAAGCATCTTCAGAGCAGGCGGGAAATTATAGATGTTAGAAAATTTCTGTCCTCCAAGTTTACATTCTGACAAAGGAGATGCTGGAATAAAGACATTCAACAAAATAGCCATGTGATTTAATATCCACAGATATGGGAAAGAAGGGGGAAAGTATAAGAGTCCTAAAAATTTCAGGGAAGGCCGTGCACAGGACCTGGTAGAGGTCAGAGAGTCAAATCATATGAGTGCTCTCACCCAGGGCAGTAAAATAGCAAAGGTCCTGTGTCAAATGAGCTCCCCATGCTTACAGACCAGGTAGCATGCTTGTACAGATGAATAAGGCGAGAGAAGAGCAGATGAAAAGAAAGCCTCAACTACAGGCTAGCCAGACATAGTAAAGAGGCATGGAAGAGCTGTGTGGTAAACTGACATACTAACATTGCTCCCTATACACCTTCATGTTCAGAGACTTAGAGACAGGACAACCAGGAAAATCATGAGTCCTAATCAGGCAGAGATCCTACGAGTCATTGGAGGTTAAATGTACCTTTACACCTGCCCTTCTACAGCCTTCCATAGACAAGCCAGAGAGCATGCCCAGCAACTTCCTGAACAGAGCTCCTGGTATTCAGTCTGTTTCTCATCTTGGAGGTCTATGAACCCACCAAGCTCCAGTCATTACAGGTAAGTACCTCGGACACAAAGGGTATAGAAAGTGAAAAGAGACTGTATCTAGCTTCTCATTTGACAATAGCTTGTCAACATATTCCCTTCTGCTTTTGGAGCTGATGATGGCCACAAATGTTATAAAGTGTATTATCACATGGATTGCTTATTTCGAGGAGATTTCTTCATTTGATTAGCATTCACAGAGGAGCAGCATTGACAAGCACAAACTGCACAATATATCATGTCTGATAGAAGAAATGGTGTTCCATTTCTGCCTCTTGTTGGCAGCAGTTCTCAACTTGTAGGCCACACCCCTTTTGGCAAACCTCTATCTCCAAAAATATTTATGCTATAATTCATAATGTAGCAAAATTACAGACATGAAGTAGCAATGAAAATAATCTTCTGGTTTGGTATCACCACAACATTAAGAACTGTGTATGATGACAGTGGCTATTAACATAGATGGAACTTTCTATGCTTTAATTGCTAGTATTCCATTTCTATCACTCTCCCAAATAAGTTGGGAACTATTCTAATAATAAATGTCTTTAGAAATGGCCTCTTTGAAGAGTTTTCACCCATCATTGTTCAAACATGTATTTTCTAATTCCATCCCAAGTCTGATACAACTTTTCTCTAGATCAAAGTTGTGCAACATGGAGAGGTGTTTGCATGGCATGTCTAATGGGACCCAGCGCTGAAGCTAACTGAAAATGGTCACTAACAGAAGTTTTCCCGAGACGTAACATCTCTATTCCGTTACAGTTGCCTTCCTCTTGTCATCTGCATCTGTGAGAGTTCCTAACCCCGGTGACAGACAAGAAGTAAATGTGAGATTTAACTGATCTGTTCTTGAACAACTGCTCTTACATAACAAAATTGCAGCAAGCTGTCAGCTCTGAGGTCCCCAGCCTCTAGACCTATGTTCCTCTCTCAAGCTGCCTTTCTTGCTGACCTCTGATCTTCTACATCAGAGAATAAATTGATACCCTGCTGTCTGACTTGGTGCTTTCCAAAAGACCCAACAAATTATTGTCTCAAATTCTTGTCTATTCCTCACTTGTTGTCTTAGCTAGGGCTTCCATTACTGTGAAAATACACCAGGACCATGGCAATTCTTATAATGGAAAATATTTAACTGGGGTGGCTGGCTTGCAGTTCAGAGGTCCAGTCCATTATCATCATGGTGAGGAGCACTGCAACATGCAGGCAGACATTGTGCTGGCTACATCTTGATCAGAGGGCAACAGGAAGTGGACTGAGGCACTGGGCATGGCTTGTCCATATATGAGACCTCAAAGCCTACCCCCAAAGTTACACACTTCCTCCAACAAGGCCATATCTACTCGAACAAAACCATATCCCCTAATAGTGCCACTCCCTATGAGCTTATAGATGCCAATTATTTTCAAACTACCACACTATTAACACAGAGCTGGCACATCTAATGGGAAACTTTTATCTACAAGACATGTGAGAGAAAAGAAAAGAAGACAACAGTAGGCTGGCTTATTTGAGCATATTTTGTTCCCTGGCTGAACACAGTCACCTACACAGTCATGAGGGTAGTGTTCAGATCCATAGAATTATCCCTATATCCTGGATGCCACTTTCTTACAAAGATCATAGTTTTTACACATCAGATTTGAAACACAAATAGAATTTTCTGGTTGCAGTAAAGACAGATACAATGCATTCACAGGAAAATGCTACAAGCTGAAAAACAAGAGCTCACTCTATCCGACCTGCAGGAGGAAAGACATTAAATGTGTCCACAAATCCTTTCCACACCCTGGTCTGATGCGTTGCAAACCCTGCTTCAATCCAGCAGATGGCGAGAGACAATCTCTACAGCCTTCTGGAAACTGATGACACTCAGACAACAAACAAAAATTGATATAGAACATTTGTCCTCCTTATTTGGTAATTTCATTCTGTTTTATTGAACATTGGCCTAGAATTACCATTTCATTCCCTCTGCTCTCCCTTCACTGTGCTTTGAAAGCAAATCTGAATGAAATATGTTAGAGCAGAAAGCCTGTCATTGATTCATGAGTCTGAATACTGGGACCCAGCTAATTTGAAAAACTACTCAAAAGGACACTGATGCTTTTATGGACACCGAAGATCTCTCAAAAATAACAATGGGATACATTAAATGGGCCTCCCAAAGTTCTTCAGTGCTTCGCTTACCTCGTGGACAAAAATCTCAATAGTACATTTTGATTTTTCAACATCATATAAACCATCTTGGTAAATGCTTAGAATGCCTATAAGGGTGGATATATTTATCCTAATTGGCATGGCAGACTAAATTTGTTTCCAGTCAAAGTACCAGAATGTGTTCCAGCTTACAAAACTTGTACCTCTTGCTGTGTTGTAATCATATTCTCTATTATAATTCCTTAGTCATGTATTTACTTTTCTGGTTAGATTGTAAACTCTATGAAAATATATTCCTCCATCTTTATATGCCCAATATCTAGCAGGACCTCAGTCAAAAAAAGCACACTAAAATGCCAGTAAAGTAGGAATATGGTCAATTATATAAAGCATTCTTCAATCAATAAGAGCTCAGGATAACAGTTACATAGAGGCCTCGTGAACAGAGGTGGGTGTCAGGATATGGTGGACTCTCAATTGACATGTTTCCCAAGAACTGAAGGTCTGTGTCCCAGATGCTCTGGCCCCTCCTCAGCTTCAGTGACATGAGTGATGTTTTAGATAAGAGCAAGACGCTCCCAGGTCTTACTTCTTAAGAGTAGAAGGGTCTTAAAGGCAGTTGAGTTTCTCCCACAGGTATCAGAAATGGATTTTTGCCCAAACAATCAGGAAGGGCAGCTGAAGGTAGGTGATGTGCTCCTGGTGTTACAAGAACTGTGCCCACCGTCTCTAGGTATTTTCTGATGTGCTCCTGATGTTGGGGGCTGCCAACAAGAACTGTGCCCACCGTCTCTAGGTATTTTCTGCTCATTCCATACAACCACGTCACTTAACTCCTTTTCTTTCTATTCCTTTTCATTTTGTCTTTACGTGTGTATTGTGTGATGTACATACATATGTTTGCACAGTCACATGCCTGTGGTTACACATAAGTGTGCGAATGTGTGCATGTTTGCACATGTGTATAGATGCCTGAAATTAATATCAAGTATCTTTTCTGATAATTTCCCTCTTTCGTTTACTGAGGCAATATCTCCTACTGAACCCAAACTCATGGATTCCTGCCAGTGTAGCTAGCTAGCTAGCTTACTCTCTGCTTTCCTACAGGCAGCTACCACAGCTGCATAGTTTCTATGTGAGTTCTGGAGATTTGAACTCTGGTGTTCACATTTGCCTGCAGGTGCTTTACCTACTGAGCCAGCTCCCCAGCCTTTCCCCCATTTCTTTTTTTTTTTAACTTTTTTTATTACTTTAATTTTAAATAGCTTGCTTCACATGTCAATCCCAGTTCCCTCTTCCTCCCCTTCTCCCGCGCACCGCCCCCCTGCCATCCCCCCCAGCCTCCCATCCTATCCCCATTCCCTTCCACATAGGGGATATCTAGACTCTGTCATTTTGCTCAGGGCAGGGTCCAGGCCTCCCCTAAGAGTCCAGACTAAGAGAGCATCCCTCTTTGTGTTATGGACACACGATGTCTGTTTGTATGCCAGGGATGAACACTGATCTACTGCCCAGAGCCCCATAGGTTGCCCAGGCCTCCTCATTGACTCTCATACTCAGGGGGTCTGGATTAGTCCCATGCTGGCCTCCCAGATGTTGGTCTGGGGTCCAAGAGCTCTCCCCTGTTCAGATCAGCTGTCTCTGCTGGTTTTGCCAGCCCATTCTTTGCCAATTTGCTCATCGCATTTCTCTCTCACTGTCACTGGGTTCCATGGGTTCAGTTCAGTATTTAACTGTGTTTTCCCCCATTTCTTGACGCACTTTCCAGTTGCAAAATTCATGCATAGACCATAGCTAGAAGGTGGGAAGACCCCACTTTGTAAGGATAACTGAGTAACAAAAAAGTTCTTCACCATGGTCATTTGAACTAACCACTTAGCTAATCACCAGGCTGTGTGCTATGCTGTGAGATTCCTAACAGCTACATTCCCTCTGGCTTCTTGCTTATGCATGTGTTTAACTTTTACATGAGTGAAACTGCTGGTAACATATTGTTTCTCCTTGCAAAAATTTCGAATTCCTCTACAACTAACATCAGTTGAATTTTCCAGAATTGTTGTTCCATGTATTTATTCCATGAAAAAAATGCTCCAAGCACACACACACACACACACACACACATACATATCATAAAATGGAATAGTAAAAATTGTTTTAAATCTTGCTTTTCCCAATTCATTTCAGCACTGAATAAATAGTTCATTGTAAACTACAATCTAAACAAAATTCTTCAGGCTGCTTCCCAGTTTAACTTATAGTTAGACAGTTCTGTCATCAGACATCATCTTTGCACATTTATATAGGAATACCAGTAGAGAAATCCCCTAAGTTATAAAACCACGCAATCAAAGATAACTCACAAATTAAATTCTACTGTTTTCAAACTTTCCTCAAAACGCTGCACTAATGCTTTACCAGCTATAGGGTATGTGAACACTCCCCTCTTCAGCTATATTTTATTGGCAAAAATAAAAGTCAGATATGTCTTATTATTACCTCATAATTAATAAAAAGTATAAACACCAATATAAATTTTGCAGAAATATAAGAATGTTAGAAAAGAGAGAAGCAAAGATAGTCACATATACGTGACTGTAACTCCAGTTATTTTTCTTTTTTTTTTACAGCAGTGGGCACCACATACTGTATGGACACAGGAGAATGTGGTGATAAGCAATCTGAATCTGAATTCAATTTTTCTTTGTCTCTGTGTCTTCTGCTTGCTGAGATAAAGAAGGCTGGTTATTGGTTTCAAATGAGGGTGGGAGGAATCTTATTACCCACAATTCCTCACAACTCTGCTCAGTGATGCACCAATGACAGTACAATAAATCTGCTTCTTCATGAGAGCCCATCGCAGCCCAGGTTGGGAAGGTGGTGCTCAGCAGCCTGTGCCTTCATACATCACCCTCAGGTGCTGCTGGCTATGCTCTGCAGAGTGACAGTGCTCTGATTTGTCTCCTTTTTGTCACAGACTCCTCCAGACATCACTGTCTCATTGAATGTAGCTGATCTCTGGCCATATTTCCCCTCTTCCTGCCACCTTCCATTACTTGTACTGAGATTAATCTCCCCTCTTTGGCAGAAGGATTGAATATACAGCCTCTTCCCCTAGCACTGATCAATACCTCCTTGAGATAAACCAACCAGAAAAAAGTAGACGAGAGTGATAGCACTGGCTGTCTATATGAGTACTTGTCATATGAAAGGAAGGAGCTTCTAGCCTCCATGGTATAACCCATGAAATACTCCATAGTTTAGTAACATATGAAGAGAAGCTTGGCACCATTGTGATTCACACATGCAAGAGAACTTTTCAGGTAAGGAAAAGAGCCTTGAGCCACAGGACTCTTGCTTCTATTGTCATTGATTTGTGACCCTAATCTTCCAGGCCTTACTCTCATGGCGAAACACATAAGATTCCCAGGATCTATGATAATGCTAATTTCAATGCTATTGAATTCAATTACTTTAGCAGTTCCCTAAAATGCTCACTTATATACAGAATTAGCTTATGGCATCTGCTATTTGTCTTTGCTTGATGCTACTTCCTTCTTTTGCAAAGACTACCTGCAAGGACTTGAAGATGCTGCCTTACTAGTCCTTACTGTTATGAGAACTTGAATGCCACAGGCAGGGGCCAGATTCATCATCTTCCCAATCTCTAAAGAACTGGTAATGGGAAGTCAATGGGCACTCCATTTTCCAGTATCTGCTGGACTCTTAGTCTTGAGTCTCTCTCTATAGGACTGTGCTGCCACTAGGCTGAACCGTCAGCTACAACAGTATTTACCTGGGCCCTTCCTGTTTTTAGTTTTATAGAAGTCCACTTCTACCAAGTTAACTGCCTCCCAGAAGTAGAGGCTTATGGGGCCTCACTCCTATTGGCTTATCAGTCTCCAAAATTATTTCTACTTCATACTTTTAATAAGTAATACAATTAATTACAGTATTTACATTAAAACTTACACAAATAGCTATATTAAAGAAAAACACACAAAAAGTAGGCTTGTGCAACTAAGGTCTTCACTAACTAAATTGTAACCACTTTCTGGAGTTCTTATATACAAAATAGTCAGTACTGTTTTTAATCAGTTTTAGGTTTTCTAAATGTGTGGCATGTTGCATTCCCAAAATTCCCTATGTAAAATCAATATGAAAGGCAGGACCTAATCTGGGGTATAAGATCTCTATAATTCAACATCTCCTCTTCAGCCAACTTTGGCTTCACCCATTCATACCCATTCTCCAGTCACACTGACTGATTTTCAGTTCCCGCAGCATTTTCCTTGTCAGTGTTTGCAACCTTTGATGTCAATGACACTCAATTCGGAGTTAGTCTTTTTGTTTCAGAATCCTGTACTAATGCAGACTTTTTTCTCCTCTTCCCTCCTGCCTCGACACCCTAAAAAGACTGACTGCTTCTTTCTTACCCCCTGCCTTACTACCTGCAGTAAGTTGGACACTTCCTGTCAGACCCAACGCCACAACCCATAGATGGTCCAAATATACCGTAGCACCACTGTTTTTATTTTACAAAATATGCTAACTTGAAAGACAAAATTATTTCTAGTACTTACCACAGTACCTAGTACTCAATGTATACACAATGAACTAATCTCCTGAAAATAAAATAAAGGTTAGTACATAATTTGAAAGGTATAAATACATATAAAGAAAGATAGCCAACCTATTTTGCTTAGATGCTTTTCCTGTTAGCTATGATAAAAATGCCATGACAAAAGCAACTTCAAAGAGAATGGTTTTACTACAGTTCCCAGTTCAAAGGTACAATCGGTCATGGGATTTGGGGGACGTTTTGGCAGCAGGAGCTTTAGGCAACTGGGCATGGTGTATGGGCAGCCGGGAATGAAACATTATGAGTAAATACTCACATTCAACTAGCTACTTTATTTTGATGTAGTCCAGAGCCCAAGCCTAGAGAACATTGTCACCTTCTGTAGGGTTGTGTATTCCCTCCTAAATTACCGGTTCAGTATGATCTCTCACAGGCTTGCTCAGAGGCAAAACACATCTAAATAGTCCTTCATTGGTATACCTAGATGCTTGGCACCTAGAAGATCCAGAT